>NC_052624.1:3193224-3495430 GCF_016161935.1 Mauremys reevesii | reverse complement strand
TTGGGGATTTTTGGAAAGGCTTTGCTCTGTCCAGGTAGAATGCTACTGCCGTACATAGAACAGTCTCTTGTGCATTTGCATGGGGCTTGAGATATAATGTAAGCAGATGAATTCGTTGATTGAGGTAGAAAGAGGATGATATTTTGGGTATAAATTTTGGACATGGTCTCAGTGTCATTTTGTCCTTGGGAAAAAAAATGGTGTACGGAGGATGAGCCATGAAAGCCCCTATTTCGCTTACTTGTCATGCAGACATAATTGCAACCAAGGACACTACCTTCATTGATAAATGAAGTAGGGAGCTGGTAGCTAGTGTTTTGGAATGGGGTTCTGGTAAGGCTTCCAAGGCAACAGCTTTAAGTCCCATGTTGGTCTAGGGTCACGTATTTCCCAGTACATATTCCATATACCCTTGAGGAAGCATTTCATCATCAGGAGCATGAATATCGATATACCATCAATCTTATGGTGAAAGGTGATAACAGCTAGTAATACTACAGCAAAGCTTGTAGAAAACCCTGAATTCTTTAGTTCTAATATGTATTCCAAGACCAAATGGAAGTGGTGCTGTGAGTGCAAATACATGTTTGTTCTGGTACCATAAAGAGAACCTTTTCCATTTTTTGAGGTAAGTGGTATGTGTGGCTGGTTTTCTGATGTTTACTAACACCTGTTTTACTTGTTTCAAGCAGGTTAGCTAGTCATGGTGGAGCCACACCTTCAGGTGAAGTTTCTCCAGGTTCAGGTGGAGGACTTGACCTCCTCCTTGTGAGAGATGGTCCTGTTTTGGGGGGGGAGGGGGGGAGGGAGAGAGTCCATGGTGCGCAGATCACCATGTGCATCAGGTCTGGGTATCAGGTCTGCCTAGGCTATGTCGGAACTATAAATATGACCTTGGTTTTGACGGTCTGTAACTTGTGTATTACTCTGGAGATTAGTTATACAGGTGGGAATAAGTATAGGAGAGGTGCATCCCACCTGATTAGAAAGGCGTCCCCTAGGGATTGTGTTCCCAGTCCTGCTCGTAAGCAAAATTGCAGATATTTGATGGTTCATGGTGTCGCAAACAGGTCAATGCAGGGGAAACCCCCACTGTTGGAATATGTGATGTAAGACACTGGTGTTCTGTGCCCACTTGAGATCTTGGGGAAAGTGTCTGCTTAGTGTGTCTGACATCGTGTTCTGGAGGCCCAGAAGGTAGAAAGCAGTAATGGTGATGTTGTGAGTTATGCACCCATTCCATAATTTTGTGGCTTCCGTGCATATAGTATGAGAACGGGCTCCTCCCTGTTGACTTATGTAGAACATACATGCAATTTTGTCTGTCATGACTCTTACTGTTTTGTTCTTTATCACTGGGAGGAGGAGAACGCACGTGTTGCGAACCACGCGCAGTTTGAGAAGGTTGATGTGTAGTTGTGTTGCACACATTCACTGGTCTTGTCCACCAACGTAATGAATGCTGGACTTTTGGTGTCAATGTTAGGCTTTTGTTTAGACTGTGCTTGTTTGACATGTATACTGAGCTTAGCCATCCCTGTAGGCAACGCATGTGTAGTCAAGTGTGCTTTACTATGAAAGTGGTGGCCACCATGTGACCCAATAGTTGCAGGCAGGTAAGTGCTGAAACCTTTGGGCTGTTTGACCACTCATATCTGTGGTCACAATGTTAAGAATCTGTTCCTTGGTAATGATGCTCTGGCCGCTATAGAGTGCAGATACACCCTGATGAAATCCAATTGTTGTACTGGAATTAGAGTTCATTTTTGTTTATTTGTAGCCCTAGGGTCTGAAAGAGGGTATTAGTCCTCTGGGTAATGTCTCTCGTTTCTGATTGGGTAGGACCTTTTGGTAGGCAATTGTCTAGATATGGGAATATCATTATTCCTTGTCTGTGCAAATGTGCCGCTACTACCACTAGGGTTTGGAGAAGACTCTCTGAGCAGTCAAAAATCCAAATGGCAACACACTGTATTGGAAGTGATCTTTTCCTGTGAACCATAGGAACCTTCTGTGTGCAGGATTTATGGTAATGTGAAAGTACGCATCCTTTAGGTTGAGGGCTGAAAACCAGTCCCCCTTTTCCATTGCTGGGATTATTTAAGTCAGTGTTACTATCTTGAATATTTGGATTTGGTACAAACTTGTTGAGTTTTCTGGGATCTAATATGGGTCTCCATCCACTGTTTTTCTTCTGAGTCTTCACCGGTGTTATCGGTGACATTTAGGAGGAGTCTGGCTTGTGTTTGCCTCTTGACTCCTTAACCTTGCCAGCAGCGGCCCCAGTGCAGGTGGTGCCGGAAGTTCCCAGTGCATCAAAGGTGCTCACTCTTGGCATGGCCCGCACCAACAACAGCAACCTTGCAGGACACTGTTTTCTTTTCAACGGTTCTCTCTGCGGGGACAATGTGGCTCTTTTACTCACTTTCTTGAAGGAATGATACTTGTTTCCAAAAATGACATGCCGGGAGAGTCCCCGGTTGAGGGGTTCTGCTATCCAGGGTCAGAAACTGGCTGAAGGGATTTCTCCATGAGAATAAGTTTCAGGCGGAGAACTCTATCCTATGTGGCTCAAGCTTTGAAGTTGCTGAAGTGAGTACTCTTTTATGGTGTGCACAACTGACCTAAGCTGTGGACGCAGGGTGAGTGGCCATCAGAAAACAGCATAGGGTCCTTGCACGAGAAACATCTTTTGAAGCCTGATGAACCAGGCATGTTTTTAATGTCCCTCGCTGAGGTCGTTTTTAAAACAGAATAAATGAAAGGTGGGGTTTTTTTTGAAGGGAGAACAAAAAAAAAAAAAGACGTGCAAATGTCTAAACTTGTAACCAAGACCTAACTATCACTAATTCTAACCATTTCTAATAATTGTTCCTAGGTTGTCATTCAACACCACTACGGAGCTCCGTCTCAGGCCAAGGACAGCTGAGAAGCAACTGCGGGGTCGGGTCACACATGCAATGGTCAAAGTGCCAACGGCGCCATGAGATGACTACTGTACATGTGCAGCTCTGATGGACACTGCTACTGCAAATCTCTGATCAATGATGCTCGGACACACCAACACCTGAATTGGAGCACCCACAGGGACAGCACTCAAAGAAGAATTGGTAGCGGCATCGGTTCACAATAAATCTGAGAAATCTTCTATGGCCACAGAAGATACTACTGTGAAAGTCAGAGTCCTTTAAGTCAAGGGTGGCATACCAATCTCCTGGATCCACAGAGGGAATGATGGAAGCCAGGGAGACCATGCAGAACCTCAGTTTCCTGAGATAACTGTTGAGGCAACACAGGTCCAGAATGGGCTGATGGTCCCCCTTGGTCTTTGGGATTAGGAAATATCGGGAGTAAAACCCCTTCCCTCTCAAGTCTTGAGGAACCTCATTCACAGTCCCCATCTGTAGGAGGGACTGCATCTTCTGGGTGGGGAGTTGCTCATGGAAAGGGTCCCTGAAGAGGGACCAGGATGGGAGGAAGGGGTAGATGAAAACTGAAGGGAACCGTTGATTGTCACGGTACTTAACACCCAGTGGTCCGATGTTATGCAGAACCCCAGAGCTGAAGTGGGACAGACAGTCCGAAAATAAAAGTGGAGACAGGAACTGGTATAGTATCCCCAGGCACACTTTCAAAAGGCCTGCTTGGGCCCACTAAAGTACCTATGTGACTGCGGATGGGAAGATGAGATGGAGGGAAATGGCTGACACTACTTGTAACCTCTCCCTTTCCTTTTAGGACTCCTGTCACAGAAGGGGAGACAAGTACCCTCTCTACTTCCATTTGGTGCCAGAGGGTCAGGGGACTGGCAGCAGACCAGAGACAGTTACAATGATGGAATCAGGGTTGGCCTGCCCCTAGAACAGGGGTTTTCAAACTTTTTTCCTAGTGACCCAGTTGAAGAAAATTGTTGATGCCCATGACCCAATGGAGCTGGGAAAGAGGGGTTTGGGGTATGAGAGGGGCTCAGGACTGGGGCAGAGGGTTGGGATGTGGGAGGGCTGCAGGGTGGGGCCAGGAATGAGGGCTTCAGGAAGTGGGAGGGGGCTCTGGGCTGGGGTAGGGGGCCAGGGCTCTGGGGTGCAGGATCCACGGTAGGGCCGGGGATGAGACATTGTTTGTCCTTTAGAACTTTAACCATTTAAGGATTCAATATATTTTTGTAATACTGAATTTGTGAACTATATTACAGTGATACTGATAAGGGGTGTTGATGATTGTATGAACTGTAGAGTTGTTCGTTTGCTAGACAAGGGAGAAGTAAAGAAAATTTGTGGGTTTTGAATGACATTATAGAAGCAGAGTTTATGGTGCCTGGGGTTGATTACTGCTGATGTGCTTCATATAGGGACAATTTATTTCTGAGAATGGGTGTGAGTGTGCATGTATGAAGCTGCATAGTTTCACCCTATTTTCTGTGGCTTTGAATTAGACATTGTTTGCCCCTCAGCAATTTAAACTATTTTAAAACAGCCTGTATATCTGAATTTCCTTTTGTAAAATTTAAAACTGAAGGCACTGTAAAGACAGAGACCACGTCATTCAATGTTTGTAAGTAACTTCTCAAATTGAATATTTCCAGACCTTTTAAAAAATAGATAGAGTGAAGATACACAGGACTGTTAAGATTTCCCAGCTCTCACAAAAAGGTCCTAAGACTTCCATAGCCAATTAATGGAGAATTACAAAGCAAATCTATTTGGAGCTGTGATTGCATCAATTACAGTGGAGCAGTGAATTTGCAAAGCACAAAGTGTCAATTTGAGAGATCTATTGGAGACTCATGTTTTTCTTGAGAACAAAACGTAATGGATGTTTCATGCAACCCTTTTTATGGCACCCAAAAGTTTGCTAGGTACCTCACAAGACAAGTTCAAAAACATGATCCCTGCCACAAACTAATATCTAACATGATGACATAAGACAGTGAACAAGGTAGTAAGGAGGGCACAGGGGGTAGTAGTACACAGCCTGATGTGGGGGTTGTCAATAGAGTAAAACAAATGTTGGCTACTTTATCGTAGGCTTAGAGAAAAAATTTTAGGTGGGAAGAAGACTGGGACAAGGTCAGAACAGGTATTCTAAGCATACAGGCACTCTGGGGATGGTGGTGATAGGAGGAGTGGAGGATGTTTGCTATCAGAGCAGAGGCAATAAAAAAAAAAAAAGATTATTTCATAGGGGAGGCAGAGTTGTGCAAGGCCTTGAAAGCAAATACAGGCAGCTTGTACTGATGTTTGCAGAAGGGTGAGCCAAAGGATGGATTCAAATAATGGGGGATGACATAGATCAATGGGCAAGTAATAGGATCTTAGTGGCTGCATTGGTGTCAAAGGCCAAAGAGGAGGTTGTAGTGATGAAAAGAGGGCATGAGGTGGACCTATATGAAAGTTTTAGCACTGTGGGCAGAAATTTTTTTGGCTCTTATAGACATTGTGAAGAAAGCAGCAGCAAGAGCTGGACATAGATTCGATTGTTGGAGGAGAAAAATCATAGATGGCCTCCAGTTTACAGGCTTGAGTGACAGGCATTATCTGTGGTGTGTTCAACAGTAAGAATGGGAGAGTGGGAAGTGTTTTGGTGGAAAGAAAGAGATCCAGTTTTGGCTATGTAAAGCTTGAAGGAATAGCAAGGCATGTTTAGATATGAGACTAGATAGCAAATAAGTCAGGAGGTGGATTGGAGAATTGTAAGAGTCATCAGCATAGAGAGTATAACTGAAGCTGTCTGAGTGAGTTAGATAGCCCCCCAACCTGAAGCAAATACTCACCAGCAACCGCACACCATAGAACATAAACACTAACCCAGGAACCTATCCTTGCAACAAAGCCCGATGCCAACTCTGTCCACATATCTATTAAAGTGACACCATCATAGGACCTAATCACATCAGCCACACCATCAGGGGCTCATACACCTGCATATTTACCAATGTGATTTATGCCATCATGTGCCAGCAATGCCCCTCTGCCATATACATTGGCCAAACCAGACAGTCTCTATGCAAAAGAATAAATGGACACAAATCCGACTTCAGGAATCATAACATTCAAAAACCAGTGGGAGAACACTTCAACCTCTCTAACCACTCAGTGACAGACTTGAAGGTGGCAATTTTACAACAAAAAAAACTTCAAAACCAGACTCCGAGAGACTGCTGAATTGGAATTAATTTGCAAAATGGACACCATTAAATTAGGCTTGAATAAAGACTGGGAGTGGATGTGTCATTACACAAAGTAAAACTATTTCCCCATGTTTATTCCCCTCCCCCTGCCCCACACCCACTGTTCCTCACACCTTCTTGTCAACTGCTGTAAATGGACCATTTTTGATTACCACTACAAAAAGTTCTCTCTCTCTCCTCTGCTGGTAATACCTCACCTTAACTGATCACTCTCATTAGAGTGTGTATGGTAACACCCATTGTTATTACAGTTGCTATAGAGGAGCTGTTACTGAGCAAGTAATTAAAATGGAGTTACTGTGATTGGAGACCTTTCTATAATAATATAGCTGAAAAACTTTTTAAAAACAATTATTGAATCCTATTTTACAGCCATATAAATATTGCTTTTTAAAACGAACTGCTACTGTGACACAGACTTGCCCAGACATGTATATTAACCAGTCAGACCATCTTCTCAATATTTCACCAAAGGGGACTGCATGTGCTCTCTGCCAAAAGCTAAGAATTAGCTGATTGTCATGGTTACTGTGAGATGTTTGCACAGGAAACATTTTAACAAATATGTAAAATGTAGACTATTGTCACCTGAGATAAGTGGGCTCTCAGGGCTATCTCAATCAACACTGAGAATAATGGACATCTGTGGAGACAGACTGTGTTCACCTTCTAGAGAAGATGCAGGCTTAAGGATTTACAAAAACAAAAGAACCTCCCAAAAGCCTCTAAGAGATCACTGTGGTAAGATACAGTAGTCTGCAACTATATAAGACAATAGAAAAGAGCACAAGATTTTATCCATTACAGAGGAGAAACCCTGCAAGCACGGTGTCTCATGAAAGGCAGATCCCAGCTGTTTGAACTGGACCAGCACTGCAAGTATAGTAACTCACTTAAAGTGGTCCTGGTTAACATTGTTATGTTCCTGATCAATTAGAGAACATGCTCATCTAAAGTTGTGCAATGCTCCCTTCTAACGTTGTTTGGCAGCTGCCTGCTTTGTCCGCTGCTTGCAGGAAGAGCAGCCTGTTGGAGCTAGCTGGTGGGGGCTTGGAACCAGGGTGGACTGGCAGCCCCCATCAGCTCCCCACTCCCCAAAGTTTCCTGTGTGACAGCCGCTCAGCAGGCTATCAATTGCTAGTTCACCTGTCCCTCACCCCACTACCATGTGCTGCTCCTGCACTCTGCCTTGGAGCTGCTCCCCGGAGCCTCTTGCTTGCTGTGCGGGGGGGGGGGGGGGGGTGGAGAAACTAATGTCAGGGTGTCCCCCTCCCCCAGACCCCATTTCCATGGGGGAGGGGAGGAGAAGACCACGACAGGGCTCAGGACAGAGGGAGCTTCCTGGCAGCAGCTTCTGTGTCAACTTGCTGATCTACTTAAAAAGGCAGTGTGCTTAGAGTGGGGTCAATGTACTTAAAGGGGCAGTGCGCATCTCTCTCTCACACACACACACACAAAATGTGTGTCTGTCTGCCATGCTGTCTCCCTTCCCTCCATTTGTGCTGCCTTGTAAAGTGTGAGGCTACATTAACAACAATTGGTTAACTCTTGAGGGCTCAGCTGATTGCTAGTTCATCATTTAGCAGTAAGGCATTCCCTGGGAAACATCCCACCCTCTGACTCCTCCACCTCAACCAAGCTTCACAATCACCATCGCTGTGTACCAGTATTAAATTTTTTTTAAACTTATACTGTGTGTGCACGGATGGATGGATGGTCAGTCTTTTGTCTGGTGAAAAAAATTTCCCTGGAACCTATCTCCCCCTATTTACATTAATTCTTATAGGGAAATTGGATTTGCTTAACATCGTTTTGCTTAAAGTCATTTTTCAGGAGCATAACTACAATGTTAAGCGAGAAGTTACTGTATTAACCTTTGGGTGAGACCTACGTTACTAGAGGAAAGTTAATAAGTACAGGCTTGTGTCTTATGTTTTTCTTTTACCTGTAACCTTATGCTTACAAATCCTTATACTTGCTTTTTTTTTTTAAAAAAATATTTACCTCAAGCTCTGAAAAAGTAAACTTCAATTTGGTTTTACTATAAATCTGTTTAAGTGCCTTATGCTAAGGAGAGTGTTGAACTGAGGGAGACCCATGAACTAGGATGCATTGTTTCAATGGATGCAGCAGACCAGTGTACATTGAAGGTGTCCAGAAGATAAGGGACTGGGAACCCAAGTGTAACATAGTGGGGTGTGTAAATTGCTAGCCTTTAGAGAAAATGCAGGGCTCATGGAGCCCCGAGTGGAGTGCTTATGTTACCATCAACCAGTAGTTGGAGGAGGTTTCTCCTGGTCGGCAGAGACAAGGCACAGTGATACTGTAAGCAGTTGGTAGTGATTCATCCCGGGCACCTCAGGTAACCTCCCCCAAAGCGTCAATTACTGATTATTTAAAAATAAATGTTGAGCACCATTATTAACAATGTGTTAGTATGCTTATCTTTGAAAATACTATTCTATGCCTGCAGAACACACATGCCAGTTATGTGCAATTACCAAGTTATATATAGGTTGCAGAGCGGATTTTTACTTTAAACAAAGTTGGTATTTTCCTTCATTTATTAATGCAGATTCTATGTTATAAGAACTTCTAAAACCACACACCACTGTACCAAGATGCTGACATACTTGAATTCTTGAATCAGCTGCAGCAACACTAAGTCTTTTATGGGATCTTCTTCTGTAGTGTCAGGGGCGGCTCTAGGGATTTTGCCGCCCCAAGCATGGCAGGCAGGCTGCCTCCAGCGGTTTGCCTACGGGAGGTTCACCGAAGCCGTGGGACCAGCTGTCTGCCGCCCTCGCGGTGCCGGCAGAGCGCCCCCCAGGGCTTGCCGCCCCAAGCACGCGCTTGGCGCGCTGGGGCCTGGAGCCGCCCCTGTGTAGTGTCAGAGGTCCAACTCACTTTCTACATTAAACTATTTAAATCTTGCAGTAAAATTCAGTTAATGAATGGTCAGTTACAGGAGTTTCAACTTAAGTACTTCTGTGTCCCCCATCACCATATTCCTTACAGTTTTAAGGAAGCTAGTATGTTTCTTTCCTTTATTTATTCTAAATCAGTCAGATAAACACAAGAGCAAGTAAATTCAGACCTGCTCTACACTTAAAATTTAGATCAAGCTGGAGGCAGAATGAACTGGGAGCTTCATCATCACTGGTTAAGGGGTAAGTGATTATCACTACAAAAGTTTTTTTTTTCCTCCTGCTGATAATAGCCCACCTTAATTGATTAGTCTCATTACAGCTTGTATACCAACATGCATTTTTTTCATGTTCTCTGTGTACATATCTTCCTACTGTATTTTCATTGCATGCATCTGATGAAGTGGGGTTTAGCCCACAAAAGCTTATGCCCAAATAAATGTGTTAGTCTCTAAGGTGCCACAACTACTCCTCGTTCCTTTTGCTGATACAAACTACCACTGCTACCACTCTGAAAGGTGTGGTTCTGCCCCTCCCCAAAGGTTCCTGGAGATTGAATACCTATTTGACAGGACATGAGACTAGATGATTGTAAGTGTCTGTCTTCTAGCCTTAAAATCTATTCATCTATGGTATTGCACCACCACACATTTTTCCATTAGTCCAGACAGATTATTTCCAAAGAATTTTCTAAGTGCAGAAATCCATGTCTAGCTTCTCTATAATAGTGGGCAATGTTAACTGCCATCATCAAAATGAGAAAGGGTGCATAAACACTTACTGCTAGTTTAAATTGCAAATGTTAAAACACACTTTCTGATTGTGTGTCAGATTGCTTGAGGTGGAAAGAAACTGAAAGCATAACTAGATATTCAATTTTAATGAAAGAGCATATTCGGAACAATCAGCAAGGGTAGTCGAACACATTAAACCCTTTCCTTTCTTTCTCCAAGTCCTCTTCCTGAACTGTCATTATAATGGCTTTATCTTTCATTTGCTCAGTGTTTTAAATACAGCACTTCTGTTCTTTAGTAAGTGGCCCGCATGAGAGCAGACAACTATATCAAGTGGTTACTACAGAGAGGAACTTCAGAGAAACGTAGATGCTTTACAAGAAGGTAGGGACATCTGGCCTTATTCCTTTCTCACATCATGGAATTTCCCTTCTTAGAGGGGGAAAGGGAGTGGGGAGGAGACAGACCGACTACGACAGTTTCTGGGAAATGGTTTTCCTTTTTTGTATGGGAGTCAGTGATGTAACCACAGGAATGTTAATAAAATTCATTGTTGTCAAATAAAATTGAGGGGCTTGTATTCCTTTTAAAGCTCTAGATAGATCATTTAGAGAAGCAGAGTCAAAGTCTCAAATTGGTTGTGCCTTCTGAGCCTCTTTAATATGATCTGAACAATAAAGCACCTCTCCCTCTTAAAAACCGCAGTGCAGCCAAGAGAGATGGAAACTGGTAAAGAACAGGACCTTTGTGAAACAGGTAACACTGATGTTTTCCTGAAAGATATGCTCTAGGAGGAATTATTTTTGGGAAGTTCTATGGCCTGTGTTATACAGGTCAGACTAGATGATCACAATGGTCCCTTCTGGCCTTGGAATCTGTGAATGATGAGTGGAGCAAGGCCTGCAGTATGGACAGACAAACACAGCTTGTTACTAAAAAAGTGGTTGTTCTAAAGGTGATATGTAAAGGACTTTTAAAAAAATTATATTAGTTTCTTTATGGTTTGTGAAGAAAGCGTGAGACATGCTCCTATCCCTTTGTTTACTTTAGAAATATTGGAAGTGTCAAGTCTGACTTTTTTTTTTAAATAAAGACTTCTTGAAATAAGATCTGAAATATTTATGAGCAGTTCACATTGTTAATTAACACCTTCATACTTTCAGAGAGACATAGCTTCTCCCAAGTCTTCATTAGATATCAAGTTTTAGTTTTTTCTTAAAACTGCAGAGCTTGGATGCCAAAGTAAAAAAAGTCATAGGACTGGAAGGGACCTCCAAAGGTCCTCTAGTCCAGTCCCCTGCACTCAAGAATTATCCTTGATGCTAAGAGCAGCAAATTTCATAAGCACTACATATGGCTGACTGAATGGCTTTACTCAGAATGACATTCCATAACATATTGCACAACAAAAACAATCTCCAGTTACTGAACAACCAATCCTCTGCTTCTGGCTTCACACCATCAGGGACTTCCTGCTAATCTCACATTTCTAACTATATTCAAGGTCACCAATTCAATTATTCAAGGTTTTACAAGGCTTAGTGTTCTCAAAAGAAACTCAAAAAATTGCACGCTCATCAGCTGAAGTCTTGATATCTTTAACCTTGTCTCAGCCACCCATAGCTTTTAATCTGAAATTCTCACATTATGCATTGGATATAATCTAGTTTCAGATACTTTTTTAATATTAATCTTTGTATACAACTGTAACAAGCATAGGCTGCCACACATGCACCCCTTATTGAGAAGCAAGTTTGAATTTAGTCTGGAGTCTGACACCAGTACTAAATAAGTCACCAGCAATAGACTACTGATGTTACACATCCACCAAGTTAGGTGTTTTTTTAGATTAAAGATTGTGTCATAATATGGTAGAGTTAGAAGAATCAGAATGAAGGTTCAAGGCTGTGCTTTATAAGCTACTGGGTCTTATGAAAACTTTTGCTTAGATATTCATAGTGTCACTTTAAAGACCCCCCTGAGAGGAACTCACAGTTAAGTTTCACATGTTTAATGATAGTTGAACAATAGACGTTGCTTCAGCCAGTTGAACAAGTTTTATTGTTTACTTCCTTCTAGGGTCATGTTCCTGACTGTGGAGCTCAGCTGCCTCCCTCTTCTTCATGTGCAGACGGAGGGATCTGAACACAGCATGAACAATGCCAATGCCTGAGTGTGGGGCAAGGAGCCTTTAGGCCCAGCTTCCCTCCCAACTGCTGCCACCCTATAGCAGACCTCTCAAGGGATTTCTGCTGATATCCCAGGCTGGGGCCTTCAGCGGAACACACACCCATCTGGCTCATATTGGTCCAATACATTAGAAAGGGATGGCTTTTCTGAGGAGTCAGTCCTTGAATCCAAGTACTTTTCCTGAGACAGAAGGAACCCCTGTAGTGGAGGGAAAACAATAAGATTGATAATTCCACTCAAGTATCCCTTTCAAATCTGACTGACACTGGATGAAAGGCTGATTTTTACAATAGCAGATCACCTCTGTGAGGCAGAGACAGAGTCCAGTGTTAGGTTAAAGTCGGGCCTGAGAAGTATAGCCTCTGCAGACAGAAAGACAGTATCACTGACGCTCACTTTCATCTAGAGTTAAGGTTTCCCAGTGACAGCTCGTGACCTTCCATAATATCAAGTTCTCCAAAACTCAAACTTCAGAAAAAACAGGACACAGTTAAGTTACATACCCTATATAACCTTAATATTGCCCCCTGGAGCTGGCAGCCACTGGTGAGTTATCTGCAATGGTCTGAAACTGCACCCAGTAAGAGAGTTGTAGCTGTACTAAATGGCTTGAGTGGTAGAGAGAGTAGGTGGGGCAGATTAGTGGAAGTGTGTTTGTGAGTTGAGGAGAGAGAGATTAGTTTAAGGAGCATCACAGAATTGTGGCGGTGATGTCAGATGGGTTTGAGCCCACTCTGTGGGTGCGAATAAAGAAAAAGGGAGCATGTGAACCTAGCCTAGTTGCCTGAATCATTTTATTGCAAAATTGTGTAGGATGTCTCATTAGCAAAGCACAGGACAGGGAAGGGGAGTGTCTTGATGTGACAAAATGGGGGGTTTTCCTGTGTTTTCAAATGGTTTGCAAGCAGATAGAGTGGGACTCAGTGTCCCTGGGTGTTACTGGTTTAACTAGGTGAGGGGAGAGGGAGTTTTTGTTACAGAGGACCGGAGAGGGAACTTGGGACCCCAGCCAATGGCCTGGAGGACGGATACCCCAGCGACTGGTGACCTGATGACCCAGCTCAGGAGTCTCAGCTGGTTCTGGCCAGTGGGAGGACAATGGGCTATAAAGAGAGGACCCCGTGACCTAACCAGCCGGTTCCAGCCAGAGGCCAGAACAGGCCACCCGGGCGACCTGGTTTCCCTGGAGAGAAGACAATGGACAGAGGCGGGGCTTGGGGGAGGGGATATTGGATGCCCGGCTGGGAAGCAGGGGGGCTCTGGGCTGGAGAGGGAGAGGAGGCAGAGCCCACCTGGATGCAGGGGAGACTGGGATGTGCTGTGCTGAAGGAGGCCAGGCCTGAGGCCCTGAGAGTTTCCTGTGCGGTGTTCAACGCTCAATAAACCCTCCTCTTTTACACTGGCTGAGAGTCACTCCAGTCTAGGGAACAGGGTTACATTGTCTGCTTCAGGGGGTGGAGGCCCCAGGGGTCCAGAGCGAGTGGACTCCCTGAGGGGGCCCACAGTGAGAGACAGGAGTGCGAAGGCTCAGAGAGGTGCAGCTCCAGAAGTGGAGGGGCCTAACCCCCAAAAAAGAGCAGACCCGAGAAGGGCTGTCTCATCAAAAGGGGCACCCCCCACAGACCGCACATGGCCAAGAGTGGGTACAATCTGTGAGTCCATGACACTTGCCAAGCAACAGGAATGGTCAGTAATGAGGTGGGATATGAGAGCGGTCTGTGGGTTTAAATGATGGGTAAGGGAAAGTATAGGTTTAGATGGTATACTGTAAGTGCAAAGTGGTATTCTGAATAGGCTACGTGAGTGTAGGGCAGGTGCAGGTAGGTCCTTTCCTTTACACTGAAAGTTGCAGGTGTTGGTAGGAGTTAGTGGTCACTGGGGCAGCTGTAGACAACATGTAGAACAACAGTGGACTATCCACTTCTGGTCCTGCACTCTTCTCCCTGCCCCTTGCCACCCAGCTGTTCCAGCCAGTCCTGTGCCTTCTAGTCCAGCCACCCTCTCCACTGGCCCTGACCATGCTATTCTGTCCAAGCTTCCCCACATCCTAGGCATTCCCTAATGTGTCTATGTGGCATTGCATCCCATTTTCCAACTGTCAAATCAGAATTTTCCCTATAGATGATGAGAGAACCCAAAGGCTGTTTTAAAATGTTAACACAATTTTCTGAAAAGGAGCAGCATCCTGTGCATTCCTTGGCCAGTCTGCATTTTTCCCTCACATGCCCAACCCCCTTCATTCTTGGTATGTGTAGCAAACACTACACATCCTTCTGCAGCATAGGAGGCTCAGAAAGGGGTGAAGTGGCCCATTTATCTCAATACAATGGCATACCTGAATAAAAACACCTTAAGATGACTGCAGCCTGAAACAATAGTTCTGAGATGTATGAATGCCTCCATTCATATCAGTCTCATTCCCTGTATCCAGCCAACTTCAGGAGAGCCACAATAAACATGCCTATTCTCAACACCTGCATGCTCCCAGTATGCCTGTTCTCAGCTGCATACCCAAGGGACAGGGCTTTCCCAGTTCCCCCACACATAGTGGGGAATAGGGAGACAGGCTCTGACCTCCTGGAAGGACAAGGTCCCCCACATCCTAGTTCAGAGAAGGGGGCAGGCAGGGGTATTAAACCCCTATATATGGGCTGGGGCCCTCCAGATCATGGTGCACACATGGGAGGGGAATATCAGGGTGACAGACGCATATGCTCCTATTTCCCCACAGTCTATCACTCATCCCCACCCCCTGTTCCCTTTTCCTGATGTCCCTACCCCCACATTTCCCCATCACCTAATCCCTCTACTATGCACCCATCCCCATTTATCCCTCTCCTCACACCCCCAAAACCCTTTCCTCGCTTATTTCCACCCACTCTTCCACCCCAATCACCTTCCCCTCCCAGCATACACTTGCAGATACAATTCATTTTTTCAAAAATAGTTTCAGTGCTTTTTGAATATTTACTATACTCAGATTATATTTCCCCAAAATAAAAATTCTTTTTTGACAGAAGCAGATTCAAGCAATATGCTTCCCTTTTTAATTTCTACCCTGGGTTGGGGATTTGAATTCAGTGTGCCTCTGTGGGGTTCAGATTCAATGGCCAGAACATTCCCTTGAAGTCCTGCAAATCTTAGGTGGCTTTCACCACCACTGGGCTCTCTCGCTGTACATGCAGAGGGTAATCCATTAAGTAGTGGGGCCTTAGATATGCTTACCAGAACACTCACCTGGAGAAACACTCTTTTTCAAAGAATGCTGGAATTTGATTTCTCCCAAAGAGCTGGTGGGTGCTATGCATTTTGTAGGGGTAACCCTTGAGCACCGGAGACACTAGTGCAATGATCTCAGCCATGGATGGATCTCTAATTGTGCATGAAAATGTTGCATGTGTCAACTTTAAGAGCTTTTTTTCCTGGGGGCTGTATCTTGGGAACCCCTTGTTCACATTGTCCCAAATTTGGTTCACTGACCAAATCCCACTTCCCCATAAAGTGCACAACATTTCAAGGCAATCCGAGTAACTGTATGGACTTTAAAGCTCAATTTCAAGTGCTCTAAACAGAAAACTTGTCTTGATCAAATACAACAGAGCTGGTGGCACTCTGCTATAATTAGAGGGAAAATGGAGGGGCGGGGGCACTACAAACCCATCATAGCATAGCAGGCTCAGCGAAGTGCTGAAGTGGCTCATTCATGTCAATGAAATATTCTCTGATAAAAGAACAGCCAATGGAATGAGTACAACCTGAAACAACAGTTCTGAGATGTATGAACTATTTCATTCATGTAACTGACGGTCCCATCTCTCCATCCCAGTACTGAAGAGTTACTGATGTAAACATGCCCATTCTCAGCTCCTCACCCAATATCCTCACTGTGCTCTTCATGTGTGCTCCAAGTATTCCTGTTCTAAACTCTCCATCCAGGGGCAGGGCTTCCCCCAAAACCTGGTTAACTTGGGGGGAGGGGGAGAGGGAAACAGAGATGGGCTCAGATACCCTTTGGGCGACAAGGCAACCCAGACCCCAGCTTACATGAGGGAGGCAAGGAGAGGGTCTAAGATCCTCACAAAGGGAGGGAGCAGAGGTGAAAGTAAGCCGGTACAGGCTGGTACAGCGTACCGGCAAGAGCCAGTAGGCTGTGCTGGACTGGACCGGCTTCCCCAGGCTGGCACTTTAAAGGGCCCGGGGCTCCCTGCAGTAGCCTGGAAAGGTTGAGAGCCACTGTAATAGAGGGTTGTTAGCATGCTAGTGATGGGTGATCTAGAAATACCTGAGAGGAAAAATAGCTTCTCTCCTCTAAAAACTCCTGGTGCACTCCACTAGCTATTAGCGCTGCAATATATTTAGTTTCTCCGCAATGACTTTATCATCTTTAAGCGCTCCTTTTGTATTTTGATCGTCAAGGGGCCCCACTGGTTGTTTAGCAGGCTTCCTGCTTCTGATGTACTTAAAAAACATTTTGTTATTACCTTTAGAGTTTTTGGCTAGTCGTTCTTCAAACTCCTCTTTGGCTTTTCTTATTACATTCTTGCACTTAAGTTGGCAGTGTGTGTGTTCCTTTCTATTTGCCTCATTAGGATTTGACTTCCACCTTTTAAAGGAAGTCTTTTTATCTCTCACTGCAGCTTTGCGAACAGGGGCTGCTAACAGGGAGTTTCGCAAGGGAGTTTAGAAGGAGAGTGGGAAGGAGTGGGAGTCCCTCGCCAGCCCTAAACCCCTTCCCTGCGGTCCCCCTAAAACCTATAAACCGAACCACATTTCAAAACCCCTTTCTGTAAACCACCCTTCCATTAACTAGGAGACAATGCAGGCAGAAGCCCAGCAGCAGGGTGGGGGCTATCCAATTTATTGCGCTGAGAGTGTTGCATGTATGATTACCTGCCCTGTGGGCGGGTGGCGTACGTGTGCAGTCGGTGCAAGGAGCTCCTGGCCCTCAGAGACCATGTACGGACTTTGGAGGCCAGGGTGGCGGAACTGGAGGAGCTAAGAAAGGCAGAGAGGTATGTTGATGAGGCTTTCCAGGACACTGTAGAATTGTCCCACCTCCAGTCAGACAGCCCCTGAGCTGTTGAGGAGGATGAAAGGCCCAGGGAAGCAGAGCAGTCAATGGGAGCAGAGGGAAACCATCCCGTAGTTGGGACCCGCCTTCCAGATGGTGCTGGGGTTGCCTCTCGCACTGAGGTTGCCTCTCCGGGGGAGGGAACTCCAGTTTCTAGGAAAAGGCAGGTGTTAGTAATGGGAGATTCGATCATTAGAAACATAGATAGCTAGGTTTGTGATGATCGGGAGAACCGTATGGTGACTTGCCTGCCTGGTGCGAAGGTTGCGGATCTCTCGAAGCATCTAGACCGACTTATGTGTAGTGGTGGGGAGGAGCCAGTGGTTGTGGTACATGTAGGTACCAATGACATAGGGAAGGGTAGGAGAGATGTCCTGGAAGCCAAATTTAGGCTGCTAGGGAAGAGACTGAAATCCAGGACCTCTATGGTGGCATTCTCAGAAATGCTCCCAGTTCCACGCGCAGGGCCAAGTAGGCAGGCAGAGCTTCAGAGTCTCAATGTGTGGATGAGACGATGGTGTAGAGAGGAGGGGTTCACATTCATTAGGAACTGGGGAAACTTCTGGGATGGGAGGAGCCTATACAGGAGAGATGGGCTCCACCTAAACCAAAGTGGAACCAGACTGCTGGCACTAAACATTAAAAAGGTTGTAGAGCAGTTTTTAAACTAGGAGATGGGGGAAAGCCGACCACTGCAGAGGAGCGTGTGGATCGGACACAGACTTCTCTTAGGGGAGAGTCTGATGATAGAGAATCTCCAGGTTATAGTCAGGAGCAGAGGATGGAAGAGGATAATGTAAGGGCCAGATCAGATGATAAACAGTCACATAAAAAAGAATCTGGCACATCAGAAAAAGGCAGGCTAATAAACAGGGACAAGTTTTTAAAGTGTTTTTACACAAATGCCAGAAGTCTAAATAATTAGATGGGTGAACTAGAGTGCCTTGTGATAAAGGAGGATATTGATATAATAGGCATCACAGAAACCTGGTGGACTGAGAGCAATCAATGGGACACAATCATTCCGGGGTACAAAATATATCGGAAGGACAGAACAGGTCGTGCAGGGGGAGGAGTGGCACTATATGTGAAAGAAAGTGTAGATTCAAATGAAGTAAAAATCTTAAGCGAATCTACATGTTCCATAGAATCTCTATGGATAGAAATTTCATGCTCTAGTAAAAATATAACATTAGGGATCTATTATCGACCACCTGACCAGGACAGTAATAGTGATGATGAAATGCTAAGGGAAATTAGAGAGGCTATCAAAATTAAGAACCCAATAATAGTGGGGGATTTCAATTATCCACATATTGACGGGGAACATTTCACTTCAGGACGAAATGCAGAGATAAAATTTCTCGATACTTTAAATGACTGCTTCATGGAGCAGCTGGTACGGGAACCCACAAGGGGAGAGGGAACTCTAGATTTAATCCTGAGTGGAGCGCAGGAGCTGGTCCAAGAGGTAACTATAGCAGGACCGCTTGGAAATAGTGACCATAATACAATAACATTCAACATCCCTGTGGTGGGAAGAACACCTCAACTGCCCAACACTGTGGCATTTAATTTCAAAAGGGGGAACTATACAAAAATGAGGGGGTTAGTTAGGCAAAAGTTAAAAGGTACAGTGACTAAAGTGAAATCCCTGCAAGTTGCATGGGCCCTTTTTAAAGACACCATAATAAAGGCCCAACTTCAATGTATACCCCAAATTAGAAAAAAACAGTAAAAGAACTGTTTGCTTCAGTCTTCACGGCTGAGGATGTTAGGGAGATTCCCAAACCTGAGCTGGCTTTTGTAGGTGACAAATCTGAGGAACTGTCACAGATTGAAGTGTCACTAGAGGAGGTTTTGGAATTAATTGATAAACTCAACATTAACAAGTCACCGGGACCAGATGGCATTCACCCAAGTATTCTGAAAGAACTCAAATGTGAAGTTGCGGAACTATTAACTAAGGTTTGTAACCTGTCCTTTAAATTGGCTTCGGTACCCAATGACTGGAAGTTAGCTAATGTAACGCCAATATTTAAAAAGGGCTCTAGGGGTGATCCCGGCAATTACAGACCGGTAAGTCTAACGTCGGTACCGGGCAAATTAGTTGAAACAATAGTTAAGAATAAAATTGTCAGACACGTAGAAAAACAAACTGTTGAGTAATAGTCAACATGGTTTCTGTAAAGGGAAATCGTGTCTTATTAATCTATTAGAGTTCTTTGAAGGGGTCAACAAACATGTGGACAAGGGGGATCCGGTGGACATAGTGTACTTAGATTTCCAGAAAGCCTTTGACAAGGTCCCTCACCAAAGGCTCTTACGTAAATTAAGCTGTCATGGGATAAAAGGGAAGGTCCTTTCATGGACTGAGAACTGGTTAAAGGACAGGGAACAAAGGGTAGGAATTAATGGTAAATTCTCAGAATGGAGAGGGGTAACTAGTGGTGTTCCCCAGGGGTCAGTCCTAGGACCAATCCTATTCAATTTATTCATAAATGATCTGGAGAAAGGGGTAAACGGTGAGGTGGCAAAGTTTGCAGATGATACTAAACTGCTCAAGATAGTTAAGACCAAAGCAGACTGTGAAGAACTTCAAAAAGATCTCACAAAACTAAGTGATTGGGCAACAAAATGGCAAATGAAATTTAATGTGGATAAATGTAAAGTAATGCACATTGGAAAAAATAACCCCAACTATACATACAACATGATGGGGGCTAATTTAGCTACAACGAGTCAGGAAAAAGATCTTGGAGTCATCGTGGATGGTTCTCTGAAGATCTCCACGCAGTGTGCAGGAATCATTAAAAAGGGGATAGAAAATAAGACTGAGAATATATTATTGCCCTTATATAAATCCATGGTACGCCCACATCTCGAATACTGTGTACAGATGTGGTCTCCTCACCTAAAAAAAGATATTCTAGCACTAGAAAAGGTTCAGAAAAGGGCAACTAAAATGATTAAGGGTTTGGAGAGGGTCCCATACGAGGAAAGATTAAAGAGGCTAGGACTCTTCAGCTTGGAAAAGAGAAGACTGAGGTATATAAAATCATGAGTGATGTGGAGAAAGTGGATAAGGAAAAGTTATTTACTTATTCCCATAATACAAGAACTAGGGGTCACCAAATGAAATTAATAGGCAGCAGGTTTAAAACAAATAAAAGGAAGTTCTTCTTCACGCAGCGCACAGTCAACTTGTGGAACTCCTTACCTGAGGAGGTTGTGAAGGCTAGGACTATAACAATGTTTAAAAGGGGACTGGATAAATTCATGGTGGCTAAGTCCATAAATGGCTATTAGCTAGGATGGGTAAGAATGGTGTCCCTAGCCTCTGTTCGTCAGAGGATGGAGATGGATGGCAGGAGAGAGATCACTTGATCACTGCCTGTTAGGTTCACTCCCTCTGGGGCACCTCGCATTGGCCACTGTTGGTAGACAGATACTGGGCTAGATGGACCTTTGGTCTGACCCGGTACGGCCGTTCTTATGAGATAGTTCAGAGGAATTTTCTTACATACACTCCAATCACCATGTTTAGCAACAATAGTTGTCTACATTAGGTCAATATTGACATTTTATACTATATGGTTTAAACTTCTAGACACCAAATTGGATTGCCAGTTGAAGGCAATGGGAATTCCCCACATAACATCAGTAAAGGAGGTCTCTTCATCCAGCAAGGCCAAATTATCTCACTGTATCGTCTCATTTATGATGGGTACCTAGATATCTATTAAGGAATTTCAGAGGCATGAAAATCTACAAGTCAAACAAAATATCAGTCATCATGGCAGTCATCTCAGTGCTCCAATATTAAGCCGGATGTTTAATAGGAAGCAAATTTATAACAGGAAAAGTCAGCACATTTCTTTGCTCACATGTTTCTATGAGCAGATGCCTTGCAGCAAGATAATTTAAAACTCCAACTGTAGATCTTGCTCTGTTTAAACACAGGCAGCCTTAAGGATGTACAGAAGAACATACTAATTTTCCTGTTTCCTATTCTGAAGGACACCATTACAGTACTGGCATTAGCAGGGGATTTGATATTATGCTAATTATATTCTCCCTTTCTAATCAAGTTGTTTCCTTAGCTAAATGACTAAGAGAACCACAAATGTTTACATACTCTGATCCTCAAACACTAACAAATCTAAGTTAAATATTTAACATTTCAGATTTAGATAGAAATAAGCCTTTTCACTTTCCATAAAAATTCACTCCCAGATGGTAAAACAGCAGAACATCACTAATTTGCACTAGCAGTTATGGCTTTTGCAAGTTGGAGAGTGAACAATTCAAAAAAAATAAATATTCCTCTACCCCGATATAACACTGTCCTCAGGAGCCAAAAAAAAAATCTTACCGCATTATAGGTGAAACCACGTTATATCAAACTTGCTTTGATCCGCCTGAGCGTGCAGCCCCACACCCCAGAGCACTGCTTTACCGCGTTATATCCGATATTGTGTTATATTGAGTCACGTTATATCGGGGTAGAGGTGTAAGTCACAATGAAATTTAGTTATAACTGATAATACTTTGTATTCATCTCGATAAGTGTTCTGTACAGTCAAATCAGTAACACAAAACCTTATTACTGCACCCTGATATTAGATCTTTCAGAAGTGAAGCAAGACCACTTGGTAACATATGCAAGTTAATATGTGCATCAGCAAGGTTCTGCTGTGACTGGAAGGCACTTATAGTTAAGCATTTGCACACAGGGAGAATATTAAAGCTTTTTCACTAACATTCAATACAATCTTATTGCTTCCACTGTCAGCCTCACCTGTGGTATTGTGCTGGGTTCTCAAATTATAATCAAGTTCTCAACTCCAACTGTAGTTCTCTAGTAATGTTTGTCCTCATGTCTAATGCTGAAACAGATTAAACAAATTAGGTTTTGACTTTAAGTTTACATGACAGCCAAAACAGATGTCAGCTTAAATTGTGAAGAGTGTCTAACCAATATGGGATGCTTAAGTAAATGCTGTACTGTTTTTGCAGATCTAGCCTCTCCCGCTACTCTAAAAAAATCTGAATATCCAGAAAGCAAGCTTGGGTTACATCTAGATGTGATTCCAGTTAGATTCTAATACAGTTCCCATCACCACAGCATGAGCAACTCACAAAATTCTGAAGTGTTGAAGATATAGTTCTCTCTTCCTTGCAGTGTGCAGAGACTGGCGTTTTTAAAAAAAAACTGCGATACTGTGAAAAGCCTAATCAAAAGTAGGATTTATATATTTTTTTCTTGAGACAGAGCTTCATGGACATCCCGATCTTTTTGGGGAGTGAGTTCCAGACTCAGAACCAGTTATCAAGAAAGTTCTCTGCTGCACACCCAAGTCTAACTCTTCAGAGTGACAATTCCATTCTTCCAATGCCAACTTAGAGGCTCTGATCCTAACAAAGTCTTACAACACATGGATTAATTGCTTTCTGAGACTACTTCGGCAGGGTGGGGGTGGGAGGAAAAGTGTAGATACTGGGGTACCTGGGAATTCCCTGTGTTTATCAGGATCTCAGTGACAACATCCAACCCCCAAGACACACTCACATTTTTAATTTAGTTAGGTGGCCTCTTCAAGTACAAGTATACGTTGCTTTTAAAGAGAGATCCTGTGTAATGTTTCAGCCTCACTGAATTGAATTCTTCCAACACTTAAGGGACTTTACTAAGGAGTATTGCCTCTAAGTTCTCAGAAAGCTGCGCAGCCACACAGCAGCCTATTTAGCACCACTCAGATGCTCAAGGAACCCACCCGGGGACTTGATGCGGCCATGGGAGGGGTGCCCCTCCTCTGTCCCCAACTCTGCTGTGGCACAGCCAGGGAGGGGCAGCCCAGACCTACTGGGGCCAGGGGAGGTCTGCCTATTCTGAAGCCCCAATCCCAGAGCTGCCGTGGCAGGGAGAGGCACCTCTTCAACCCAGCCCAGCTTCTGTGGGGAAAGAGAACTGGAGGAGTCCTCTCTTCTTGCCGTAGACCTGAGCATCCTCCTGCACCCCAAACTCCTCATCCCCTGCTCCCCAACCCTCTGCCCCACCCCAGAGCCCCTCATCTCCAGCCCCACTCCAGAGCCAGCACCCCGAGCCAGAGCCCTCACACCCCAACTTTCTGCCCCAACCCTGAGTCCCTCACCCCCAGCCCTACCACAGAGCCCACACACCTCTGCACCCAACCCTCTGCCCCTGCCCTGAGCCCCCTCCCATATTCCAAACCCCTTGGCCCCACCCCACCACACATCACCTCCATATTGGTGCACATAACAAAATTCATTCTGCACATGGGTGGGAAAAATTAGAAGGAACACTGCCGGCGATATGCTCATTAGTAATTTCATAAAATTTTTGGATAAGAGATTTTAATTGGCAATCCTACAAGTCTAAGATGATAAATTTTTGCTAGCTCACCAAATCTGATGTTCATTATTAAAGGAAGTAAAGTCAACTCTGAAGTGATACCACCTCCTTCTATATATCAAATACTATGTATGACTCCATCACATTTCAACTGCTGAGAAGACTTCCTGGAGCCTCTGATCAAGTCCTAGTTGCACTACTACGTATTACGCATCAATCACATCAAAGCTAGGAACCTCAAATTCTTTAATTCTCTACATAACGAGGCACACCCAATTGCATTTGATTGTCATTGTCCTGCTGCAAGATGTCTCTCTAAAGCAGGATTCAAACTCAGCTTGCTGGTTCCCACTTCCATATTTCATCTATTAAGCCAGCATCATTTCCACCTGGGGCTCAGAAGATTACACTGCAGTTACAAAAGCAACATCTACAGTATAATTAGCTTCCAGAGTGTTCTTATTTTAAGTAGAGCAATATGAAAATGATTGCTAGGCAGAGCTAGGAAATCAGTTTCCCTGCAGGCATAGCTAGCTGGCAATAAGTCTTCAAAGTACGAACAAACAGAGAACTGCTCACATATAAATTCCTATTGGCTAATTAGTTTTGCTCACTGTACTCCGAGTGACAATGCTGATATGGAAGAGATTTTGTCCCTAAAAACAATGAATTCATATCAAATATATGCAGATAATGGCAACCATTACTTAGTATATGGACTCATTCGGATTTGTCATAACTCTATGTAAATTCCCAGACAAGAAAAGAGTGAATTGTATTTTAAAATTTCAATTTAATTATCAATTTAAAAGTTACTCCATTAAAATAAATACTTAGAAATTCATATGTTTATTACATAGCAGCAACTAAGCAGACTTTCATTGTTTTCAGAGCTCATCTACATGTTTACAGCCTCTCAGGAATGTAAGAAACACTGTAAAACTGACTATTGATACAGAAATCAGAACTGACTACATGCACACTCTCTCAAATACAAAGAACACACCAAGAAAAGATCTTTAGATCTGTTTTAGTAACAAATTCTCATGTGAAATGGGATAAAAGATGTGCAATATTTTTTAAGTTGTGTCCATTTAAAGCCACCAGCTAAGGAAGGCTAAATACTGATGAATATAGCACCCCCAGCTTTCCCCCACCCCAATTAGTACCCTCAGAGGAATCTCTTAAAATTACCTTTGAGATTGCTTCACTGGTATCTGCAGACAGACACATTAAACTTAAGGCACTTTACATCACTACTAATCGTACGACTGACTGAGACTGTGCCATATTCATAAGAACATAAGAACGGCCGTACCGGATCAGACCAAAGGTCCATCTAGCCCAGTATCTGTCTACCGACAGTGGCCAATGCCAGGTGCCCCAGAGGGAGTGAACCTAACAGGCAATGATCAAGTGATCTCTCTCCTGCCATCCATCTCCATCCTCTGACAAACAGAGGCTAGGGACACCATTACTTACCCATCCTGGCTAATAGCCATTTATGGACTTAGCCACCATGAATTTATCCAGTTCTCTTTTAAACGTTGTTATAGTCCTAGCCTTCACAACCTCCTCAGGTAAGGAGTTCCACAAGTTGACTGTGCGCTGCGTGAAGAACTTCCTTTTATTTGTTTTAAACCCGCTGCCTATTAATTTCATTTGGTGACCCCTAGTTCTTGTGTTATGGGAATAAGTAAATAACTTTTCCTTAGCCACTTCTCCACATCACTCATAATTTTATATACCTCTATCATATGCTCCCTTAGTCTCCTCTTTTCCAAGCTGAAAAGTCCTGGCCTCTTTAATCTCTCCTCATATGGGACCCCCTCCGACCCTCTCCAAACCCCTAATCATTTTAGTTGCCCTTCTCTGAACCTTTTCTAATGCCAGTATATCTTTTTTGAAGTGAGGAGACCACATCTGTACGCAGTATTCGAGATGTGGGCATACCATCGATTTATATAAGGGCAATAATATATTCTCAGTCTTATTCTCTATTTCCTTTTTAATGATTCCTAACATCCTGTTTGCTTTTTTGACTGCCTCTGCACACTGCGTGGACGTCTTCAGAGAACTGTCCACGATGACTGCAAGATCTTTTTCCTGACTCCTCGTAGCTAAATTAGCCCCTATCATATTGTATGTATAGTTGGGGTTATTTTTTCCAATGTGCATTACTTTACATTTATCCACATTAAATTTAATTTGCCATTTTGTTGCCCAATCACTTAGTTTTGTGAGATCTTTTTGAAGTTTTCACAGTCTGCTTTGGTCTTAACTATCTTGAGCAGTTTAGTATCATCTGCAAACTTTGCCACCTCACTGTTTACCCCTTTCTCCAGATCATTTATGAATAAATTGAATAGGATTGGTCCGAGGACTGACCCTTGGGGAACACCACTAGTTACCCCTCTCCATTCTGAGAATTTACTATTAATTCCTACCCTTTGTTCCCTGTCTTTTAGCCCGTTCTCAATCCATGAAAGGACCTTCCCTTTTATCTCATGACAGCTTAATTTACGTGACAGCCTTTGGTGAGGGACCTTGTCAAAGGCTTTCTGGAAATCTAAGTATACTATGTCCACTGGATCCCCTTATCCACATGTTTGTTGACCCCTTCAAAGAACTCTAATAGATTAGTAAGACATGATTTCCCTTTACAGAAACCATGTTGACTACTGCTCAACAGTTTATGTTTTTCTATGTGTCTGACAATTTTATTCTTAACTATTGTTTCGACTAGTTTGCCCGGTACTGATGTTAGACTTACCGGTCTGTAATTGCCAGGATCACCTCTAGAGCCCTTTTTAAATATTGGCGTTACATTAGCTAACTTGCAGTCATTGGGTACTGAAGCCGATTTAAAGGACACGTTACAAATCTTAGTTAATAGTTCCGCAACTTCACATTTGAGTTCTTTCAGAATACTTGGGTGAATGCCATCTGGTCCCAGTGACTTGTTAATGTTGAGTCATATTATAGGTGGCATTACCAGCTCCTCCTAGAGTTCAGGTTGCTTGATACTTCCCATTATAAGATGCTTTTTATCAGGGATGTGCCTTTTGCTGTTCCTGTGGAAAAAAGTCCAAATTTGGCAGCTATCAGCCTTTGAAAAAATTTCAGTTTGCACGTGGTCAGCAAACTTAAGAGTTTGGCAGCTACATTCTCCAAAGATTATCTGTACTGGGAATGCTCCATCCTGCGGCTGAGCCGTAATTACCTTACAATCACTGCTTCTGACTGCTGGGGGTCATTGTACCAGGCACAAAAAACTTTTTTCTTATCTTCCTGCTGACGCCCGGACGGAGTGGAGGAGGACACAACATGACTCTAATACAGAGGGAACAAGAGCTGCACTGGAGAAGGGGTGGCACATGCAAAGACAAACAATCAGAATGGAGAAGAGAGAAGACGACTATACCTGGCAGGGGCTGTGCAGAGAGAGAGACTGGGAGGAGCCAAGGTGCTGCAAGGGTGGAGGGGGAAATGATTGGAACGGGCAAAAAGATGGTACTGGAAACCAGTGTAAAGGGGCTGGGGGAGAGATGTTAAATGAGAAGCCCAGGACAGGATAGACACAGAGACTTGAGAGTAGGGGGGTGCCGACAGACAGATTCATATGTTCCACGGCCAGAAGGGACCATTGTGATCATCTAGTATGGAACAAGGGCAGAAGGGTATCAGGATTAGGGAGGGAGATAATGCACAAGAAACAATGACTACTAGAGACACCCCTCTCCAGAACTCAGAATGGAAACCAAGATTCCAGTTTCAACATTTCTTTGTCAGCAAATATCTGTGAAACTAACTGCTATACAGGTCTCATCCTTATCTAGTGGCTGGTCATCTGCCTTTATGTGAAACTACTACAGCCTTCAGTTACTCTGTTACCCAAGTGGTTGTGCTATGGATTCAAAGGTCCCAACACATCCAATGAAAAACATGGGTGTCAATGATTCCACATAAAACATCCCATTATGGTTAAAAAAAACACACTAGAGAATTAAATACAAAAGCCTACATTAATAGAATGTTAAGACTGTAAACTCAAGTCCTCAAGTTATGAAATGCCAGAATTAACACTGCTTGTGCAAACCTAATTTGACTCCCCCTGTGTACACGCATTATTATGCGGTCCTAATTACATGACTCTTTTTGCCATAAGTTCTTTGCCTCATTCAGTGCACAGAAAGTACCATGCTCTAGGAATGAATCAGGATTATGTATCAAAAGAGGCTGTTAGTCAACCCCTGCCTCATTTGTGGCTAAAGCTTAAATGGGTTTAGTGCACGAGGCAAAGGACTGCAGGAAGAGAAAGGATGTTTTCATAGTTAAAGCAGTTGAATGTTGCAAGGGAGATTAGGAGTGCATCACTGTCAAAGCCATGGAGTTCTTACATGATGCTAGGCAAGTTGCTTAAATCAAACTTTACATCGGTGGTCACTACTTGTGCACCTCATTTTCTGTGTGCCCAGCTCTAGATCATGGGGTCTAATCTGCAGAAGTGTTAAGCACTGTACAGCGGCATCTGAAGTCAAATGGAGATGTGCTCTGAACATAGAAAGTGTTACATAATGCCACA
Source organism: Mauremys reevesii (assembly GCF_016161935.1). Classification (NCBI taxonomy): domain Eukaryota; kingdom Metazoa; phylum Chordata; order Testudines; family Geoemydidae; genus Mauremys; species Mauremys reevesii. The sequence goes on along the minus strand of NC_052624.1, from coordinate 3,467,360 downwards.
TACTCTGAAAAACATGAAGCCCTCAGCCTCTCAATTTGGGCACCCAAACTTAAGACCAAAGTTGTCCACTAATTTCTCAGTGCATCAGTTCTCCAGCTGCAGAATGCAGTTAATACATCTCATCTTACAGGAAAGTTTTGAAAACAAGTTAGTAGCTGTGTGCTTCATAAACACTAACATTACAATCAACATAAAAAAGCCGACATGGAAATACTCTTATAGTGTGCACTAAATAAGGCATGGGGCCAAACTCTGAAAGACTATGACAAAACAAAATGCTGAATAGCTGCTCCTCAAATAAGCACTATCCTTCGTATGTTCTGAATGAGGGAAGAGGTCCTGTGGGGAAAAAAAAAAATAGTATGCCATCATGTAGTTAGAGTATCATAACACATACGCACAAGAAGGGCAAAACAAAGTTGCATAGACAGCCTTAACTTTGGCATGGCCTAACTTGACCTCACAACCTTAAGTAATATTGAAAATTATTCTGCTTTTGAAAAAAACAGTAAAACCGTAAGAACGACCACACTGGGTCAGACCAATGGTCCATCTAGCACAGTATCCTGTCTTTTGACTGTGACTGGCGCCAGATGCTTCAGAGGGAGTAAAAAGAACAGGGCAATTTATTGAGTGATCCATACTGTCATCCAGTCCCAGCTTCTAGCAGTCAGAAGTTTAGGAACACACAGAGACGCAACCACATTATGGCTAATAGCCATTGATGGACCTATCCTCTATCAGCATATCAAAGGCCTTGTCTACATTACAGAGTTTTGTCAACAAAAGTGATGTCGACATTCAAAAAGCACTATAATAAAAATCGGTATTGCATGTTCACACTTACTCTGTCAGCAAAGCACGTCCACACTTGGGGCACTAGCATCGACAGTATGAGCAGTGCACTGAGAGTACCTATCCCACAGCCTAGTTCAACACCTTCTGTCGTTATATTTCATGGGAAAGTGGAGTGGATTGCAGCGCATCTTGGGACTGGGCTCAATGTCCTGTGATGCATTGCTTTCTGTCCCAGCATTCCACGGGCTTACAGCTTTCTTTCATGGCATTTTTCAACAGCCCTTCTTTGCTGTGCAACCGGGCATTTTTATGAGAAAGAATGGATCCTGTACTGCTCTCCTATGCTCTGATAACTGTCATGAAGACATTGAGGATGGCAGTGCAGTTAATTGCAAAGTTCTTAACTGAAGATGACTCCCAGTTGTCTGACATGCTGTGTAATATGGATAGGAGCAACTTTAGATTGCTTTTGGCATTCACAGAACAGCTGCAGAGGGTCACTTTTGGGCTTGGGAAACAAGCACTAAATGATGGAATCGTATCATCAGACAGGTGTGGGATGACAATCAATGGCTATAGAACTTTGTGATGTGAAAAGCCACCTCCCTGGAACTGTGCACGGAGCTCACCCCAGCACTGCAGTGCAAGGACACCAGAATGAGACTGCCCTATTGTTAGAGAAGCATGTGGCACTGTGTGGAAGCTGGCGACTCCAAACTGCTACCAGTTGGTCGCGAATGAATTTGGAGTTGAGAAGCTGACCACCGGGGATGCATTAATGTAAAATGTGCAGGGCAATAAATCGCATCCTGTTACAAAAGGTCCGTGACTCTGGGAAATGTGTGTGAAATAGTGGAAGGCTTTGCAAAAATGGGTTTCCTTAACTGTGGAGGGGCTATAGATGGCACACACACACTACAATTTTGGCACCAGACCAGCTTGCGATGGAGTACATCAATAGGAAGGGGTACTTCTCCATGGTGTTGCAGGCGCTTGTGGATCACCCTGCGTGTTTCACTGACATCCACGCGGAGTAGTCCTGAAAAGTGCATGATGCATGCACCTTCAGGAACACCAGCCTGTATAGAAAGCTACAAGCGGGGACTTTCTTTCCAGATCAGAAGATTACAGTGGGGGATACTGATATGCCTGGACACCCGACGTACCCCTTACAGCCATGGCTCATGAAATCTTACATGGGAAACCTGGAGAGCAGTAAGAAGCGGTTCACAACAGGCTGAGTAGGTGCTGGATGACAGTGGACTGTGCCTTTGGCAGATTAAAGGTGCGCTGGTGATGCTTTTATGGCACGTTAGACCTCAATGAGGATAATATTCCGAGGCCCGCTGAAGTATCAATGGGCTCTTGGGGGTGGGGTCGCCACTGAGGATAGCAACCAGCTCCTTATAGAACTAGCAGGTCTTTGGTACAGCATGAGTGACTGTTTGCCTCCCGCACTTAATGATATGCCTGCCTCAGCTCCGTTATCTTCACTCTGCACTGCAGAGTGTCCCGATAATAGCTCTTTTCACAAGTCTTGAGAAATGTGCCCACAGGCATCCCAATTCCTATGGCTCAAGCGCAGCTGTGAGTCCTCTCCCCACATACTGATCAGATCCAACAGCTCCGCAGTGGTGCAAGCTGGAGAGCATTTGCTGCAATAACCTGCCATTACCACCTGGGAAGATGCGATCAGACCTCTCCACACTGAGCAAACAGAAAATGGAATTTCAAAAATTCCCAGGGCTTCTAAAGGGGAGGGGTGGATGGTTGTTTACCTGGCTGTAGGGCAGCAGAGTTCAAACTGTTGACCAGAGCAGTCACAATGGGCATGGTGGGACACCTCCTGGAGGCCAATTAAAGCAATAAAATCCAGTGCAGTGTCTACTCTGGCACTTTGTCAACAAAAATTTTGCACAAAAAGCCATGTCTACCGTCACGGTAGTTTTATTTGTCGACAAAACTTTGTAGTATAGACAAGGCCTAATTCTTTGTTGAACCCAGGTATATTTTAGCTTTCATAATATCCCAATGGCAATGAGTTCTACAATTTACTGTGCACTGTGTGAAGTACTTCCTTATGTTTGTTTAAACCTGCTGCCTATTAATTTCATTGGGTGACCCCTGGTTCTTGTGTTACGTGGAGGGGTAAACAACACTCCTGTATTCACTTTCTTCACACAACTCATGATTTTATAGACCTCTATTGTATCCCCCCGCTCCCCTCCCCACATCTCTTTTCCAAGCTGAACAATCCCAGCTTTCTTCTTTCAAATGGAAGCTATTTCATTTTTGTTACCTAACTCTGTACTTTTTCCAGTTCAAATATACACCTCTACCCCAACATAACGCTGTCCTCGGGAGCAAAAAAAAAAATCTTACTGCGTTATATCAAACTTGCTTTGATCCGCCAGAGTGCACAGCCCCCAGCCCCTCCTCTCCCCCTGAGCACTGCTTTACCGTGTTATATCAGAGTAGAGGTGTATCTTTTTTGAGATGGGGCAACCCAACTGCATGCAGTATTCAAGGTGTGGGAGGAAAATGGACTTTTATAGTGGCATTTTATTTTCTGTCCCATCTATTCCTTTCCTAATGTTTCCTAACATTGTTAGCTTTTTCTTTGACTGTCCCTGCACACTGAGCAGATGTTTTCAGAGAACTATCCTTGATGACTCCAAGATCTTTTTCTTGAGTGATAACAGCTAATTTAGTCACATTTTGTAAGTATAGGTGGGATTATTTTCCCAGAGTGCATTACTTTGCATTTATCAACAATCAATTTCATCTGCCATTTTGTTAGAGCCCTTTGTAACTCAGTCAGTCAGTTTTGGACTTAACTATCTTAAGAAATTTTGTATCATCTGCAAACTTTGCCACCGCACCGTTTACCCCCTTTTCCAGATCATTTATGAGTATGTTGAACAGCACTGGTCCCAGTACCTCTTTCCAATGTGAAGAATGACCATTTATTCCAACACTGTTTCCTGTCTTTTAACCAGTTACTGATCCATGACAGGACCTTCCTTTTTATCCCGACTCCTTACTTTGCTAAAGAGCCTTTGATAAGGTCACTTATCAAAGGCTTTCTGAATGTTCAAGTACACTATATCCACTGGATCACCCTTGTCCATATTTGTTGACACCTTCAAGAATTAGTTAAGTGTTTTAAGTGGTGTTTGTTTCCTTCAACAAAAACAAAACGATATTTTAAAATAATTTTACTACAAAGGCAACGTTAGAGCATGTACTGCCTCCACACCATAGTCTCCTAAATTTTTTCAGCTCATAAAAAAAAGCAATACAAAATTAGGTTCAAAAGGAGATGCACTGCATGCATCAAGAGGGAAACAAAACATGGAATATCAATTCAAATACAGCAAATCCCCAGAAATTAAAAGCTTTGCAGACACCTACTACCCAAAGGCTATGAAAACATAAGCCCCACCTCTCCAGTGAGGTTAAGCAGCGCAGCACCACCTCTGCCAACCAAAAAGCAGCTGGAAAGGACACTGGAATTTCCACCAAGGTCCTGATCCTGGGCCTTTGCTCAGAAGTTCTTTTATATCTACTTCTGGTTATTAAGTCATCAGTTTTGAAGATCTACCCCTCTTACCCACTAGGAGGAAAAAGCCTCCCGGCCCCCAGAAGGTCCGACTCCTTGGGCAAGGGTGCTCTATTCATCCCCTTCCTTAACGTCCTAGCAGATGAAGCTCTCCATCTATTGCTCTGCCTCTTCCAGCCTGCTTTATTTGGGTCCTCTTACCTCACATGAATAGCTTTACAGTGCTTGTCATTATAACTTATTTTTCACTGCTACTATTCAGTTCTGAGCAGTGCAGGGAAACTGACAAACATCAGGTCAATTTCACTTCGCTGATTCTTGTGAAACCTCTGAAGACCAACTGACACAATTGGAGCTGTTCACTGAAAGAGTCATAGACATAGGCTAGAAAGAACCAAATATCCACGATTCCCCCCTCCTCACAACAGCCAAGAGGTTCTGCTAGGTCTGGGATGGGCAAACTTTCTGGCCGCAGGCCACATCTGGGAATAGAAATTGTATGGTGAGCAATGAATGCTCACAAAATTGGGGGTGGGCTATGGTTGGGGGTGCTGGCTCTGGGGTGTGGCCAGAAATGAGGTGTTCAATGGGCAGGAGAGGGCTCCAGGCTGGGGGAGTGGGGTCTGCGGGGGTGTGAGGGTTCCAGCTGGGGAGGTGGTAGGACTGGGGATGAGGAGTTTGGGGTATAGGAGGGTGCTCTGGCCTGGGACCGAGGGGTTTGGAGGGCAGGAGGGGGAATCAGGGCTGGGGCAGGGGTGTGGAAAGCGGTGCAGGCTCTGGCTGGGGGTGCAGGAGGCTGCTCCGGGCTGGGATCGAGGGGTTCGGAGGGTAATCCGGGCTGGGGCAAGGAGTTGGGAGAGGCTCAGGGGTGCAGGCTCCCAGCAGCGCTTACTTCAAGTGGCTCCAGGAAGCAGCAGCAGCATGACCCTTCTTCGGCTCCTACACGGAAGCGCAGCCAGGCAGCTCTGCATGCTGCCCCATCCATTGGAGCGCGTAGGGACTGGAGCGGGATCATCCTTCGGCTTCTGGGAGCCACATGGAACAGCCCTTGACCCTGCACCCTGGCTGGAGTGCCAGACTGGGGCCATGCCATGGTTTCCGGAAGCCGAGTGGTGCGTCCCCCAACCCTGCTCTGCGGCTGGAGCACCGGAGCAGGGCAAGCCCCAGATCCTGCTCCCCAGCAGGAGCTCGCAGGCCAGATCCAGCCCGCAGGACGTAGTTTGCCCACCCCTATGCTACGTAGAATCACAACAGTGAATGTATCAGACACCTACTAATCAGAGGCTTATAAATGAAGATGAAACTCCTGAGCAGGAAGAGGGGTAGCACCCTAGTAAGAATCTTAGCATCCTTCTAGAAAGCAGTCTCCACCCTCACACCACATAGAGGATGCTGCCTCTCAATAATGATTCCCTTCCATCCACTTTTAGCTAATAAGTTACCACAGGGGGGAAATAGAATACTCACCTCACTAGATAACTGGAAAATAAACATCAGGAAGAGGATCATTCAAGAGCTGGATGATGCAGCCTAATCTGTAGGATTATGTGCACCATAAAAATCTACTGTTAAAAAGAGCCCTCTCTTCCAATCATCTCAAAGTACTTAAAGGTTAATTACAGCCCTAAGACACAGTAACCCCTAATTAACAAATCAGTAACCCCTAACTGACAGGGGGAAACTGACAGATTAAATTACTCTGCTATGGTCCAAGTGTGTCAGTGATAGGAACAGAACCAAGATTAACAGTCTCCAAGTTTTGTGCTCTTATCAGTAAATGATCAATACCATCATCACAGATTCATGGATTCTAAAGTCAGAAGGGACCACTGTGATCATCTAGTTCAGGGGTGGGCAAACTTTTTGGCCCAACAGCCACATCTGGGTATTGAAATTGTATGGCAGGCCATGAATGCTCACGAAATTGGTGGTTGGGGTGCGGGAGGGGATGAGGGATCCGGATGGGGGTGCGGGCTCTGGGATGGGGCCAGAAATGAGGAATTCAAGGTGCGGGAGGGGGCTCTGGGGTGGGGCTGGGACAGGTGGTTGGGGTGCAGGGGGTGATGGCTCTGGGGATGAGGGGTTGGGGTGCAGGAGGCTGCTCTGGGCTCAGACTGAGGGGCTTGGAGGGTGGGAGGTGGATCAGGGTTGTGGCAGGGGGTCGCGGTGCAGGCGGGGGTCAGGGATGCAGGCTCCCAGTGGCTCAAGTGGCTCCCAGAAGCAGCAGCACATCCCCCCCTCTGGCTTCATGAGGCACAGCCAGGCAGCTCTGTGTGCTGCCCTGTCCACAGGTGCTGCCCCTTCAGCTCCCATTGGTCACGGTTCCCAGCCAATGGGAGCTGCAGGGGCGGCACTTGGGACAGGGGCAGCATGCAGAACCCCATGGCTGCCCCTAGGGGAAGGAGCCAGAGGGGAGACACACCACTGCTTCTGGGAGCCATGCTGTGTGGGGCAAGCCCCTAATCCCACTTCCCGGCGGGAGCTCGAGGGCTGGATTAAAATGTCTGGAGGGCTGGATGTGGCCCCCAGGCCATAGTTTGCCCACTCCAATCTACTCTGTCCTCTTGTATAACACAGGCCACAGAATGCTCGCAAAATAATTCCTAGAATATTCCTAAAATAACTCATAGGACAATATCCAATCTTGATTTTAAAATTGCTAGTGAGAGAATCCACCACACACCTTGGTAAATTGGAACAATGGTTACTTACACTCTCTCATAAATGTCTGCTTTATTTCCAATCTGAATTTGTCTGGCTTCAACTTCCAGCCACAGAATTAGGGATTATACCTTTCTCTGATAGACTGAAGAGACCCTTATTTAAATATTTTTCCCCATGGAGGTACTTACAGAATGTAACCAAGTCACCCCTTCACCTTTTTTGTTAAGCTAAAGAAACTGAACTCCTTGAGTCTGTCACTGTAAAGCAGATTTTCTAATCCTTTAATCATTCTCATGGCTCTTCTCTGAATCCTCTCCCATTTATCAACATCCTTTCTGAATTGTGGACACAAAAAAGAGAGAACTCTTCTATTCCTACTCGAAATTCCCGTTTATGCACTCAAGAACTGCATTAGCTAAAGCACTGCACTGGGAACTCATGCTTAGTTGGTCATCCACCATGACTTTTTTCCAGAGTCACTGCTTCACAGGATAGATTACATAATATTGAAACTGTGCTGAATGCTCTAAATGCATCCTATGTCTAAAAGTAAGAGGTTCTACATCGCAAACTAAGCAACTGGGGGGAGGGATAGCTCAGTGGTTTGAGCACTGGCCTCCTAAACCCAGGGAGGAGAGCTCAATCCTTGAGGGGGCCATTTATGGGAGGAGGGGAAAAAAAAAAAAAAAACTATCAGGGACAATACTTGGTCCTGCTAGTGAAGGCAGGGGCTGGGACTCGATGACCTTTCAAGGTCCTTTCCAGTTCTAGGAGATAAAAGTAATACACCGTAATATAGTGAGAGATACCTATTTATTTAACTGTCCAGTCTGCTAGTCACTTCCTCCCTAGAAAGCAAAACAATAGCTTGTAATAAATATGCAATGCTTTCAAAGCGCACACATGGCCTCTATTAAAGAGAATGAATTACTAAATTAACAGTATGAAAACGTGGTGGTTTTAATTTGTAATATACATCCAAAAAATCCCAGTTTCACTATGCTGAAAGTTGTTTGTTGACCAGGATAGTGGTGTTTCAAGATCTCCATGCTCAACAGGAACAGTGAGTTTCAGAATTTTTTTTTTTTTTTTAAAACCAGGAATGTTCTTTGTTTCTCCCCTTTTGTACTTTTCACCCCACAAATCATGGCCAGTTTGATTTTTTCCAACTATTACACTTCTTTAGGCAGGGACTTCCTCGCCCTGAATGTCTGTGAAGAGACACATTCTACTAGCACTATGGAAAATAAATCAATGACATTTTAAACAAATCAGTTCTCCTCTGTAAAGTCATCTATTTATATTACAATATAAACACCACAAACCAGAAGTCCCAATTCTCAGATTACTTACAAACACAAATTTACAACCTGAAGAGACTGTTTTGGCCTAAAAAATTATTCAAAAGCCCTATATGATGGTCTTAAGAGGTTGGTTACCGTACTGTCCCCTTGCCTCAAGAAAGTGTCCTTATGATTCTCTCTAGGTTTTGATAGAAGACCTATCAGGATAGTATTTTTAAGAATGTCACAACAACCTTATGAGATAATGAAGTATCTGCATTTAAATTAGATAAATGAAGCAAACAGTGACACCAAATCTCACACAGGAAATCTATGGCAGAACCAGTAATTGAACCAAGATCTCCTTCCAACTCAGTGCATTTACTACAAAACCATACTCTTCTTTTCTATTACTGAAAACTCATACTTTGTGTTCTTTTTGCCCAATGTTTTATTCTACCTGAAAATGGAAGATTAGATTAAGCAAATTAGATGTTAACTAAATTACATAGCTGAGACTTAATTATAATACTGAAACAACTCTACAAAAATAAGCATGAAGTGAGTTTGTTTGAAAACTTAAACCTGAAACTATGGATCAGGTACTCAAGGAAAAAACTCGTTATGACAAAGCATTTATTTATTCACCCACGTGAGAGAACATGGCCAGAATCCGCATTCTGAGAGTACTATCAGTAAGGAAGCGGTGAGTTGTATGAATGCGCACATCTGGTGACAGAGTTTAAAGGAGGAGCCGGTAACCTCAAGGTTAGAAGTCTGACTGATAGCGGGTGGGGCGGGAAGCAGTGGAGAAGTTGGCGACGCAGATTCCCGTCTCGGAGGAGGAGTTGCGGATTTAGGCTTTGCTGTGAGCAGTTCAGGCGGTGGCGGCTTTCACGTCGCTGCGGTTGTCACAGCATCTCCTTCTCACCAGGAAGGGTTTTGCAGCGTGTTTGGCAGGGAAGCGCCAAGTGACTCACAGCACTTTAAATCCACCTCAGGAAAACTCTCGCCGCAGCTGCGGGAGAGAAGCCCACGCGCCGGGATGACCCCGCCACTTCTCTCGGGCCCCAGGTGCGCGAAGGGCGGGTAACTTTGCAGCCCTCACCCCCGGGTCCGGTAACTGCCCCCACCCGCGACAAAGCAGCCCCGGTTACTCACGCTGCAGGGGTCGGTACGGGTCGCTCCTCCTCCGGGCTTTCGCTATCAGTCTCCCCCCCGGAACCGCAGCTAGAGCCGCCGCTGCTGCTGCTGCTGTCGGTGGCGTCCGAGTCACAAGCCCCCTGGGCGGCGCGGAGCCTGGCGGTGGCGCTAGCCGCCAGCTGCCGCAAGTCAGGCCCCAGGACGCGAGGGAGGCCGGCGGGAGCCGCCCGCCCCATGTACCGCACCAGCCCGGCCAGCTGCTGCCGAACGTGCCGCTCCACCTGCTGAGCCTGCAGCGCCCGCAGCCTCCGGCACAGGCTGCGCGCCCGGCCCCACAGCGCTGCCTGGCGGCCCCTCACCGCTGCCTCCTTCTCAGGGGGCACCTCGGAGGGCGGATCGGGGAGCGCCGGGGCCATGGCCGCCGCCATGCGGGGACCGAACGGGGCCGAGAGCGACGCGTCACGGGGGGCCCGGGCTCTCCATAGGAGCCGCAGGTTCTGGCGGGCTCCTCTTTCCCTCCACGGCCACCTCCCGACGGCCGAGCCCGGACAATACAGCGCCCAGGAGCGCCGCCTCTCAGCGCGCCCAGTCAGGCCCGCCACCGCGCGCACGCGCACATACCGCGCCCTCGCCCCACGCAGGCATACCTCTCCCAACCCCTCCCCCGCCGGCCCAGCACATGCGCACACTAACCCCAGCGTCTCCGCTCACGGCGCCGGCCTCGCACTCTCCAGTCTACGCAAGCGCACTCTGAGACCCCGTCCCCGCCCCCTTTCAGCGTATCTGCGCGTGCACCGGGCTGTCGCAGTCAACAACTCCGGTCGCACGCGGAGGAGGGGGAGGTCACCTCCGCTCCGTTCTGATTGGTCCTTCTGCTACTATCACCGCCCCTCCCTGATACACTCTCCTTCACTAGGGAAATTCTATCCAATCAGAGTAGACAACTCCTTCTACCACGGCCCGAAAGAGAAATGGACAGCTCGCTGTACCAACCACAACTATTACCCCCCCCATCGGTACAGCCGAAGCGAGATAAAGCTGGACGGGGAAAGACTGCCCTCCCTCTGACTGCCCTCCAGTGGTATCACTAACACTTGCTGGTTTCCTCAGTGGAGGGGCTACACAGCCAACTTAGTTCCTCACTTGTGCAAGGAAGTCAGCCAGGCCCTGGGGATTCAGCTTTGTTCCATGCCCTGAGTGCAAGCAGAGGAGCAAAGACGAAGAAGCACGATTCCAGTGCTTTAAGACAGAGATGGCAAGGGGTCAGACCCAGCTAAATACATACATACAGATCTGTCACTAAGGGAATGTACTTTAAGCACTGTCTTACCCAAGCTGTTGCTCCCACATCTTTATAGAGCCCCCCATACACACATTAAGCACTTCATAATTACATACAAGCAAAGCAGTTAGCTTTGTGCTTCAGAGACCCTAACGGTTTTTCTTCCTTCTCTATTTACAAGCAGACATAAGAACAGGATATTAGTGTTACAGTACCACACATTTCTCTCCATGCTTCAAACACAAGCCCAACCTCAATCATCAACTGACTTTATCCAGCCAACAAACCAAACATCCAGGTTCAGTCACTACCTAGGAATACTCTTCGGGACTTGCCGCCTAGGCAACTCAGGGGAGTGCACTATTTTTAGTTTCACTGTTGTCAACTCTCCCAATTTCTTTGCAACTCAGGTGAATTTGGCCAGAGCCACAATCATTCTAAAAAGCTCCAGCCCTCTCACATATTTCACTTCTGTATTGGGGAGACCCCCTTAGATGGCAGCTTTCCCCGTTGCCCTGCTTCTGGAGGAAGAGAAGCCAATCGGAGCTGCTGCAAGAAGCAGAAAGCGCAATTCTCATAGGAGGAAAACTAAGAACAGTTAGAGCCCAACAGCTCAGTCTGCACCCTCCTTCCCTCCAATGGGTAACAGCAGCTTTTCTCTGTTCATCCCCTTTCCCTTCCTGCAACACTAGAGCTGGGAATGGTGAGTGAGAGAGGCAAAGAGCCCCTGGAGCTGCTCCCACCTCCAGCCTGGAAGCGGAAGAAGGGGATCCTGCAGCAGATCTCTGTACTGCTGACTCCTCTCTCCCTCCCCCTCCCCCCCCAAAAAAAACAAGCCAACGACCCTGGGACAGGGATGAAGAGCCCCAGGAACTGCAAGAGATGCAGAGGGTGAGGCTGGGAGGGGGGCAGAACTGATGGTGGAGGTTGGGAGAAGGGAACAGAACTAATAGAGGACTTGGGAAGACTGGCAAATGTGGGGGGTGAGAGCTCCTGCAATGGAGATCAAAAAAATCACTTAAATATGTTTGGGAGAAATGGCAACACTAATTGTCACAAATACACGGGGGATGGGCATTGAGAGTTCAAAAATCAAGACAATCAAAATCAATTTTTTAAATATATTAATTTTGCTACTAATCTCATGATTTTTTTTTTTAACTGGGGTTGCCAATATTCAGTTTATATAAAGGCAGTGGACTGTGATCACAGTAGAAAGATCAACATCCTGAAAGGCAGGTGTATGTGTGAAAGGGTTGTCGGAGACTGGTTTACTCACAGAAACAGTGCCTTTAGAAGGTCTTTTCATTGTATACATTTGATCTGGAACACTGAGCACTCGGAGATTTGACAAACCCCACAGTAAACATGAAACTTAAAACCATAAACACTGAGCCAGTCTAACAAAAGCTTTTCATTCATAGATCTCAAAGACATATTACCAAGCTGGTCAAAGATCATCCTCATTTTACCATGGGGAAGCAGCTTGTCCAAGGTTACTAAGGGTTGTAACCTGTCCTTTAAATCGGCTTCGGTACCCAATGACTGGAAGTTAGCTAATGTAACGCCAATATTTAAAAAGGGCTCTAGAGGTGATTCCAGCAATTACAGACCAGTAAGTCTAACGTCGGTACCGGGCAAATTAGTTGAAACAATAGTAAAAAATAAAATTGTCAGACATAGAAAAACAAACTCTTGAGCAATAGTCAACATGGTTTCTGTAAAGGGAAATCGTGTCTTACTAATCTATTAGAGTTCTTTGAAGGGGTCAACAAACATGTGGACAAGGGGGATCCGGTGGACATAGTGTACTTAGATTTCCAGAAAGCCTTTGACAAGGTCCCTCACCAAAGGCTCTTACGTAAATTAAGCTGTCATGGGATAAAAGGAAAGGTCCTTTCATGGACTGAGAACTGGTTAAAGGACAGGGAACAAAGGGTAGGAATTAATGGTAAATTCTCAGAATGGAGAGGGGTAACTAGTGGTGTTCCCCAAGGGTCAGTCCTAGGACCAATCCTATTCAATTTATTCATAAATGACCTGGAGAAAGGGGTAAACAGTGAGGCGGCAAAGTTTGCAGATGATACTAAACTACTCAAGATAGTTAAGACCAAAGCAGATTGTGAAGAACTTCAAAAAGATCTCTCAAAACTAAGTGATTGGGCAACAAAATGGCAAATGAAATTTAATGTGGATAAATGTAAAGTAATGCACATTGGAAAAAATAACCCCAGCTATACATACAACATGATGGGGGCTAATTTAGCTACAACGAGTCAGGAAAAAGATCTTGGCGTCATCGTGGATAGTTCTCTAAAGATGTCCACGCAGTGTGCCGAGGCGGTCAAAACAGCAAACAGGATGTTAGGAATCATTAAAAAGGGAATAGAGAATAAGACTGAGAATATATTATTGCCCTTATATAAACCCATGGTACGCCCACATCTCAAATACTGTGTACAGATGTGGTCTCCTCACCTCAAAAAAGATATTCTAGCACTAGAAAAGGTTCAGAAAAGGGCAACTAAAATGATTAGGGGTTTAGAGAGGGTCCCATACGAGGAAAGATTAAAGAGGCTAGGACTCTTCAGCTTGGAAAAGAGAAGACTAAGGGGGGACATGATAGAGGTATATAAAATTATGAGTGATGTTGAGAAAGTGGCTAAGGAAAAGTTATTTACTTATTCCCATAATACAAGAACTAGGGGTCACCAAATGAAATTAATAGGCAGCAGGTTTAAAACAAATAAAAGGAAGTTCTTCTTCACACAGCGCACAGTCAACTTGTGGAACTCCTTACCTGAGGAGGTTGTGAAGGCTAGGACTATAACAATGTTTAAAAGGGGACTGGATAAATTCATGGTGGCTAAGTCCATAAATGGCTATTAGCCAGGATGGGTAAGAATGGTGTCCCTAGCCTCTGTTTGTCAGAGGATGGAGATGGATGGCAGGAGAGAGATCACTTGATCATTGCCTGTTAGGTTCACTCCCTCTGGGGCACCTGGCATTGGCCACTGTCGGTAGACAGATACTGGGCTAGATGGACCTTTGGTCTGACCCGGTACGGCCTTTCTTATGTTCTTACGTGAATCAGTAAGTCAACATAACAGCACAGCTGCGAGTAAAATTCCAGTTTGTGTCTCAGACATGTGCCCTTTGCAGGGGACTACACACTTAATTAAACAAATAAACAGTATTAACGCTGAACAGTTAGGTGACTAAGTTAGTTCAATAAGAGTATTAATTAGGAGCAGTACAAGTAAATTAAGAAGAAATATTTAGTCTATCAAGAAAATCAGAATAGCTATCATTTAGAAACTGATAGTCAAAGTCTCCACCCCCCAAAAAAAAAAAAGTCACAAGAGCGCCAGAAGAACACTTGCTTTTGGAAGCAAACTGTGACAAAGGAGAAGCAAGTTTTCCACATGTGGTCATCAGAAGCTTTTAAATTTATTTTGGGAAGGGACTACAACAATTTTATTTGACTGAACTTCTACTGTAAACTGGAACAAAAGTAAATATATAACTATATTACATTTTATTGGTTTAAAAGAGGCTCATGGCAAAGTTCCTCTACCAACGTAATGGGTTATAAAGATTATAACATTAATCGTATCTGATTAAATATGTTTCCCAGAATGAAAGGCTAAGAAGAGTTAGGAATTTAGTGTTTATAATTAAATATTAACTTAAATGCACAAAAACTATTTCAATATTATGTTTTTGCTGTATTTTCTAGCAAAGCCGAGGAAAGACTTCCATTACTAGCTCCTATTTTCAGGCATTTATAATTCTGAAAAGATTCCTCTCTGGGATGACATTTGTCATGCTTGTTTATAAAAAGAAAAAGGGGCAGAATAAGAGAAAGATTTAAGAAGATCTCAAGCTTTCTTTTCCAGAGAAACCTTAAGAAAAGCATGCTTGCTTCTAGGCAAAGTTAAATACAAAATTAATGTAAAATCTGAAGTTAAATCCTTTTTAATTGGGAACTAGACTTTTTGATTTAATAATCAGAAAAAATTACTCATTGAGTGATTCATTGGTTTTTTTAATCACTAATAGTGTTAGCATAATGCTATTTTATAATGAAAAGACAACGGATATATTGCTATTTCTTGGAAGGCTGTAGCATTCTGCTTCAAACTGGAAATGTACAGTAATACCCTAGCACAATACACATCTTGTCATGTTTTGTTGCTTAAAGTGAAGTTCTTCTCTCTAAAACATGAGACTAGAAACAGTGAAGTTCCAAGTTTTACACTTAGTAGCTTCGATGCTTTAAAGATAAGTTAAACATTACCTGCCAATAATCCAGTATAGTAACAATTTTTAGTATTTTTGTTAGCAGCTCAGTCACTAAGTTCCTTCAGAACATTTGGTTGTGCAAACTGGGCCTGGTGATTTTTAAAGCTTTTAATTTAACAATTTGTTCCAGCATCACCTCTTCTGGCAGCAATCTTTGATATTACCTCATCTATATTACCAAAAGAGAGTATCTATCTCCATCATTTCTGCCATGAAGAATGATGCTGAGAAGCTAAATAAATGACTTCTGTGAAATTGGTTTAATCTTCATTATTTGCTCCCTTTAATTCCTGGTGATCCAGCAGACTCAATTTTTTCCAAGGCTTTCTGGTGATCATATTTAAAGAATTTCTTGTTTTTTGCTCTTTGCTCTTAGCTATTTGCTCTTTAAATTTCACTTTAGACCTCCTAATTTCTGTCTTCAACATTGCCTGCTAGTTTATGCACCTTTTTTATTAGTTTCACTACAGTTAGATTTCCAAACTCTGAAAGATTTTGGCTGAGTTTGTATAACCCTCTTGAACGCTGCAATTTACCCATACTGGTTTACTTCTTGCTTTTTTGCTTCCTTTTTTGTTCAGAGGCATGCATGTATTCTCAGACTACTGTTTCCTTATATAGCAAGCATCCGTGCCAAATCTACAGCATTTGTTTTCTTTAGTTTTGACTCCATGGCCTTTTTGACTAGATTCCTTATTTTATTTAAATCTCCCTTTTCAAACTTCTTTCTTCTCCCTAGTCAGTGACATTTCACTACTTTATGGTCACTATTACTTAGCAGCTCAGCTATTGTTAATTCAAGCACCTCATAAACTACAAATAAGATTTTCAAACTAATTCTCAAACTCAAAATATACAGTTTATAGAGAACTTTATTAACCCTGTTAGAACGGAAACTCTGGAGCAACCTGGATTATGGTTACAAATTGTATTTTAATTCTGGTTGACCTTAGGGTATGTCTACACTACCAGATTAGTTCGATTTAACTTAATTCGAATTTGTGGAATCGACCTTACAAAGTCGAATTTGTGTGTCCACACTAAGGACACTAATTCGACTTTGTGAGTCCACACTAAAGGGGCAAGCGTCGACATTGGAAGCGGTGCACTGTGGGAAGCTATCCCACAGTTCCCGCAGTCCCCGCTGCCCATTTGAATTCTGGGATTTCCCCACAATGCATGCTGGGGGGGAAAATGTGTCGAGGGTGGTCTTAGGTAACTGTCATCATTCAACGTGCTTTCGGACGTCTCAAGGGGAGATGGAGGAGCTTACTGACTCGCTCGGATCTCAGCGAAACCAATATCCCCATTGTTATTGCAGCTTGCTGTGTGCTCCACAATCTCTGTGAGAGCAAGGAGGAGACCTTTATGGTGGGATGGGAGGTTGAAGCAAATCGCCTGGCTGCTGATTATGCTCAGCCAGACAGCCGTGCAATTAGAAGAGCCCAGCGGGAAGCGCTGTGCATCCGGGAGGCTTTGAAAGCTAGGTTCCTCAGGGAGCAGGGTAACCTGTGACTGTTCAGTTTCTTTACAGAGAAGCTGAACCTGCCCCTGCTTCAGTTACTGTTGACTTTCTTCTGCGGTTACATACCCCGTTCACCACATTTCCCCCCTTCCAACACACGTTTAAAAATAAAGTTAATGGAACATTGTTAATTAACAACGTTTTCTTTATTAATGAATTCGCGTTAAAGGGTTGAAACAGGGACGCAGACTGTGGTGGGTAGGGTGTGCAGTGATGTTAACACCGCTTCTACACTCGAGGAATGATAGGCTCCTGCTCCTAGAGCGGTCTGCAGTGCCAGACTGGTTGTTTCAACGGAGCCTGCCAACCCTCCTTTTGGGGACTCTGTGTGGGGGGGCTACGTGACCTTGTGGCGGGGGAGGATGGTTACAGATTCCCCTGCTGCGTGGCTCTGTGGTCCGGGACAAGGACCGCTGCATACATTCTGTAACCGCCCTCCCATGCCACAAAGTCACGTACCCCCCCACCCACACAGAACATGGAAAACACCTCCCAGACCGACCAGGGTGCCTACTGACTGCACTGTGTGTGTGACCTGCTGTTGATCCTGCCCCCGTGTCTGTACCCTGGTAAAGGTGACTGTCCTATGCAATTAACAACCCCCTTCCCCTCCCCTTCACAGACAGTCTTCTGTAGAAAAACTTGACGGAAATAGTAATTAACAGCAAACTACTTTTAATAATCAACTACACAGTTAGGGGATGAAACTGGGATTGGGGCTTCGGTGAGCCAGGAAGAGAAGGACTTCTCAACATTTAGGGAATGAGAGCCTTCTTGTATTTGTGCACTCTGCAGGGATGCAGTGACAGTTTTCACGGCCCCTGTCGCCCCTCCTTCTTGTTACTTTGGGTGAGGGGGGTTTGGGACTTTGTGGCGGGGGAGGGCGGTTGCAGATACAGTGCAGGGGGGCTCTGTCCTCCTGCCTGCGGTCCTGCAGAACATCCACAAGGCGCCGGAGCGTGTCAAATTTTCCCTGGGCATTTCCTGTGTGGCTGGTCAGAACATCCAAGCTCAGACTGCTGTCCAGAGCATCAACAGAGTGGTGCATTGTGGGATAGCTCCCGGAGCTACTAAGGTCGATTTCCATCCACACATAGCCTAATTCGACATAGCCATGTCGAATTTAGCGCTACTCCCCTCGTCGGGGAGGAGTACAGAATTCGAACTAAAGAGCGCTCTAGGTCGAACTAATTAGCTTCCTGGTGTGGACGGGTGCATGGTTAAATTGAATTAACGCTGCTAAATTCGACATAAACTCCTAGTGTAGACCAGGCCTTAGTTGCCACTCCATCCAGCACCTCTCTAGTGGTTGTAAGTTTCTATTGAAATTATTTCATTGTTAAATTTAAGTATCTAGTCTAGAATTGTAAAGAAAGTCACCTGAATGGCCAGATATAGGACCATGACAGTCTGCTGAAAGACAACCTGACAGAATAGTGTTGAAATCCTAATTAAATAAACTGTTCTACATGTGAAGACTCCGATGCTGCACCTAAAGCAGTTTGCAGAGTCAGAGCCTAATACTGTCAATTGCTCTCATTTGTCTCAATGGTTGAAAGATCTGAAGCCTAATGATGATCGGTAAGGCTACGATTTAGTCACGGAGGTCACGGCAGTAATGGATTCCGTGACTTTACCGGGCCTCTGTGACTTCTTCAGCTGCAGCCAGGGTTGGAGCCGGGGCTATGCTCCCCACATAGCCCCACAGTGGGGGCTACAGCCAGGGCCGTGCACCTCTGCCCCACAGCTTGCACTCCTGCCACCATGTGCTCCTACCCCATGCCTTGCGGAGGGGGCCACAGCCGGGGCCCTGCACTCCTGCCCTGTGGTGGGGGCTGCAGCCGAGGCTGTGCACTTCTCCCAGGAGGCCTGTATGGTTATTTTTAGTAAAAGTCACAGACAGGTCACGGGCTCTGTGAATTTTTGTTTGTTGCCCATGACCTGTCTGTGATTTTTACTAAAAATAACCATAACAAAATCTTAGCCTTAATGATCAGAGATGAAAGAGTAGAAGCCACCAGAAGGGGCAAGAAAAGTGAGAGATAAGCAGTGTTCTACCACTCTTCCCCCCTCACCCCGCCCACACACATACTTCACTGCTTATAACTGAAGACATAAAATTGAAGATTTTTTTTTAGAAAAATCTAATTTATTTTCACTATTTATGTTGTGTTTGGAACTTTATTATGGATAGATTCAGTTTCATGTTTATGGCTTTGGGTCTTGTTTTCTTTTTTCCTTAAGTGTGTTGAAGATACAAAGACAGAAGTGTTTCTTACTCTAGCCCAATACTGAAATTTTGGGAATAGAAGTTGATTGTTGGTGATCGTTAGCACCAATTAAAAAAAAAAGTCAAAACATGATACACTTTGTCCTCATTTTGCA
Organism: Mauremys reevesii; assembly: GCF_016161935.1. Taxonomy (NCBI): domain Eukaryota; kingdom Metazoa; phylum Chordata; order Testudines; family Geoemydidae; genus Mauremys; species Mauremys reevesii. Next base: position 3,448,413 of record NC_052624.1, on the reverse strand, counting down.
GTTACAAGGAAAAAGAAGCAGTGAGCTGAATTTAGATTTCAGGTCACACTTTGGTACCTCTGAATTACTCCTTAGAAATTAGTAATGTTTGGAAACGAAGTATTGAAAGCCTGCAAGATATTTTAAGGGAAGCTTGGGCAAAATATTGTACTCTGTAGCCAGCATGTTTCAAGGAAACAGAGCAGCACTGGTCACAGAACATGCCTAATGTTTAAAATAATGGCACCTTCAAACAATTCCCTATATTAACAAAGAGGGTATAAAGCAATAAAACTCCCCTTCCTTCACCACTCCAAATCAGTAAGTTTTCTTAAGTTTACTTCAAAACAGTCTATTTTACCCTCTAAATCCTGAGCATTCAGAAATCAAACCCAAAGGACAGGTGCTCACTCTTCATTACCATTATTCCTTCCTATACAGCCCATCTGTAGAGGTCTCAGAGGGATAAATGTTGCCTACTTCAACATTTTTGGCAGCCGCACCCCAGTCTCCAGACCTAACCAAACCTGGTTCAGTCATTTTTCTCATAATTATTCAAAAGCTGGAATAAGAGTAAAGTATGCTGTATTTGAAGCTCCCTGCTAATCAGATAGAAGAACAAATGAAAGTGCTATACCAAAAAAATGAAGTCTTTCTTCCCACCCCATACATTGTACTCCTGCCATCTCCATTTATTCTGGATGCATTCTAAAGTCAGAACTGCCTGATTTTGCCAGGGTTGTGAGGGAAATTGGTTGAAAGTTATGGGAGATGCCAGTAGTCAGACATTTCTTACCTTCACGTGACTCCCTTGCCTGTTCCATCACATTTTGTTCCATCCATTTTCTTTGTCTGATTGAGAGAAGCAAAGCTCTGCACTGTAAGCCACAGCAAAAAGTTTGGAACTGGAATAGGTTTTTCAACCTTAGCATTTAACCTGGAAGGGAAAAATTAAAAAATAAGAACAAAAGTGTTTGTTCTCTGATGCAGTTTTAATTATGTGGACAAAAAAGAAATTTTACAAATGTAATGGAGAAACATTACTTTTTAAAAAAGTATACATACATATGGATGGAGAGAAAGAGGTCTTCCTTAAAACCTTCAGCCTAGTGGTTAGGATACTCACGCAGGACCTAAAAGACCCCAGTTTAATTACCCCCTCTGCCTGATGAGAAGGGATTTGATCAGAAGTTTCCCATGAGTGTCAACCACCAGATTATTGTGTGATCCTCACTCTCACCCAATATTTGTTAAAGCTATTCCACTATAATTAAATTATTAGAGACCCACATCAGAATATCCTAGTCAGTCCAATAATTAAAGATCACCTGAGATGGAGAACCCGTGTTCCGATCCCTTCTCATCATGCAGAGAGGGGAATTTAACCAGGATCTGCCACTTCCCATGTGAGCACCCTAATGCCTCAGCTGAAAATTATAAGGGAGCAGCCCTGCTCCTCCTATGCCAGCAGTTTTGTGTGGAGTTAAGTAGCCTCTGAGTATGCCCACTTGAACAGGCCCCACAGGCAAGACAGATGGGGGGAAAACACTTATCTTCCCCTGGTTTGAGGATCCCACCAGGACTTAGGTGTGAGATAGGCCTCAGGACGCCTAGAGTGAGACAGCAGCAGGCATGCCTAAGGACTGCCTCTGCTCACAGGAGTAGTCCCGCTGAAGTCACTAGGAGGAACAACGGCAATGGGATATGAGATTTTCACTGCAAGATGACAGATTCAAATCTAGAGCAGGTTGGTAGTCATAATGGGCCTAGCTTCTGAGGTGTCAGAGTACTTATTTGATAGGTACTTCATAAGAATGCATTCAGTGTTAAACATTGACAAGGGAATGTCTGAGATCAGCTTTGCTGTTTGTTACATGCCAAGACAGAAGGTTAAATAATGACCTAGTTGCCATGGGTGGTACTTAGCTTAAATCTTAATATATCTGTTCCATGTAAATTGAATAATACAGTAGTACAAAAAGTAACATTTCTGAGACTGGCATGGAGACATTCAGTTTCATATTTTGTGAAACCACCAAACTATGCCTTTCATAATGACCATAACCCAAGACAGATGTGAACTTCAGATTAAAAGTTTATCACATAGGTGCCACATGAGCATATCTATTTCACCCTTGCTTATCTCTACTGCCAACACTTCCCTGTGATATCATTGCCTCCTGCTGTACGAACTTTATTTTCTAAGACACCATGCCCATGTACGGCACTATATAACACAAATATACTGCTTAACATGGCCAGCCCTTTCATTACGGAAAAAAATAGAACTATTCATCTCCAGTGCTTAAAGTGAAGATGAAGTCTTGCTGTATTTCACTTCGTCCCATAAAATCCAAGTCTTGTCTTCTAGAACTAATCTCTGCTCTAGTAAAAGAAAATAAAAGCCATAAGTCACTTACACCTATGCATTTCATTCAGAATTATCTTCAATGCCTACAGCTTCGTGTCAAGGCCTTCACTGATGGAGCCCCTTGGGATCTAAGCAACTCCAAACCAGACCCCCTGTTTAGGCAATTCCCATCCATCTTAGCTGAGGCTCTTTGTTGGAGGGCAAACACGAGGAAGCTCCTTTTGTGCCTCTTACGGCCCCAGGAGCCCAGTCTCCAGCACTGCCAGGACAGTGTATTTCACTGGTACTAAACTCAATAAAAAAAAATCAAATAGCAGCTACCCCTAGTACAATGTAAATGACCCCGGGGTCCTTCAGGAAAGGAAAGACAGATGCCTGCACAAACTTCCTAAGGCCAGGAGACAAATTCAATCCCCTATAAAGGGCTGCTGAAGAGGGGAGACCAAAAGCTGCCCAGAGGATATGTAGTGGTGGTGGCCTATGTGTGTGACCCTGCCATACCCTGTTCAGTCCCCCCTCCCCCCAGGCCCCAGCAGCTAACACAGGCAGGAATAGCTCAACGGAGGATGGGAAGGGACAAGGAGGAGGCGGCGGCGGGGGGACCTGAGGCGAGGCCGGCGGCGCGAGACAGGCGACCTGAGGCGAGGCCGGCGGCGGGGGCACAAGGGGGCGGGGCGACCTGAGGCGAGGCCGGCGGCGCGAGACAGGGGACCCGAGGCGAGGCCGGCGGCGGGGGGACAAGGGGGCGGGGCGACCTGAGGCGAGGTCGGCGGCGCGAGACAGCGGACCCGAGGCGGGGCCGGCGGCGGGGACAAGGGGCGGGGCGACCTGAGGCGAGGCCGGCGGCGCGAGACAGGGGACCCGAGGCGAGGCCGGCGGCGGGGGGACAAGGGGGCGGGGCGACCTGAGGCGAGGTCGGCGGCGCGAGACAGGGGACCCGAGGCGAGGCCGGCGGCGCGAGGGAGGGTCGCAGGACTGGGGGTGAGGCGAAGGGACAGTCTGAGGCAGCGTACGGGGCTTAGCGCGCCCGACAACAGGGCGAGACGCTCACACCTGTTCACCACGCTCCTCGCTTACCTGAGTACAGACGGACCTCCCAGTACGGCCACCGTCCGCTTCCAACCCAGCCTCTAGCCCTGCCCTTCCTGCCTCCCATTGGCGTGAACGGTTGCCATGGGGATAGATCCCACCCCTCACTCCTTGGCAGTATCAGCCAAGGTTGCAGGTTTCGTTTCCGGTGCGCACGCCGGAAGTGGATCGCAGAGGCTCTTGGGAGTTGTAGTTTCGGCTGTCGCGGACCGGCGCTAGAGAGTTGTGAGGAGGTCGGTGTCGGGGACCTGGGACCTGCATCTCTCCATCCGTGGGAGGCTCCGAGCCGCTGTGTGCGTCGCGGGCGGCTCGCAGCATCTGCGTGTGTGCGCGCCGCGGGCAGGAGGGGCTCCGCGCCGGGGAGCCGGTGCGCGGGGGGGGAGCGGGGAGCCGGTGCGTTGTGCTGATGGGGCGGTTCGGCGCCTCTGTGTGCGGCGGGGAGGCGCTGAGCCTGGCGGCGGGGGCGAGGTCTGCGATGTGGGGATGGGGTGTGTTGGTTTCTCGGCGTGTGATGGGGGCGAGGGGGGCCGGTAGGAGGCAAGGGGAGCTAGTGTGAGGCGTGGGGGTGTCTGAGCATCGGATGGGGGGCAAGGGGAGGGGGAAGGGAGTGGGGGAGATGGGGGCAAGGGGAGTCAATGTGAGGTGTGGGGGTGTCTGAGCCTCCGTATGGGGGAGATTGGGTGATGGGGGGTGTCTGATGTGGGGGGCAAGCTGAGCCAAGGTGATGGGGGGGGGGTCTGAGCCTCCATATGGGGGGGAAAGAGAGCCAGGGTGATGTGGGGGTGTATGTCTGAGCCTCCGTATAGGGGGGCAAGGGGAGCCGGAGTGGGATTGGGTGGGGGAAGGGGAGCCTGTGTGAGATTGGGAAGTTTTCAGAGATGTGGATTTTAACAGCTGAGTTCCAGAGGCAGCTGTTCACTTCTGGGAATCTCCAGAGGAGAGCCCTGGTTTGATAGTGCTGGGGAAGTTTCTCAAGCCTGGTGTCTCCTCCTTAGTGCTAACAGCTGCAGGGGGGATAATTTTGTGGGGAATGGATGAGGTGAGAAGGTTCCAAAATGGGTATCTGGAATTGGAAGCAAAATTGGAAGGAATTGGAAGCAAAATTGGAAAACAAAGCTCCCAGCTGACTCCTTTTTCCTGCAACCCAACTGGTCTTCAGCCCTGCTATAGAGCCTAGTTCCCTGACTCCACATGCAGCCCTAGTGCTAGGCCTCTGGGCTCCCCACTGGGCCCACAGACCTGGATTCTGCAGTGGGATTCTGGGTGTGCAGCAGGTGCCAAGGACCTTTGGGAACTCCTACTGCCAATGCTACCCCAAGCCGCCTACCAGCATCAGTGACCCTCCACAGCCTCACTAAACTTAGCAGCAGAAATCCCAGGAAGGCGGTGATGGAGAACAGAAATCTTCTCTAAAGAACCAATGCTCCATCAGCCTCTTTGGTAGAAATTAAAAACAGTTCTTTGAGCATTGCCTGCATGGATCCCCGTTTTAGGTGAGGAGCAAGCCTTGGGAATTTTGAAATACCAATGTCTGGGGGGCTGGATGAACTCCCTGCCAGTGTCCTTGTGACCTTCCCTACACCCAATGATGTACAAAGGGATGTGACTGCAGCTTAGTTTTTTCTGACTGCTATAGGCAGTGGGCAAGAGCTCTGTGGTGTAGGTTGCTTCCTTGTGTGACCTGTTTTGGGAAAACAGCTTTTTCTATATATAAATATAGATTTATTTATAGCTGGGAATAGTTACTGGAGATGGCCAAAAATCCTAATGCTCTGTTGAGCATTGTGTTTCTGGGCTGTTCTCATGCTGTTGAGGGCCTATCTAAAAATTACTAAAGTCAGGTTTGCTGGCTTCAATCTGTGTCCCTGCTGTAACTGTATTAAGTCTGTCATCAGCTAACATATTTGGTGCCTGTTCTGCTTCAGTGTAAGCATGTCTCATTCTGCTTAGTCAGGTTCTAATGCTGGGCCTGGAAATGCTTCAGCACCCAGAGACTTGGCTTGGTCATCTTATGTTGTTGAGTCTAAATGTCCCATTGAACTGCCTGTTAGAAGTCCCACAGCCTCATGGTTCCATTCTCCCTAAACCCAGTGTCATGTCAAAAAGAGATACAAGCTCCCACCTCTAGCTGAGCATGAAGCCTTAACAGCAGACTTCTTGACTCTTTGAAACACTCCATCTCTCATTATCATTCTTCTCCTTCAGTGGCAAAGATGAAAAGAAGCCATGAGGCCACCATAATTGCGGGTCTTCCTTGGTGTCAGTGTCTTCAGCAATGTCTGGTGGCAGCATTGAGTGTCTTGGGATCATCCATCTTGGTTTTGGGTGTTCTAGTATCATTGATGGCTTCTGGTTCCAGATCTTCTGCGTTAGGGATTTTGGCATTGGACCCTCCGGTTCTGGTGCTGGATCTAGCTGATGAATATTGCCTCAATGCTGAGTACATCTATCCAGGCTGTTGCCTCTGTGCTGCTCCTGGCTACCCAGCTGCTGGGTGGCTAGATCCAGGTGTGACTGCCCCCAAAGCTTTCTATGTCATTCAGAGGAAACTTAGCCCAATGGAGGGAACACGGGACTATGAGCTCTGGCTCTGACATTCTATGTAACCTTGAGAAAATCACTTAACCTCTCCGTCTGTGCACTTGTTCGTCCTCCACCCTTAATCTTTCTTATCTCTTTAGACAGTCCCTGCCCCAAAGGGCTTACAGTCTATTACTATGTGTTTGACCAGTGTCAGGCATAATGGGGGGGTGCAGGCATCTCATTTGGGGATCTCTACATGCTACTGTAATATAAATAATGAATAATTACTTGACGTTGGTGGTGTTCGTGAATTGAGCTAATCTGTTGCTGAATCTCTCTGGATCTCTGTGTTCACTGGCTCTGACATCTCCTTCCTTGGTGCTGAATAGTGAAGCATCCCCTCTTTCTCCTTTCCATGTTTCCTCTGTGCACTATCCTGGTGGACTTGGTCTTCAGAGCCAGATACCATCAGAGTCAACCTTGCTGCCATCATTGATGAGGTCGTAGATCCATTTTTGGATCTCCCGATTTCAGGATTCTTCTGCCCATCCTAGTTCAGATGAGGCCTCCTTGGTTCTCTCTGAATTCATGGTCCGCCTGGCATGAATCTCACCTATTCTATACACCAAAGGCACATTAGCCCTATTGGACTTTGTAGGCTCAATTTCTTGTATTACTTACATGAGACCTCATTGTGCAAGATCTTTCACTGAAGATTTAGTCTACATGCAAGTAACTGATGTCTCAATCTTTGTCGTATTTAAAGGAATGGAAGGAAAAAGATAGCCTCATCTAAGCCATATGCTTTTGTGACATCATTAGCAATCACTCCCTAATGACTTTAAAGTTTTCAAGAGCTGGCTATTTTGTATCATATTGGGATAATACTAGAGATCAGTCCATTCCCACTCATAGATTGTCAAAGTAGATTAGACTCAGCATCCACATTTGCCATGAATTAATAGAGATACCAATACCAGCAGACATGAAGGCATCTTGTACCAAGTCTACAATGACCATTACTCCAAGACTCAGGAATGTTCATCCCCAGAGAGGCATATTAAACTGCTACCTAGAGTTCCATCCATGAATGATGTTTTGATATTCATGCTGCATTACTACCATGACTTAACTTGTAGGTTGGATGATCCAATTTGGAGCATCCTGGAATCCTTAGCTGAGCAAGATTCTCCAGCCTTATCTCTTTGGGTTTGGAGACTGCTTGTTAATCACCTACAGTGGGTTTTCAGGCAAGCAATGCTGAAAGAAATATGGAAATATTTTTCTATAGCAATTGTTACTGTTCGTTGAGGATGACTGCTTGGATGGATTCACACTATCTGCCATTCTGTATCATTGGGCTAGGAGGGAATCCAACCTCAACAAGTACCACTATTGAAAATACCAAGTTCATGCCCACTGTACACTCATCAGTCACCTACAGTATGGATCCATGCAGGCAATCCCCTTGAGGGATCATGTTTGCTATAGTAATTAACCATTTTTCATGGTAAGAAGCCAAATAACTTTGTATTCTTAATTGTTTATTTAAAAAATATTGAAATAGACTAAGTGTCAACTTCTTATCACCAAAATCAGTAGGTCTGGCTCTGCATGCACACAGGGAGCAGATCTGTTGAATATAAGAAAGGTGCCATTTTCACCAAGTCACTTTTCAGAATAGAGACATGTTTTAGGCTGTTCTTGCACCACTGGAATCAATAGGATTTTTGCTATTGGTTCCAGTGGGAGCCCTTTGAAAGCCTAGTAATAATAATATTATCTGAATGGGAACACCCACAAATCTGCTTCAGATCTGCTTCAAATCTGTTATGAAATCTTTGTTACTCTAATTCCAAGAATGCTCTAAAAACGAACTAGTGGGCATGGGTAATAGATTATTTCCAAAATTATGTGGTGTTGTCCTTGTGTTTCTCTTTCCCCTATCAAATGTCATTAGTGCCACATTGGGGACAGTGCATTTTAAAATAAAATAGCTAGCTTAACTTCTTAACTTGTATTGGACAAAAAAAACAACTGAAATCTCAAACAAATGCAGGACTTTTCAATGTTTCTTATAACTGGAAAAATACATTAACAGATGTATGTCAGCCTTAAGAAAAAAAAGTGTGTGCAGGGGTTGGGGGGAGAAATCACAAGCGTAGTCTATCAATATATTATATTTCATCTCAGTGGGACTTGCTATGGCTAAAATGTGAATGCCTAGAAATCAGTAGCACCTTTCATTCTGCATATTTCCAAAGTCTTTACAAACTTGAACTGATATTTAGAGGGATCACTTTCCCCATCTCTAGATATAACATAGCAGCTATTTAACAGAGTGTAACAACTGTATTCAGAAGTACTTGTGGCACCTTAGAGACTAACAAATTTATTTCAGCATAAGCTTTCGTGGGCTACAGATCACTTCTTCGGATGCATAGAACGGAACACACAGACAGGAGATATTTATACATACAGAGAACATGAAAAGGTGGAAGTACTCATACCAACTGGAAGAGTCTAATCAATTGAGATGAGCTATCGTCAGCATCCGAAGAAGTGAGCTGTAGTCCACGAAAGCTTATGCTGAAATAAATTTGTTAGTCTGTAAGGTGCCACAAGTACTCCGGTTCTTTTTGTGGATACAGACTAACACGGCTGCTACTCTGACAACTGTATTCAGTAATTTAAGACCTCAAATAATACATACTATAGCCAAGCAGAATGCAATCATTCAAACTGGAATTTGATCAGAACCTTCAGCTGTATTCCTCACCTAAAAGATAGTTAGTATCAGAAAAGCTAGTGGAGGCTTAGACATTTCAGAGAGGAATATAAATTCTAACTTCCTGCCTCTTCACCTTCTTGCTTCGTAGGAATCAGATCTTTTCACTTTGACAGAGATGTTCTCGCTGAATTCATGTAGAAAAGGTAAGGACTTGGTTGGTTTGGGAAACTCTCTCATCTCTCACCATTAATTTTTCTTGATTGATCAGCTATAGCTCTAGATCTCTAGACAAAGACATCCAGTTCATAAATAATTTTACCATCCTTTTCTATGCTGGATGATATGACAGGTGTGCCATACTGCCTTGCAATGTGAGTTGATACCTCGTTCATTTAAGTGTTTGTGCCACCAATACATGTTTAAATGTGCTACAAAGGAAAAGGAAGGATGTGTGAGAAAATGTGGCCACATTGGCAGTTGTTATGTAACACATAGGGCCCAATTCTGCCTTCCTGTATCACTCTTTTTAACTGCAAGGGGAGCCTCACATCTGAGGGTAGAATTTGTCCCTACTTGTAAAAGTGTAAATGTTTCCAAACCATAATTGTTTGATATCTAGTATTTATGCAGCAGTGTAAATCACTTTTCAGCTAGGGCAGCTGTCTGAACAAGTGTTAACGTCACAAGTATCTGTGCTTATGTTAAGTAGTACAGTAAGTGAGTCATTTCAGGGGAATACAGAAGCTGGAGATGGAAAAGAACTACTATGTCATCCAGTCCATCTCCCTGACAATACAGGGTTGTTCCCTAAAGTGCATTACTTAGTTCTTCATTCAGTTTAGTTCTAATTAGTTTGAAGTTTCCCTTTTAATTTCATCCTCCTACTATTAGTTGTTTCCCTTTGTACTAGTTCAATAAGTCTCTCTCCTTGGTGTTTACATAATTCAAAACATCAATTTATCATGTCCCTTTCTGTCATCACTCAGCCAAGCTCTTTATTTAGCTCTTTTTAGTCTTCCATCATAAGTCAGTCCCTCCAAGCACTGGTCATTTTTGTTGCTTTTTCTGAATGTCCTTCAGTAACTCAATCTTAAAATGAGCTGCTCAGAACTGAATCCAGTATGCCTGGACTGGTTGCACCAGAGATGTACAGCGAGGGTCTATTACCTCCCTGCTCTGGGAAGTAATGCCTCTGATTCACTGCTTTGGTGGCATAACATTTCATTAGCCATTCTTGTTTCAACGTCAAGCTAAAAAATTAGGTCATCAGAAGTCTTGGATCCTATAATTTTAAAAAATAATGATATTTGACATTTGTATTTCAGTGGAAAAACTTAAGATGCCAAGTAAAAATCTGGGCAGGATGGGAGGCTGAAGGAGAGCAGCAACTCATGAGGGCTAGTGGTTTGTCATGGCTGGACTGGGGGTAGGGACTTCATGGATTCTGTGACACTACTAGTTTTTTGAGGAAAGTCTTGAAGCTAGCATAGCTGGATAAGAAGCTTCTGTACAATGCTGCTGCTGCTGCCGCCATCCCTTTTGCAAGGCTCATGTAGGGGAGAAGAAGGGTCAGCCGCGGCTCGCTGCTGTGAGTCTGAACTGGCAAGCAGTGGGCTAGTGGTATTAAACTATTAGTTAAATGCTGTTAAACGCTTTTCATTGCAAAATAAAGGATATTTTGATTGAACTAATGTAACCTGTGACTTCTGGCATTTTTTCCATAAATTGATTCTTGCCTTTTTTCTGTGACCAGACTTTAACTTATTGTCTAATTTACCGTGACAAACCACTAGCCCTATTACTTATATCTAATTTGCTGAACACTCTCACCCTTTTCTTTTTTTCTGCATCACTGTTTCTTCCTCCCATTGAATGTGTTATCCATAGTCTTCCCCAAGATGTACAGCTACGTTTTTTCCATTGTTGTATTCTCCACCGATGGTTCTCATCTCTTTATTTCTGCATTCACTGGTGTGCATAACTGAAAACAACTTAGTATAATCTGTGATTTTTCCTTAATGCAGTGGTTCTCAACCAGAGGTCTGAGGCCCCCTGGGGGTGCTGCATGCAGGTTTCAGGGAGGCCACCAAGCAGGGCCAGCATTAGACTCACTGGAGCCCAGGACAGAAGGCCAAAGCCCTGCCCTATGGAGTTGAAGCCTGAGCCCTGCCACCCAGGCTGAAGCCTGAGCAATGTAGCTTTGTGGCAGCCCCTGTGGCATGGGGCTCCAGGCAATTGCCCTGCTTGCTACCCCCTAACCCCAGCCCTGGCTTTTATATGCAGAAAATCAGTTACTGTGGCACAGGTGGCCTGTGTAGTTTTTATAGCATGTTGGGGGGAGGGCTCAGAAAGAAAAAGGTTGAGAATCCCTGCTTTAATGGACATCTTACCCGTTCAAGATCACAGTGAAGATGATAAATAAATAAACTGGATACATTGGCATTTAACATTAATCCCCTCTACACACACGGTTTTTATTTCCCCCAGAAGTTTTACTTCCAATAACGATTTCTATCTAAACCAATTTGAAATAATTTTTCAAGATAGAGTTCGTGGGGTTGAGTATCAGATCGTTTGCATCTACTGAATTTCCTTAATTTGGGCAACTTGTCTGGCAAGATTTGTTCTGTAGGAACCAATGCCATGTATTGCTTATGGTTGTCATCCTCTAGTCCTACTTTTCTCAATATTTGTTTAATTATTATATTGGGGATAGACTTATGGGACAATAAACTGCCAGGATCATTTCAATTTTCTTTTTTGAAATTCTGTACTGCATTTTTTCCAGTGCCTCTCTGGCTGCCTGATTTTTCAGAAATATTTGTCATTGGTACAGTAAGTTAGCTAATTTGCTTAATACCCTAAGATGCACATCCTCTGAGACAAGTGATTTAGCATGTATTCAGATCTTCCAAGTACACTTTTATCTGTTCTTTGTTAAGTCTTTTATATGGGGTTTTCCTAGCTTAACTGTTTAGACATCTTTTAAAAATCTGCCCTCTGCATGAAAAATGTAAAAGTTAAATTTCTTATTTTATCTCCCTCCTGATATTAGGTTTTTTTTCCCTCTCCTGATATTTGTTGAAAGCCTTATTTCTCTTAATGATTTTTTACACATTTTAACCAATGTAAAATCTTGGTTTACAAGCAAAGTATTTACTGATTAATAAATGACATTTAAACTAACATAAATAGATCTCACTACTGTAAAGAGGCACTCTCAATTTAATTGTAGCCCAAAGTGCATACGTTATAAATAGGCTTCATAAAAGTTAAGGTGTATATAAATATTTTGACCATTTTAAAAAAGAATTCTGATGGGGGGTGGGAGGATTAAAGCATCCCTGCAGTGGTAGGGTAGTTGACATCCATATGTTACAGTATTAAGAACTTTATGGTCAAAACATTTAATTGTTAAAACTGACCAAATTTAATTTTTTTCAAGGTGAGAAAAATGCAAACAGTGAACAATATAAATAAGAAGTATTTTTTAATTCTCAAATGTTAGTATCTAAAGTGTTAATAAAATAATGAAGTTTGATTGCAACTGAGACTCTGCAAACTTGAAGTATGGTCAGTATGTATCTTTTTTAAAAATTACTTTCAGGTACTAAACCTGCTCCTGAACTTTCCCTTGGTGTAGTTCTTGAAGTCAGATCTTCCTGTTTGCTTGCTTGCTTTTTTGTTTGTTTGGTTGGTGTTTTTTATATGTGGTCTCATTACTATGTGAAAAATCTGAAAAAAACAGAGAGAATATGACTCAGCTATGTTGGCGAAATGGTGAAAATATACACAAGGGGTTGGCTAATGCATTTTTGTCTTCTACTCTTCAAATTTGTAATAGTTTTTTTTAAAAAACCAGAAGTGATATTTTTTTAAGTTGGTGGTGCCCCTTTAACATATTTAAAAGAGCAGGGGAGTAGAAGTTGAGATATCTGGGTACCATTCGCAGCACTGCACTATCTTGTTCTGGTTTGAGCAAGTGAATCATAAACATCTCTGTGGGTCAGTTTCCTCATTTGTAAAAATTGTGTAATGCTAACCTACCTTGAAGGGTTGTTGTGAGGCTCAGATAGTATTCAGAAAGTGCTTTGGGGTCCTTACCTCAAAGCTATAATATCTTACATGTATAAATAGGCTTAATTTCTCTTATGTTCCTTCTGGCTGATATGCATGTGATCCAGAGATAAAACAAAAGAGTAGATTTGCTACCTAGGGGCACTCAAGGGGGAGCAGCAGGCTAAAAATGATATTTATACAATGTCGGATGTAAATATGACTATACTTTAAAAATAAAAAGGGGTGGGGGTGGGGGGAAGGGCCTACTATTTAAATTACTGGCATAGCTGGCCTGGAGCTTGAAGTTCTTTGTTTAACCTCAAAACAGGTATGGGCAGGACCATTGCACATTTCCCCCATTCTGCCCTTTCCCTCAACTTTGACGTGGAGAGGACCCCTGTGACAGGGAGAGGGATCCCTTGCTTTCTAGCCCTATTAACTTCTCGGTGGTTTCAATGCAGCTTGCCAATGGGGGGTGGGTAGGGGATGAGTGGACAGTATCAATTGCAAGAAGGCCGCAGAATCACCGTTGACTGTGGATGGGTAAGTTACTATAAAGCAGGGGCGGCGGAGCCTGGTCGGAGCACTGCGGGAGGCTGTTCGCTACAGGGCAAGGGGGTGGAGGCAGGACCGCTCCCAGCAGCTCCTGTGCTCAAGCGCCTCCTTGCCTGCAATGCTCCGGTCTTTCCGCTAGGGGCCGCTGCATTCAGCTGGTTCCTCCTTGCGCAGGCGGCGCCCCCGTCGTTGTCCCTGCCCGGCCTGAAGCCGGGAGTGGGCGGTCTTGCAAGATGGCGGCGCCCAGGCGGCTCCTGCTGGCGCTGGTGAGTGGCGCTTCCGGGCCGCGGCGCTGCCGCCGCTACCGCCGGGCGGGGCTGGTGGAAGCGGGCGGCGCCACGCGGAGCCTGTGCGCGGGCGGCCCCCTGAGCGAGGCCGGGCCCGGAGCGGAAGAGGAGCCGGGAGCGGACGGAGCGGGAGAAGCCGGCGCCATGGTGAAGGGTGAGCTGCGGACGCCGCATGGGCCGGCGGATCTTCCCTGGAGGGCGGGCGACAAAGGCAGCGGCCCCGCTTCCGCCATAGAGTGAGGGGCAGATTCTGCCCCCCAGGGAATTGGGGGAGCGAGGCCCCCTCCCCCCAGCGTGGGGGGCCGTGTGCGAGCGCAGCGCAGCAAATCCCTCCCCCCCCCCCCCCGAGCTCGCCGGCCGGCCGGCTTCTTTCCGACTTGAGGGCGGGTAGGCCCGGGCGACGGGCCCCGCACTGCGCGGCACAGCCCCGCCGAGGGAGCTCGCACCTCTGCCGGGAAGGGATGGGGTGGACAGGACAGGCCGCCCGCTGCGACCTGTGGGTCTCGGGGCCCGCTGGCTGGCAAACAAGCGCAGGGGGAGCTGGTGCTCGGTGTGATCACTGCGGAGAGACTCGTGCGGCCTGGAGTGACCCTGCAGGGCAGGGATTCCTGACTGGAATCTGGAGCAAGGGAGATACGAGGGCGAGGGGGCCCTGCTGCCCTGTCCCGGCCCTCTCCTACTGCTGCTTTCTAGGGCCCCATCTCTTCTCCCAGTGTGGCCACTAACACGGGTGTGAAACTGCAGGTGCTGATAAAGAGGCCTGGGCCTGGCTACTTGGATAACTGTGGAGCACTGCATGTTGGGATGGTGGCAGTGGTTTCTGAGGCCTGTCTTTAATAAAGATTAGAATGGTTCTGGGCTTCCTGAATGTGAATTTCTCAGTATTATGAACATTCATTCTGATCTCTGCCTCTGATTTACAAATAGGGTGGATTGGATGCTCAGGAGAGTGGTGAAAGATTCCATATCCTTTTATCTCAAGGTCACTTGTTTGAATCTGGTCCAGACTGGCCATGACTGAAAGCCTTTTCATCTCTCAGCCTTCTGGGTTAGCCTATGTGACATGAAAATGCCCTAATAAATGGTCCTCTCTTTGGCATCTGCTGCGGGGGTATCAACTGAACAGGCTGTGGAGAGGAAACGTCCTCTCCTATCTGTATAGAGAGCTAGGACAGTGTGGACAGGTAGATTTCTCTGTCACTGCCCATGCTGTCCCTGTTTTGTGGACAGCAGACTTCAGTCTGTAGAGCTGGCAGGCTGGCACCTTTGACCAGCTAATGTCTCTGTCCAAACCAAATGAAATGTGAAAGGTAAACTGGATGTTAAAAATTCCTGTTTACCGTACATTCCTGTGTGTAACAACTTCCATAAATTACATATGGGAAACGGTTTGTTAGAGCCTGCTGGGGATTCCTCTCTGCATATCATCCTTCAGTGTGTAGCAGACACTTACTTGAGTTACAGTTTGTTTCCCTCTTAATGTCTTTATCCCATTCAGGGCTGGCTTAATTGTGCACTTAAAACCTCACACATTTTTAAAAAGTTTTTTGCACCTTTCAATTATCTAGTTAAAACCTCGCATACCCTTTTTAAAAAGGTTGTGTGTCTTTCAAGGATGTTTGCAAATATAGTAATAAGCCATGACAGGCTTACTGCAGGTATGATATTAAGCTACTAGTGCACAGATGCTTTGTGAGGTATAATGCCAAAGGCTGAGAGCCTTCATCTACCCAAGAAGTGTGTTGGAAGGCTTATTGCTGTCATATGATGGTTTATGTGTACATTCAGTTTTTTTTAAATATAGTGTGTGTTTTGGTTGGACTTATTTCTGTGAGCTTCCACTATGGAAATTAGGTCCTACTAAAAGGATAAGAAAAATAGTAGGAAAAAAGTTATATAAATACCTCTATCTCAAATATTTTCATTTTTTTAACCCTTCTTTGTCTCTAATTGGTCAGTTACTTCCCTTTCCCCTCAAAAGCCCCACTATCCTTTTGGTAGCAGTTTAGGACCTAACAGCTTTCAGCTCTTGCATATAAAGTGGCCTGTTGAACAGCTACCAATTTAACCTGTTTTCCAGTGAAAATGTTAGAATTGAAACAATCCCACTCCACCCCAAACTGCTTCTGAAAGGGCAGTTTGACACACTGGGAGAGGAAACACTTGAAATTCATTTTTTCTCCTTTAGCACCCCATTTCCCTCAAGACAACTGCCACCTTCTTCATCCATCCCCTGTCTTTGTGCTTCCCTTAATTTTTTCCCAATGCCCATTTAACGTAATAGGTACTGCAGTCTTTTTGTGTTTCAGTGAGATCTTGGCTGTACACTGTTGGGAGCTGGCCTACTTTGTGACATCAAAAAGCCCAACCAGCCAACCAGAATGCTGCTTGCGTGTTACAGGCAGACTTTGATAGTGATAACTGATTCAGACAAAGCTGGGGCAGATTGCTGGAGTCTCTTCTTCCTCCTTGCCTTCTATTGAGTTCTCCAGTGGTTGAGGTCGTTTCAGGATGCTCACTGAAAGAATAAAAGGTCTGCCTCATTCAACACGTAAGGTGTCTTTAAGGGCTCCCTGAAAGCCTGAGCTCCATCTCTGTGGCTATTACTTGAGCCCATAGGGAGCATGAAAGTCACTTTGAGGTATTTCTTATGGAGGCAGGTCCCAAGCCTTCCACTGTCAGGTTGGTGTCTTCAGCTCAATTTATCCAGGTACCTTGGCACTGACATCTGGTGAAACCACTACAGATATTGAAAATGCATCTCTGATCTGAGGTGTTTTCTGGGTCTGTTACTGAAATCCATATGAATTTTGGTTTGCGCCAATAAGGACTCTCTTCCTTCCTCTCTGCAGCTGCGCAGATTTGCCTCACTAGTTGTCATTTGTGGTTCTCCAATTTGAGATGATCTGCCCTAGTTCTGAAGGTTATTGTTGTCATATTTAGATTTTAAGCACTTTAGGGCAGCGACTGCACGGTCTTTTATTTGCATTGTACCTACCCTATTGGGTGATGCTGTATTATAAATATTTGTAATGGAGTCCAGCCTGAGAACTCTAGTGTGTAGTCCTGTAGCAAGAAAGGTCCTACTGTAATTATGTACATGAGTGGGTGTTGGAGGGCCACAAGCTTTTCATCCTTGCACATGTCTGATGCTTCGGGAGCATTCTCCATTAATTTTTATGGACCGTAGTCTTCCTGTGTATCTTTTGCTCAATTCCAGCCTCTTTCTGAGGAAGAGGCTATGGAGGAAGGTATGAACAGTCAAGATCAACCTAACAGTCTTTTTTTTATTCCCCACATAAGAATGTAGGCCATTCAGTCTCTCCATTTAACAATTTTTGGCATTTCCTGGATTTTCTGGGGCTGATTTGTGTAGGTGCTATGGATGGGATTTTCAAAAGCACTTGATGTTGGCCTTACTCTGCTCCCATTGAAGTCAGTAGTAATAGTCCCACTGTCTTCTAGAGTTAGGCCAGTGCTGAGTGCTTTTTACAAGCCACCTTGACTTGTCTACTGTCCAAGAAGGGAAGACTGTCTCTCTTTCTACAGATGTGGCCTGCTAGGGACTAAAGACTAAAACCAGCGTCCATTTCATCCATCTTGGGGATATCAGGTACCAACTCTCTCAACCGGGTTTTTACTATCTTTTAGCCCATCTGCAATTAGGGCCTCTAGTCTTGACAGTCACAGAGACTGTAGTGGTAGGTGACATTCGCTATGTGGTCCCACTGCAGCAGTTAGCCAGCTGCAATCACAGAAAAGCTTCCTAACTGCTACAGAACTGCTTTAAAATCACTGATGGGTACATGACTGGAAATGTGGTGCGCATGGCTTGAAATACTTGATGAGGATGTCAAAATGTACAGTGATGTTGCTGAATGTCTTCCTGGAGGCATGGAGAAAGATTGGTCGACCTGCAAATGTTTAAATCACCTCTGAACAAGAGTTGGCAAGTCAAAAGCCAATATGCAGAAGTGGGGCTGTTCGAACAACCCAGACACATGACTGCATCAAAACACAAATCGTGGGACATCTGTTGGTCCGCTGGCTCCTGGAGGAACCATGCACCATGGTAGATCTCATCAAGGCTGCAGACTGGGCCCAACACTGGAAAAGTCTGATTGTGGTGGAAGGACAAGATAAGAAGTCTCAGAGAGATAAGTCATTCTGCTTTTGGATGAAGGTGCCAAGAAATTCAGTCTGCCAGGACTATACTCACTGCAACTTGGGAATTCAGGTTTGCATCTTCAAATACTTATGGTGATGCATGTCTTCTCCACATGGGATTAGGCCATTTCAGTTCTGGAATTGAGGATGTAAGATGATTATTGGGGTGACTCCTTGGGTGCTGCACATTCTGTGACAGTCAGTTGCTATGACGCATACATTGTTGCTCAGCTGGCAATTCAGATCTTGATCTACAAGCTGAAATGGAGGATTTTGCCATTTGGAGGAACCATTCTCCTTTGCTCCCAGAAGGATTAAACACTGAAGTTGACTACAGATCCATCTCAAAATCCTTGGTGTCATTATATAAACACGTCTGTTCTTCGTAGATACGTGTGACAAGGTCTTCCCCATCCTTTGTCTGCTCCTTATCACAGATTTCCTCAGAAGCAGCCCTGTTTCTCAAAGCAGAGGCAATCAGAGACCAAAAATACATGCTCTTGTTGATGGCAGTCCATGTAGCTCCTCCTCATCATCATCCACAAAGTGGGTTTAGTGGGGGTGATTGTGAATTGTTTCTTTCCTTTTTCCCCTAAGAATGGGATTACTGTAGACAGACTAGTAGTGTTAGAGGTGTAAGAAGTGTAAGAAAAGGTTACCCCCCATGCCAGCTACCAACCCTCACCTCTCTTCATGGAACCATGTCAGGGGACTGTAGTGAGTGAAGTAGCCTTCTTCCTGCTTGAAGTGAGAGAGGGGGTTCTTTTAGAAATATCAGGGAGAGGGTTTTATTCACATTAGTTTTTCCTAAGAAAAGGCACCATTGCAAATTATAGCTAACAAAATTGAACAAGTATATCAGACAGTGATGTTAGCTTTCATTATCCCTTCCCTAATTATACAAGATTGGTTTGAGGCATCATAACATAAGAACGGCCGTACCAGATCAGACCAAAGGTCCATCTAGCCCAGTATCTGTCTACCGACAGTGGCCAATGCCAGGTGCCCCAGAGGGAGTGAACCTAACAGGCAATGATCAAGTGATCTCTCTCCTGCCATCCATCTCCATCCTCTGACAAATGGAGGCTAGGGACACCATTCCTTACCCATCCTGGCTAATAGCCATTTATGGACTTAACCACCATGAATTTATCCAGTTCTCTTTTAAATGCTGTTATAGTCCTGGCCTTCACAACCTCCTCAGGTAAGGAGTTCCACAAGTTGACTGTGCGCTGCGTGAAGAACTTCCTTTTATTTGTTTTAAACCCGCTGCCTATTAATTTCATTTGGTGACCCCTAGTTCTTGTATTATGGGAATAAGTAAATAACTTTTCCTTATCTACTTTCTCCACATCACTCATGATTTTATCTACCTCTATCACATCCCCCCTTAGTCTCCTCTTTTCCAAGCTGAAGAGTCCTAGCCTCTTTAATCTTTCCTCATATGGGACCCTCTCCAAACCCCTAATCGTTTTAGTTGCCCTTTTCTGAACCAGTGCCAGTATATCTTTTTTTGAGGTGAGGAGACCATATCTGTACACAGTATTCGAGATGTGGGTGTACCATGGATTTATATAAGGGAAATAATATATTCTCAGTCTTATTCTTTATCCCTTTTTAATGATTCCGAACATCCTGTTTGCTTTTTTGACTGCCTCTGCACACTGCGTGGACATCTTCAGAGAACTGTCCATGATGACTGCAAGATCTTTTTCCTGACTCGTTGTAGCTAAATCAGCCCCCATCATATTGTATGTATAGTTGGGGTTATTTTTTCCAATGTGCATTACTTTACATTTATCCACATTAAATTTCATTTGCCATTTTGTTGCCCAATCACTTAGTTTTGTGAGATCTTTTTGAAGTTCTTCACAATCTGCTTTGGTCTTAACTATCTTGAGCAGTTTAGTATCATCTGCAAACTTTGCCACCTCACTGTTTACCCCTTTCTCCAGATCATTTATGAATAAATTGAATAGGATTGGTCCTAGGACTGACCCTTGGAGAAGACCACTAGATACCCCTCTCCATTCTGAGAATTTACCATTAATTCCTACCCTTTGTTCCCTGTCTTTTAACCAGTTCTCAATCCATGAAAGGACCTTCCCTTTTATGCCATGACAGCTTAATGTATGTAACAGCCTTTGGTGAGGGACCTTGTCAAAGGCTTTCTGGAAATCTAAGTATACTATGTCCACTGGATCCCCCTTGTCCACATGTTTGTTGACCCCTTCAAAGAACTCTAGTAGATTAGTAAGACACGATTTCCCTTTACAGAAACCATGTTGACTATTGCTCAACAGTTTGTTTTTCTATGTGTCCTTTTAGATTGAGACCATTTTCCTTCTCTCTCCCTGCCCAATTCCTCACCCGCCCCCCCAATAAATAAATAAGAGATTTACACATGGAGTACTCTGTATGTAGTTCTCTATGATTCCAGGGGCCTTGACCAGGTAAGTGCCTGGCAGAAGTGGTAGCCCATGTAAAACATAGAGGAATCCAAGTCTCTCATTGCCTGGATTCTGAAAGCTCTACAAGAACCCAATTGGCTCTATAGACAGCGAGGGCACATTTCCTGTCTCTCTGGGCTGCAGGATAAACCTAGAAAATTTAGAGGGAGTCACAGGGATTGTTCTGGACTCTAGATCAGCATCTTTCTATTTGCCAGAGGACAGGATCCAGAATATGGGAGGTTGGTGGTCTCCAAAAGCCTTTCCGTGTAATATAGTTTTTGTGGCATCTTATACCTGTATGATACTATTTGCCAGGCTCTACACGAAAGCCCTGCAGAGTTGGTTAAGGATAGTATATCTGCCACAGTACAACGTACAGTCTGTCAGTGATCTCCCAGAAGATCCAGGAGACTGTTCACCACAGAAGAGACTATGTTCAGATATGTCTGCAAATGATACTCTCTGGGCATTTCAGAGGCATCTCCTTCAATAAATATTTCTGTATGAAGGGAAAATGCCTTTATCTATATTCCAGAGATAGTAGCGAATCAGTTTCTTGACGGATGCTGTCCTCTTGACTTGGAGTCAGGCGTTCCCATGTGTCTTCCCTCAATATCTCTGCTACCAAGATCTCTCAGAAAAACTAAACTGCACAGAGTGTGAGTGAGATTAATAGCTCTGACTAGAACAGATCACTTCTTGTTCCCACATCTCCTAGGCTTTGTATTGGTAGCTGAACAGCTGATTCTTTCTCTCGTTACCTGAAATCCCTGACTTTTAGCAACCAGGATTGTAATATATTGATGAAATCTGACTGACCAGGGGAAATTGATCAAATCTTTCTGGAGAGTTGTAAACCTTCCATGAAAGAGGTCTATGCCTTAAAGGTGACGTGCAAAGGTTCATTAAGGGGCCTCTAGAATAACTCGGGAATGTTTCTGTTACTGAAATCTGCTAAATGGCTACGTGTGTGCTGCATGAACATATGACACATTACTCATCTTAGCAGCTGGGACATATGCTCAGCTTGGGTAAGCAGCTCTGCAATCTTTAACCAGTTCTCCTCAGACCCACCTCCTTAGTTGCTGTTAGTGCAAGTTAATCTCGCAAAAGTGGAGGTCTGTGATGACAAACTGCAAGGAGAGATCCCATACCAGTAACTGGTTCTCTGGGCAGATTCAATATAGATCCCCACTTCCCTTTCCCTCTTTTTTGAGTCCTGCTGCTAAACTTAAATTAAATGGACAGCAGCTGTGGTGGAGTTAGGGAGCCACAGCTCCTTAAATAACCTCCCACCATGTATCCAGATCCCACAGTGCATTTCTTCACGTCACTACTTTCTGGAGGCCATTGACTTGGAAGTGGCAGGGTATGTGCATCCCAAGTATTTGGGTTTGTACTAACAACTTGTTCAAAATGCAATTATTGCTCAATAACCTTTTTGCCATTTTACAATTGGTGTTCGGTTGGAGTTTTTTTGAGTTGGGGAGGGTAGGGGGGTTGCATTTGTCTCAAGTCAATTAAAACAATTAGTTTCACTTATTTTGTTTCATTTTCTAGCTTCAGGGGCTAGCCGAGTGCCGCACTGTTTAGGTTCTGAACACTTCAAGGGAATGTTTGCATCCAAAGAAATGGATTTCAATTAGATTTTTTTTAATCATGGAAATGTTTTCATTCATCTCAAAGCTTAGAAAACTTGTTTGTACAACATAAAGTGTTTCTAGATTGGCCTTCATGGTGTGTCCTTGAGTCACGAAACCAAAAGTCCTAACCATGAGGAAATCTGAATAGAATATTTTCAGGTTTTTTGGAAGTGGAATAAGTAAACATAACTGCCTGACTTTTCCTGAAATCCAGACCAGAATAGCTATTGGTGTGTTGGTAATGGAGTGTCCTGCAGTGCTGAGAGCCCAGGGGACTTCAGGGTTTCTGGATTCTGTTCCACCGACACAGTGCAAGACCATGGGCAAAGCACTTTCTGCCTCCAGTTCCCCATCTGTAAAACAGGGATAATATTAGACCTTGCAGCACTTCAGTGAGATAAGAGTTTATAACATGCTTTAGCTCCTTTAAACAGGACTATACAAGTATGAAAATGGCATTCGCTTTTTCCATTGCTCTTTCAGATTCCAGAGACTTGTTGAAAGAATTTCCACAGCCGAAAAACTTGCTCAACAGTGTGATTGGAAGAGCCCTGGGGATCTCTCATGCAAGAGACAAACTAGTGTATATCCACACTAACGGGCCAAGAAAAAAGGTAATTCCATTATTAACCTCTGGCTGTGGAGGAGTGCTTGTATGTGTAGGTGGCAAAGGGCCAGGAATACTCAGAGTTGTAAGTGATTTTTAATATACATGTCTGAAGCACTATTGCAATTCTAAATGGTTTATTGCACAGTAGTATGTGTTTCAAATATACTCCCCCTCTGTCTGGTTCTTCATCTCAGCACATTTAATATGCATGTAAAAACCCAGTCTCCATCTCCAACCCACCCTGTTTGTGGAAGGATGATTATTTGACATAACTAGTTTGTTGTAGTTGGCTTCTTTCAGCAGGGAGGCAGCATGTGCATAGGGCAGCGTGCTAGGAGTCAGACCTGAGTTCTAATCTTAGTTTTGTCACTGACCTACTATGTGATTGTGGGCAGGTCATTTCATTTTCCTGGGCTTCAGTTGTCACATCTGTAAAAAGAGGCTAAATGAAAAGCCCTTGGAGATCCTCTACTGAAAAGTACAAGCTGAAAATAAGTGCTGCTTAGTGATATTTATTAAACCTTTCTCTTGCCTGGCATTCAGAGGGGTCACCCAAGCACTAGGAGGAGAGGGCTTGGATTCTGCACTCTCTCTCACTTCACTGCTCTTCTTTTCTTTTCAGAAAGTCACTCTGCACATAAAATGGCCTAAGAATGTGGAAGTGGAAGGCTATGGGACCAAAAAGATTGATGCTGAGAGGCAGGCTGCAGCTGCTGCATGCCAGCTCTTCAAGGTGAGCTGCTGTTCCTCCCCTCCTCTTCTCCCCCTCCCCGCCCCACTCATCACCTCAACATCCCTGCCAAGAGTCAGGAAGAGGCCTCTGAACTTGCTGGCCTACCTTAATGGCTGTTTGACCTCTGGCTTACTTAAAGCCCTTTCCTCCTGCATTTTCTCAGTTGTTTTGTCTTTGAGTCAGGAATAGAGGCAGCCCCACTGTTGGCTGGCAGTGGCTGGATGCAGCTGAGCTTGCACGCCCACTTGCTCCCATGGCCAAGCAAGTAGGCTGTCTGAGCTCATTAACAGCCTTGGGGTACTTCTCTATTATGTCCTTTGTTGTCCTCAGTCTCCAGCCAAAGCTTCACTCTTGGGAGAGATGGGTGCACCTAATGCTCTCCCCTGCCTCGGTGTCGGACAATATAAAGTTCTATTGGGAGCTGTTTGGGAGGGAGGGAGCATGGTCTAGTGGCTAGAGAACCACCCTGGAAGGCAGAGTTCTAGGTGCAGTCTCAGCCCTGCAGTTGATTTTGCTGTAACCTCGAGCAAGTTGCATCACCTCTCTGTTCCTTTGTTTCCTCGTCTGTAAAACGGGGACAGTACTCACCTATGTGCTATTAAGCAACCTATATACAGGGGTCGCTGCAGCTCCCCCCTAGAATTTAAATCTAATTGCTTCCAAAAATTAAAAGAGCAATATGGTTGCAAAGCCAGGCACTCAAAGGTTAGGAAATGACAGAATTAAGGTTGCCTATGCAACCCTTAATTTGGCCCCTTTATGCATATGCATTATGATGCAGTCTTTAATTACGTGGTCACGGATTCTTTTTCCACAGGATCCCTGCCTCATTCAGTGCACAGGATGGACGGTGCTTATTGAATGAGTAGCGATGGAATATTTTGTTTTATTATTGTTCAGTGTGCAGCCCTAGACCTACCTTACTGTGCAGTATAAAAAGCATAGAAACTATGAAAAGCTAAAGCTTCTTAATGAAATGGTTGTAAGAATTTTTTTTATCATGGGAAGGGGGGGAAGATATATTTTACCTCAACTGTGTTCTCAGAAGCAGCTGAACCATTTTTGCTGAAATTTTTCAAAACAGTTCAGCCCAATGCATGCATTTGGTACAGAAAATTTCAGGCTGAATGGTTAGTTTAGCAGAGCTTTACGCAACTGAGAACAAGGGTTTTATAAGAGGAAGCATTGGGCAACTTTATCTAAAGGAGGTGATTCCGGTGCTATCCATAATAAATAAATAGTTTGCCATCCAAGTAAACAGATGGTACTATCTGCTTAGGGCCAGGGACTGTCTTTGTTATATGTGTATGTAATAGGTGGGGCCCCAAATCAGGGATTTGGATCTCAAGGCTCTACCACAGTACAAAATAATACTGTCCTGTCTAATAGGGGTGTTGTGAGTCTAAATGAATGAATGTTGCCAAAGCTCTTTGAAATGTCACAGTAAAGAAAAGCAAGGTGTGTGTTGTCATGGGTGTCCCTGCACCTGTTGTGGGTACACTGGCAATTAGTAATCTTGCAATTAATACATCTAGTACATCTTGCAATTAGTAATTACTCAAACAGCAGTTGGGAGCTCTTTGTAGTTCCAGGCACAGACAAGTTTTGAAGTCCTTGTACATTACAAAACTCAGAAACACCAGCATCTGTCACTCAAAGGTAAACGTCTTCCGTGAAAGAGGAGGACATGAAAAATTAACATTTTCCCTAACAAGAACCCCAGTGGTGCATTTGGTGGGATGTCCCAATTATTTTTTGTTCTTTGAAGTAAATGTGAAGTTTTTACTATGTGAATCAATATTGTCTGTTCTGGGAGAGAAAAGAGGAGTCTAGAAAAGTTAGTGTAGTCTGTGTTGTGTTGTGGGGGGGATTCAGTGTTTTAAAACACCAAACAGATAGTGTCTGCTATGTAACAAACCAGCATGCACTGGCCCAGCTTTTGTAAGCAACGGCATGATACCAAGCCACTGTATGGGATCAAAAGAGAAGTCGGCAAGAAACAGATTTCCCTTTTAAGGAGTGACTATAAATAGGTACAGGAGAAATACTCTTTTTTTAAGGTCTGCAAGTCCCTTTTCAGCTTCCTTTCACTCTCCTGGACACAAGGGATTCATCTCTGCATGTCTCCCTTTGGACCAGGCATGGTCCCACTCTGCTTTAGAAGTTGCCGAGTGCTACAGCTGTCTAACAGTGTGTGACTCTTTCATTCAGGGCTGGGGGTTGTTAGGGCCCAGGAACGAGCTGTTTGATGCTGCAAAGTACCGAATCCTTGCTGACCAGCTTGGCTGCCCGGAGGACAGGTGGTGCCCTGAAAGCAGATGGCGTTCCAAGTCTGGACCATCTCTAGCTGACTTGTCAACTTGTTGGAGACGGGTGGAACCAGATGACTCCATCCAGTCCATGGAGCAAGGCAGGATGCCTAAAGCAATGAGAAGAGAGGAGCTGGAGGAAGGGGAGCTAGAGGAGGGGGAATTGGAAGAAGGGGAGCTGGAAGAAGACACGATTGATGTTACTGATTACCTATCGATGGCACAGAACGAAGCTCGGACCCCAGCTAGAGACATGAGGTAAAATCATGTTCTGACAAGCTCACTAAAGCAGGGAAGTAGTGAGAAAATGGTCTGTGCACTGGCTGATGTATCCCCATAGACCTCAAAGTTGACCCCTCGCTGCCCACAACATAGTGAGCACACAGAGGACTTCAGCAGAGTGTGAACATAAAGCTCCTGTGCCAGGCTCCATGAGGATGCCACGCATGCTGTGCCATTCCATGGTGGGTCTGCCTGCTTTCATACCTAGGTCAGCACTAGAGGGCGTGGGGTTCTTTTCTGGACTCCTGCTCTTCTGACAGGCAATTGCCCCAGCTTACTCACTGTCAGCCTCAGAGATCTGGTGGGGAGCAGTTCTCTTGGACCGTAGAGTTTGTCATCTCCAAAAGCCACACTTAAATTTGGCAACCTTTTTAAACCTTGCCAGTGTCCTCCGGGAGAAAGACAAGTCAGGACCTGTATTTCAATTTTTTTTAAAGGGAAACATTTTGGGACAAGAGGGGAAATACTTTGAAATTGACTTTGTCTCCTAAAGAAGTAGTAAAAGCCATTCCTGTATTCCAGTTTTCATTGCAACTGTAAATATTTGGGATGGCAGTTACTTTCAGTAGAAGCTAGAATTCTGACTTGGAGGTTCCATTGGCTAAAGGGATTGTCTTTATTCTGAGTTCTGTAACGCAGTGTAATGGTACTCTCTACCCAGTTGGCTGCAAACCCTCCATTGCTAAGTAACTCAGTAATCTCCAGTACTCACATTGTATTCTTTAATTACTCGATTTTAGGCTATGGCAAAGGAGCTGGAGGGGGAAGGGTTTGAGCACAAATAGAATTAGGGAGAAGAGTTTTTGGTTTTTTTTTAAACCTACCTGAACTGTTTTACTTTTCGTCTCGCAGGGGAGGGGCCTCTGTTGAAATGACAGATGACAACAATGCCATCAGGGCTCTGACCCAGTTCCCTCTACCCAAAAACCTTCTGGCCCAGGTGATTCAGATTGCAACCTCTTCCTCCACAGTCAAGGTGAGTTACTGTTCCAATGGCTTCTCCCATCTTCTCTTGTTGGGACTTTGCCTTTCAGCGGCTGGGAAGGATGAGCTGCAGCAGTTGAAAGGGTGTAGATTTCAGGGAAAGAGAAGAATTCTTTGTGGTTCCCCAAGGGCTGGCTAGATAGTGATGAGCTGGAATTAGGCTGAAGAACAGGAAAACCTTATTGACACTGAGACTTGGGGAAGAGTCCCTCAGGAGAAGCAGTGGGAGTGTTCTTACTCAAACGAGAAGCTGTTGTTATATGTGGGTTTGTGTTTTTGCTGGGGTGAATTGTGCTGCAAGCCCCCTTGATTTGTGCAGCCAGCCAGAGCCATATCCTTTGTTCTGAGAATTCTGTAATGTTCATTGGTGAGATTTGTCCAGAACTCCACTCCTGCCTACATCTCTGGTTTCCTTCTCCTTCCTCTGAGCGCTTCACCCACCTCCTTTTCAGACTTTGTTGTGCCCCTGCACACACTGAAAAATTTTTGACAAGCTTTGCCCCTTGTGTCTTTCACATTCTAACTCCCTCCTTCCATGAAGTGCTCCACACAGCAGCCTGTTTATATCTTATCTTTGTACCGACCAAGCCTTTAGGATGTGAGCTCTCAGGGGAAGGGATTTAGCACAGGTCACCTCTGACTACACGGATGCTGCTATATAAACTACTGGCTTAGTGTATGGGGGAAAGCAGTGCACGTGAAATACCTTGATTTTAGGAAGGTTTTTCACAGTCTCGCATGACATTCTCATAAGCAATCTAAGGAAATGTGGTCTATATGAAATTACTGTAAGGTGGGTGGATAACTGATTGAATGACTGTACTCAGTGGTTTGCTATCAAACTTAGAGAACATATCTGCTCGGGACCCATATGGTTCTGTCCTGGGTCCAGTACCACTCAATATTTTAATTAATGACTTGGATAATGGGGTAGAGAATGTGCTTATAAAATTTGTAGATGACATGAAGCTAGGAGGGGTGCAAGCACTTTGGAGGACAGGATTAGAATTCAAAACGACTTTGACAAATTGGAGAATTGGTCTGAAATCAATAAGATGAAGTTCAATAAAGACAAGTGCAAAGTATGTATGTAGTATAGTTGTAGCTGAGTTGGTCCCAGGATATTAGGAAGCTTGTCTCTCTCCAACAGAAGTTTGTCTAGTGAAAGATATAACGTCACCCACCTTGTCTCTCTAAGTGCAAAGTACTTCATTTAGGAAGGAAAAATCAGATGCAAAAAACCACAAACTGGGGAATAAGTGGCTTGGTGATAGTACTGCTGAAAAGGATCTGTGGATTATAGTGGATCACAAACTGAATATGAGCCATCAATGTGGTGGTGGTGTGAAAAAGGCTGTTATAATTCTGGGGTGTATTAAAGGCGTGTCGTATGTAAGACATGGGAAGTAATTTGCCACTCTACTTGGTACCGGTGAGGCCTCAGCTGGAGTACTGTGTCCAGTTCTGGGTGCCACACTTCAGGAATGACGTGGACAAATTGGAGAAAGTCCAGTTGAGAGCAACAAAAATGATGAGGCATAGAAAACCTGACCCTTGAGGAAAGGTTAAAAAACTAGGCATGTTTAGTGTTGAGTAAGGATGACTGAGGGAGGACCGGATAAGATTTCAAGCACGTTAAGGGCTGATATAAAGAGGATGGTGATCAATTGTTCTCCGTGTCCACGGAAGGTAGGACAAGAAGTAATGGGCTTAATCTGCATCAAGGAAGGTTTAGGCTGGATATTAGGAAAAATTTCTCACTGTAAGGATAGTTACACTCTGGAATAGGCTTTCAGGGCAGGCTGTGGAATCCCCATCACTGGAGGTTTTTAAGAACAGATTGACAAACGCCTGTCAAGGATGCTTTAGGTTTACTTGTTCCCTGTGCTGAGGCAGGACCTAGGCTAGACGACTTTTTGAGGTCCCTTGGAGCCCTACTTTTCTATGATTCTATTCCGGAAGGTACTGAGTTAAAATCTTACAGGTAAAAATGCCCTGCTGTTTAGGTAATATAGCCTAGTAAACTGTTCAGAGGCTCCCTCTGAATAAACCAGCCTTTCAGTTGCCTTCCTCTTCCCTCACAAGCTGCCTGTCTCTCTTTCAGGAATTCATGCAGTTCCGTACCGTGGGCACCAAGACTAAGATCTGCAAGCTCACTCTGCGCTGGCCCTGCCCGATGACCTTCGCCGCCAAGGGCCGCCGCAAGGTTGAGGCCGAGAACAAAGCAGCAGCACTGGCTTGCCAGAAGTTGAAGGTGAGTGACGTGTGTCTGGTAGCAAATCTTGATGTGGCTCCTACCACAGCATCCCTTCCATGCAGGCACTGTCCAGCCTGCTGTGAACGGACACTGTTGGTACCAGAACTGTCCTATTCGGGGGGAGGGGGACAGGCTGAGCCTCCCAGACCTAAGGCTGCTGCTGTTTCTGTGACTCAGTCTGGGTTCCCTGCTGCCACCTAGCGTTGACTCCATGGGTCAGATAATTGTCCTTGTCTCTAGGCTGATGCCTTAGGAGTCTGTGCAGGGGCACAGCAATGGAGTTGGGAAACAGATTGTGAATCTCCATGGCGCTGGTGGGGGGCTTTGTCCCATCAGCAAAGTGATGTGTAAGGATCAACCTGCGAGTGGTGGATCTGTCTTTTCAGCTGCTGAGCTGCCTCCAGACAGGGTAGGCTGGCCCCCTGCTCCTTCAGGCGGGTCAGTCTGACCACTCTGTTCGCCTAGCTCTCTGTCATGGGAAATTACCAGGCTCCAAAATCAATGGGGAGAGGGCAGGCAGGAAAGACTATTCCGGGTCAGCTACCTACTGAAGTTTGTGGAAATGCCACTAAGAGGATTAATAGCTCTTATAAGTGAGTCCTACTGGAAATTACCGCCTATGCCATTCCTCTGATCTGAATCTTCCTTGGCGAATTTCCCCATTGGCAGTGTTGGTGGCAGAGAGAGCGCTGGGCTCCAGTGTGTGTATTTCACGGCAGGGAAGATCCTGCAGGGTTCCCCCGGGTCTCGGTCTCCTGCCCTGGTGAAGGCAGGAATTGTTGGGGTTGGGACCTTCCTGGGTAGGGAGACTTGCCCTTCCTTGCACACCACCTTCCTTTGGGGAAGGGGCTCGCAGTGGTTAGGCAGGGAGATGCTAAACTAGATGAAGAGAATGGCTCTTGCAGTCAAAGCTAGTCTGGCTCTGAAAATGCTGACTTAATTCTCATCTGTGCTGTGTTCCCTTCCCACTCCCTAGACACTGTTTCATGTTTACTGTCCCCGTTTGTCTCCCTCCTTTCCAGAGCCTTGGCTTAGTGGACAAGAACAATAACCCACTGAGCCATGCCATGTACAACATGACGTCCCTCAGGGAGCTGGGCGAGAATCAGAGAAGACCCTGCCACATCAAAGTCCCTGAGGCCACCCTGCGTAAGATCGAGAACTACCTGAACCACGTAAGACTTATTCACGTGTTGTAGGGCCACCTCTGGGCAAAGGGGGCAGCTAGGTTCCCTGTCCCTGAACCAGCCGAGCCCCAGGTATCATATGATAGCGTATGAACTCAGTGAGCTGGCTTTCATCAGCTGTGTACTGGGAGGGCTGCTTTGGTAATCCCAAGCCGGGGATCTCGGGTGTAGGACTGGCTTGTTCACAAATCACTCAGGGTAGTGACCGCTGTCTTAGCGCAGGCAGGCTTAACAAACTATACAGTGATCTCTGCTTCATTTTCTTGGCTTACGATGAGCAGCTGCGAGTATTTGTAGATGGCCCATGGGGATTTTTCTCTCATGGCACTGAATGCATTAAATGTTGGGCACAACTTTTGTAAGGGTACTAGAGCAGTAGGTGCTGGTTACACAAGGCGCTTTACCAGGAAGTCTCAATTTTCAACCCAGAACCAGGCTGGGATGCTGAAAACAGTGGGAGTTGTAGGAGAGAGGCTGGTCTCTGGTGTGTGCAGAGATGGCGGGTGGCTGTCCAGTATCCAGTAGATGGTGGTACTCTGCAGCCAGTACAGCGTCAGTGTCCCAGCCTGTTTCTGGGAAGTGCTGTTGTTTGGGTAAGACTGAGTCCTGAGATCCTGACTCAGCTCTAAAATGCCTGTAGTCCTTTCAACCTGAATAGGCATGTCCTGACCTGAGGAACTGCCTTCTGCTCCCTAGAATCCCCTTGTGCTTTCCATGGGATCTGAGATTCATCTCTTGCCACAAGCTGTCGTGTTGCTGTGTATGACTGAACAGCAGCTGGGTTCTCATGGACTCTAGGGGTCTAAAGTTAGCTGGCCTGACTTCCTGAGGGGACAGGGTTATTTCACAGCACCTAAAGCACTGCTCATGGAAGGCCTGACCCCTGCCCTGGGGCGCTTACCCTATTTCTAACATTGGATCGTATGGGGGTAGAAGGCAGGCTGGGTCACCACTACATGATGCTGCGGTTTCTCTGTTCTGTCTTGGGCACCGCATGGAGGGTCAGTTATCAGGGCTCTAAAATCTTTGTTGAAAGGACTGAGTGCTCCAGACGAGGCTTGAACTGAGGCAAGCATAGAGGGCTAGCTGAGGTGTGCCAAGCAAAGGGGATGGTTTGAGGTTATGTTCTGAGCTGAGTCTTTACAAAATGAGAATTCAGAGGCTGAGTTGCCCAAAGGACATAAGTTGCGACTTGCTCCTGGCCATGCAGTCAGTGCCAAAGCCAGCATCCTGCCTGCTGGTCCCCAGCTCTGACCCCACAACATACCCTCCTGGCGTTCTGTGTTCTAAGGAGCTGCTTCAAAGTTAAGCATCTGTCTGTGCCAATTTTCTCCTCCTCCCTCAGTACCCGGTGGACTCGAGGGAATCCAGGCCTCGGATTGCTGACGACATGATGAACCTGAGTAAGGAGTCTGGTGCTATCAGTGACGCCATCACAGGGAAGACGTACACGCCCATGTCGGAGGGGGAGGAGGTGCGCCTTAGCCAGAACCTCCTGGCTCTCTGGAAGAGGAGGGGCTCATCGTGGCTGGAAAGCCACCAGCTGCCTGTGGATCCTCACAAGGACACCATCTTGTCGGCCGTTGAGCAGAATCCTGTGGTGGTAATAGCAGGAGACACTGGCTGTGGGAAAACCACCCGGATCCCTCAGCTGCTGCTGGAGCGTTACATCCTGGAGGGGCGCGGTGCCCGCTGCAACGTGGTGATCACCCAGCCGAGGAGGATCAGCGCCATCTCGGTCGCCCAGCGGGTTGCGCAGGAGCTGGGTCCCAACATGAGGAAGAACGTGGGTTACCAGGTGCGACTGGAGAGCAAACCGCCCGCCAGGGGAGGAGCCCTGCTCTTCTGCACGGTGGGCATCCTCCTGCGAAAGCTGCAGGGGAACCCCAGCCTGGAGGGGGTCAGCCACGTGATTGTGGACGAGGTCCACGAGCGGGACGTCAACACCGACTTCCTGCTTATCCTGCTGAAGGGCATCCAGAAGCTCAACCCCGACCTGCGCCTGGTCCTGATGAGCGCCACAGGAGACAACCAGCGCTTCTCGCAGTACTTTGGGGACTGCCCCGTGGTCAAGGTGCCAGGGTTCATGTACCCAGTGAAGGAATATTACCTGGAAGAGATCCTGGCCAAGCTGGGCCGGCACAGACACCGGCACTACGAGGTGAAGGTGAGCCTGCAGCACACACTGATGTGTTTCCCTGTCTGTGGCACTAACCCCAGAGATGGCTAGCGGTGAAAAGAGATTTGGGCTGGGGCTTAGTTCCGTCCTGCTGCAATTCTTCTGCACTAGCCCAGTGCTGCTGGGTTTGGGTCGTCAGCTATTGGCAAAGTTTTAATTCCAGCCCAGACCTCCTGAGGTTCCCATTAGGTTTGGTTAGATCCCATTTATGACCTTCATCTAAAATCAGAATCAGATCTCAGACTTGGCTCTAAACTCCTTGGCAGTGGCTCCTTTGTAATGAAATGTTAAATAACTCCCTATGGGTTTGCCTGCACTTGGATGCTTTGAGATAGAGGAAATGGACCGCCAGCCAATTCGAGTTAGCTCACGTCAGTATACATGTAAGTCGGGACACTCCAGAGACGTTTGAAGCAGGGCACACCCGGTTATGGTTTACTCTGGCCTCTCGTGGTAAACACAAATGTTTGTGCAGTGTCCAGACTGCAAACCAGTTAGCTGACAGCTCGTTAAACAAGTGTAGATTACCTATGAGGCTGAATTCTCCTTTCCCTAGTTCTGTCCTTGGATACATGCTGCAGCTTGGGCCTATTTTCCTGAACTCCGTCCCCCTGGAACGCTTCCCTATTAGATTCTTCATAATATTTATTGGCTTCTGGGGTGTGTCCAATCACAGCAGGGTCCAGTCTCTCTCTCTGACACATACTCTCACTCTTTCTCTCTCTCTGTGCATTACTCTTTCTGGTTCTGTTATCCTCTTAAAAGGCCTTTACCACTCCAGATGCCTGCCCCACTCCTTGGGTGCACTCTCTTTCTCACTTGCAAAGAAATGAAAAGAAAAGCTGCTGGCTCGTGCTGCCCAGTAGATTCACTGATGTCCCATTCTCGCATGGCACCCTCCTGCCCCCACCAAAAGCCATGATTTAACTGAGCTGATGGTGACCATATAGTACGTAATGCTGATATTTACAAATCCCTGCAGACGCTCACAGACTGGGGAAGGGAGGTGGTATCCGCACTTTACAGCAGAGGTTGTGACCAGAATGAGTCTGAGCCTAAATTCAAGCTCCTGGAGTTCTTGGCTCATAGTGCTGTGATCAGACTACTAGCTCATGTCTCTTATTAAAGGTGTTTGCCATCTTAGGGGGATGCTGCGGGGTGTGTAGCACCCCTCTCCCCAGCCCATTGGGTCACTGCCGCTACCCCAGTATTTACATATCCTCCTGTGTTTCTCAGCAATCAGACGATGAATGTGTCCTCGACCTTGAGCTGATCACTGACCTTGTGCTCCAGATTGATGCCCATGGAGAGCCAGGTAGGTGCTGCTTTACTTTCTCCCTTGTCTGCGGTTTTGGAAGATGGGGAAAGAGCGGGTGGAGCCTGGACCCTTTGCCAAAGCAGATCAGACCCATAAAATAGGGCTGGCTCCTGCAAGGGGCTGGCATCCTGTCTTTCTCTACGGGCACTGAAGGTACTTGGCAAAACCAGCCCTTGATCCTTGTATTGCGCTGGCTGAGAGCACTGTCTTCTGGTGAAACAGCCACAGAATTGAGGTCAGCGATGCCTGAAAGCACCTGTGTGGATGTGCCAGCAACCCTTTTGTATTGGATCTGCTCTCTGAGCCCTTTCACCCTGAGGCAGCCCAGGGTAAACCCTATTGCCGTTAGTGTGCAGCTGCCATGTGCCCTTGGCTGCTATAAGCTACAGAGAGACCCCATGTCTGGGATTCACTGAGGCTGCAAGCAGATCTGAAGAGTTTGTCAGCAAAGGATGCACTCGCTGGTAACTTTTGGGTCTGCATATCGCAGAGTCATAACAAGAGTGAGTCAAGCAAGTGGATTTGTGTGTAAAGCATTGCTATATAATAAAAAGGGGGTGACGTTCCCAAGTCTCTTGAGATCGCATCAGTAGCTGTAAATCAGTTGGCACATCTGTCTCTTGGGGATAAAGTAACCCGTTATATGAATGCACAGTGCATCATGTACAGGAGAGCAGTGACTTCACTTGCTTGAATCTCCTGGGGCATGGGTAGAGCGGTGGTTACTGTGTTGGCAAATACTGTTTGACTTGCATGGCATTTTTCAACATGGATTATCGGGCTTCAGAGATGTAGACACACTATACCACTGAAATGCAGCCACTCCTAGGACAAAGTGCAGCAGGTTCATTTGTACCAGTGCCCAGGGATCTTATGTTCCCACAGAGCAGACAGGATCTCTGATTATTTTTTTAAGGTTGAGCTCCCCCCAGTAAACTGCACAGAATGCTCCTTCTCCCCAGGAAGGATGAATGCTGGTTTCGAAACTATGTTTTTAGTCTGGCTGTTTCAAAGCCAATAAGCTTCATTTCCTCTCATGACACTGAGCTGCGATTCGAGGACACCTGGTGCTGATGTCTGTCTCGATGACAGCATATCCCATGAAGGAGTTGGTTATACTGTGTCTAAGTGCTCTGACAGGCTGTCACGTATTAAATCACCCCCTACATTCTCCCTCTTGATTTGATTTTGTAACTCCCCGGGGTCCCCCGGCTGAAAGGGTGGCTCACATGGTGCTGTTTGTCTGTGATCTGTATGGACATGTCTGACAGGTTTTAGTGGTGATCAGTCCTGATA
Source organism: Mauremys reevesii (assembly GCF_016161935.1). Taxonomy (NCBI): domain Eukaryota; kingdom Metazoa; phylum Chordata; order Testudines; family Geoemydidae; genus Mauremys; species Mauremys reevesii. The sequence goes on along the minus strand of NC_052624.1, from coordinate 3,413,401 downwards.
GGTCGGTACCACAGACTTGGTAACCTGTTAGTCTCCTGTTCATGTTTCTGGGTCTAGATGGGAAAATACTGGGCTTCCCCAGGACTCCTTGGAGTATGGGAGACCTGGCACGGAGATAAGAGTCATGGTGTCTGTCTGCAGCTTGGAAAAGAGCCCCATGCATCTCTGTGTTGCCTGTTCTGCTCTTGATCCTTTGCAGGCGGGATCCTCTGCTTCCTTCCTGGATGGCAGGAGATCAAAGGAGTGCAGCAGCGCCTGCTGGAAACACTCGGCTCTCAGAACAGCCGGTACCTTGTCTTACCAGGTGAGATGGCTCTCCAGTACCTGGGGGAGAGGGAGCGATGGGTGGGGCTGAAACATGGTATTCGAGGTAACACTTCCAGCTGTTGCTGTCTGACGCAGAATGAGTTTGGATGCGTCAGACACGCTGGTAACCCTGTCACCTAACTATGCATTTGGGGTGGATTGCCCAGGCCATGCTGGTCTGGCTGCTGCTGAGACCTGGGGGACGAACTCACTCCATCTGCCATCATGGAGCCCACCGAATGCCATGTTCACCGTAAATATGTGCTGAGCTCCTAAATGGTGTAGCCAGGGGAATCTCCACCTATGAACTCCAGGGCCCCTGAATCATCTGCTGTAAGCTGGAGCCAGCACAGAGCTCTGCTGGGGCCAGGGAATTGGGCAGAGTGAGGGCTGGGTGTGTGAGATTTCTAATTCCAGATGCAGCTTTGCACTGCACATGTAATTTAGTTCTTATCCCAATGGGATGTTTTAAAACATTTTTGCAAAATAGTGCTCCATATCTGGTGCCTTCCCACCAGACACCAAATGGCCATGCTCCATAACCAGGCTGCGGCATGCTGGGCTGTGTGAGCAGGAGCTGCTCTCCTCTGAAATACGCTTGTTTATTTCTGGGCCAATTGCTCCACTTACCTGCTGTTCTTTGGGGCCCTCAGCATGCAAGCCCGTCTGCTGTCGGGAATTTCCCCAGGTCCCTGAGCCATAAGAGGAAATGTGTGGGATGGAGTTACAGGCCTTTGGCTGCAGCCCCTGCTGGTCAGGTGGCATTACGTCATAGCTGAGCCAGACCCAATCCCCTAAGTGGGGCCAGGTGGAAGAGCGGGGTGGGAAAAGTGGTGTCCTCTTTAAAAAGTGGAAATGCAAGAACCATTCAGAATGGAATGTCTCCACCTGTGGGTGGGAGTAGGTACTACATCTCCTACAGCTAGGAGTCCTTGGGAAAGTCCAAGTGTGCTCTGTTTGATCTAGGGCAGTGGTTTTTAACCATTTTTCATTTGCGGACCCCTAAAAATTTCAGATGGAGGTACCAAGCCCTTTGGAAATCTTAGACATAGTCTGCAGACCCCCAGGGGTCCACGGACCACAAGTTGAAAACCACTCACCTGGGGAACTTCTGCCTGGCAGGAAATTCTTAGATCTCCAGGTGCTGCTGATTTTTTTTAGGTCACAGAGGTTGAAATGATCCCTTCCTATCTGCAGCACCTGGAGTATGTTGCCATCTGCTGTTTAATTTTACTGTGCTTGACCCTTCCAAAGGTTGGTTTTGGGATTATTGGAGGAAGCAGAGGTGGGTCTGATGAGTAAGCTTGGGAGAACCATTGGTCACAGTAATGCCAACGTTAGAAACAACTTTCTTTGCATGTGACGGCAGTGACTAACCCCAGCCTCTCGCAGGGGGCTGAGAGAAGGGGCCTACGTGAAGGAAGAGCATGAGCGGTATAGAGAGAGTTCTGGAGGGCTGAGTAGACCTGACCACCTCCCTAACTGGTGCTGGTGGGCTGGGCAGAGCAGGGCAGGGCTAACTCTGCACTTTCTCATGCCAGTGCACTCCAACATCCCCATGATGGACCAGCAGAACATCTTCCAGCGGCCCCCGCCTGGAGTGAGAAAGATCGTCCTGGCTACCAACATTGCTGAGACCTCCATCACCATCAATGACATCGTGCATGTGGTGGACAGCGGCACTCACAAGGAGGAGCGCTATGACCTCAAAACTAAGGTGCTGGCTCTTTCTTGCCCCGTGTGTTCCGTGTGCATTCCTGGAACAAGCTGCAGCTGATGCATGATTCTTAAAGCAGCAGTTGAGATGCCTCCCGCCTGCTATTAACGCCTTGGTGCTCAGGGCTTGAATTGCTGATTCACTTTGCATGTGCTCTCTGCAGAGCAGGGATAATCATCTCCCTCCCCCCCACCCCCGTCTCAGAGGCAGGTCAAAAACAAAAAATCCTTCTCAGGCACAGGCCATTGTGATTGATTGCGCAGGGAGCATTGGTTGTCTGAGCCAACTCCCTCCCAGTGCACAGCCTGCCCCAGGGTGCACCAGGAAACTCACCCCTGAACAAATCCTGTTGTCTGCGTGCCACCCTCTGTAGATCTCCCTGCCTTACAGCCCTCCCTGACTCCCATCAGTCACTTCCTAGGAGCCAAACCGAGCTGGCTGTTGCTCCACCAGCCGGAGCGAGGACTGTTGAATAGTGGCATGAGGCAGTGCCTGCTGCGTTCCTGATTGCCCAGACCTCGAGAGAGACTGAATAGGATTTAAAATGGGTTCTTCATCAGCATGGCCCAGGCCCGGAGCCCCTCTCTCTTGAGCCAGCAGCATTCAGCGAGGCCGTGTGCTGGGTCTCAAATGAATTTGTGCTGTGGCTCCATGTGTGGCCATAACATCAGAAGAAGTGGGCTGTAGCCCCCGAAAGCTTATGCTAAAATACATGTGTTAGTCTCTAAGGTGCCACAGGACTCCTGGTCTTTTTGCTGACACAGACTAACACGGCCGCCACGCTGAAGCAAATTCACGGTGGTCTCAGTTATGACAGTTAAAATATACTATTGACAGCCTGGTCCCTCCAGAAGTCGTGGTGGCCACACTTGAGAATCCCTGAGCTGAAGGATGTGCTGTTGAATATTGGTGGGGAGTGTGCAGACTTTGTCCAGCAGATGGCGCCAAACTTGGCGTTTCCCTTCAGCTCAGACAGGGATGAGAGAGAGAAGCCTGAAGAAGGAAGGCAGGTGCTAAGCTGTGCACAGCTGGCTCGCATGCATATCCGGCTTGTTGGCTGCTGCCTTTGCAGCAGGGCAGTACAACCGGAACACGGGTTCGACTGGTGGGATAGCTTGTGTGTTTATTGCTGCCGTTTGGCAGACATGTGAAATCAAGCTCCCTTCTGCCCAACTCTGGAGGTTGCCTTAGTGGAAGGTAAAGGTCCCATGGTTCTTTCCATAATGCTGGGGGGGTTGTGTGTGTCTGAGATGCCAGGGTTTGTATGAAATGTACAAGCAAGGCCCTTGCCCACTCTGCAATCAACTAAGGATTGTTTTATCCAGCGCCCCCCTCCTCCAAATCCCAGTGTAAGTCTCGACACACCTAGCTTCCCCTGTCGCTTGCTGCAACATTCTTCATTGCTGCTCCTGATTAGGTGTTCAACCCCAGAGGCAGTTGCATCTCGGTGGTGGGTACAGTTACCCTTTGTGTCAAGTCCCTATAGCAGGTTGTTTGCAAATCACTTGGCCCCAAAGGGGTGTGTGGGTGTCACTAACTGAGGAGAATGGGGAGAGCTTCCCAGCTCCTGCACACTAGAGAAGCAGCTTGCCAGCTAGGTGACATGGGAAGCCCTTGGGGCAGGGGTTCCTCGGGTCTCTGGGCTACAGGGGGAGCTTGGTGAAACAGACTGAATTGCAGCAGGAGCACTTGCCTCTAACGCTCCTCTTCCCCCAGGTCTCCTGCCTGGAAACGGTGTGGGTGTCAAAGTCAAACGTCGTGCAGAGGCGAGGGCGTGCAGGCCGCTGCCAGTCGGGCTTTGCCTATCACCTCTTCCCTCACAGCCGCCTGGACAAAATGCCCACTTTCCAGGTCCCTGAAATCCTGCGCACTCCCCTGGAGAACCTGGTGGTGCAGGCCAAGATCCACATGCCAGAGAAGACGGTAGGTGTAGCACACGGCTAGGAGACGACAGTGCTGGCAGAACTCTGTGCCCGCTCCGTGCCCCTTCCAGTCAGTGGTTTTGAGCTCAGGTCTGCAGGCAGTAAACGGGGGAAATCCAGGGTGCTGCAGGAGGTGCTGATAAGTAGGTAGGATGTTCCCCGAGGATTGGTACTGACCTGTGTGCCGGTGCCATGCTTAGGGGGCCCTATGGTCTTGTCCATGGATACTCACTAAAGATCCTGTTTGCCTGAGCACTGATAATTCCACTTTGCCTCCCTATGCTCCCCATATCATTTCAGTGAGCTACAGTTTTCGCCATCTCTTCCTGCCCTAGCCAGTCGTGCTAATGCAGGGAGTCCCCAGGAGGGAAATGTGCAGATTAGCCAGGGTTAGCGCCCGGCATACGTGGCGCCATGCGGAAATGCAGAGCCCTGAACTCGGCTCCCTGCGGGTCAGCAAAGGAGGAAATGACATTCCAGTGTTTCGATGTAGAGCAGCCATTTCTGGGCAGGGTGGAGAATTCTTCTGCATGGGTCAGAGTCGCTCCTGCGCTGGGGGAGTCTCATGTTGTCTCTGCGTGTGTGTTGCAGGCAGTTGAATTCCTCTCCAAGGCTCTGGATAGCCCTGACATCAAAGCTGTGGATGAAGCAGTGATCCTCCTGCAGGAAATTGGTGAGCTAACTCTGAATATGGAAGGGGAGAGGAGCCACAGCTCCAGTACAGATCTAAGATTCTTGGCTTGGGACGGGATCCTCTTGCTCTGGGTTGGAGTGGGATCTGAGCCCTCAATCAGAGCGGGGAGTAGCTGGGACCATTCCAGCCATAGTCACTTAGCTTGTGCTGGTCTAACTCTGGATTTTGTGCACTGCTTTGCTTATTGGGGTAGATAAAAAGAGAGGGAGGAGAGCAGTGGTTCCAGGAGTTACGGCTGGGTGCTCAGCTGACCACGTGGTCACCTTGCAGCCCTTTCACTCTTTCCTAAGAGGTCCGAAGCTGCTGGGGGCTCAGTGACTCCCCCAGAGCAATGTGGTCCTGAAGGTTCATGGCTGGAATCCAGGGGGCCGTGCCCATCCTGGAGGTGACTCATTGGCTGGCACCCCAGGCTCCTGCGTCAGGTTGCTGCACTCAGGAGGGTACTTGCCCTGCCTGCTGAGCGGCATCATGTCTGAAACCAGTGGCCTCCCCTTCCCGGTGCTGCGGGGAGGCTGATGGATGTGCCTATGGTGGGGTTCTCTTGCAGGAGTGTTGGATCAGCGGGAAGCCCTCACCACGCTGGGCAAACGCCTGGCCCAAATCTCCACAGACCCTCGGCTGGCCAAAGCCATTGTCTTGGCATCCATCTATCGCTGCCTTCATCCGCTGCTCGTCATCGTCTCCTGCCTCACTCGGGACCCCTTCAGCAGCAGCCTGCAGAACCGAGCGGAGGTGGACAAGGTGAGGTCCGCCGGCTGGGGCAGGGAGGGGGCGAGGAGGGTTGTTGCTCATCTAACTCAGCTTCCTGGCTCTAGGCGAAGGCCATTCTGAGCAGAGAGAGCGGGAGCGATCACCTGGCCTTTGTCAGGGCCGTGGCGGGCTGGGAGGAGGTGCTGAGGCGCAGAGACAGCCGGGCCAGAGATAACTACCTGCAGGACTACTTCCTCTACGCCCCCAGCCTGCGCTTCATCAATGGTGAGTCCCGCAGGCCCCTCCCACCGCAGGAGCAAGCGCCATGTGTCCCAGACCCAAGGGGCGAGAGCTTGGCTGTAATGGGGGTGGGACTCTGGGCAAATCCCTCGTGGGCGAGCCCTGACCTTCAAGTGACTGCACAGCTGGGCCTCCTGCCCCTCTGCACAGGAAATGCCAGGGAGCCTCAGGCCAGGCATTTTCCTGTGACAGCGAGTGAATCGGCCTCGCGTGACCCAGACAGGTGTGGGTGCTTCCGCGCAGACCCTTGGGAGTCGGTCTGTGTCTGACCACGGGTGCCCATTCCACAGAGGGAAGAGAGCAAAGGGTCCGTGGTGAAGCACCCGAGTGGGGAACGGGCTGGCAGCTCTCTGGGTACGGGCTGTGAGCTGGGGCTTACAAAGGGGTGAGCAGCAGCTCCTGTGCTGAGAGCCAGGTGCTCATGCCTGCCCTGGCTCCTCCCCACAGGCCTTGTCAAGCAGTTCTCCGAGAACATCTACGAAACCTTCCTGGTGTCGGCGCCCTCAGACTGCACCATGCCCTCTGCGGCCTGCAACCAGTACAGCGAGGAGGAGGAGCTGGTGAAAGGCGTCCTCATGGCCGGCCTTTACCCCAACCTCATCCAGGTAGGAGCCCCCCAGGTGACGGGAGCTCCCTCCGTCCTCTGTGGCTGCCCCAGTCCCAGGGCTCAGCAGGCTGCCAGCACTCCTGGGCATTGTGGTCCCACCGCACACTCTCCTGGCTCCCCGGATGTTGTCCATTTGCCTAGCGTGTGAGAGGGTGGAGGTGTGGGGCTGTGTTCTGGGATCACTCTCCTTCCACTGGGGCTCTGTGCTTGTGTGTCTGTTGGTAGGGCAAGCAAATTGCCTGCGCCCCATCCCATGTGACATAATCAACCCCCCCCGATCTCTCCCACTGCCAAACCAGCCAGGCCGTCTGGTCTCAAACACAGGCCTGTGCTCATCCAGCCATGGACAATTCCTCCCCAGTTGGGCTCCCAATCCTCTGCCTTCCGTGACGTGCTTTGCAGCAGCCAGGCCTGGCCATCACTTCTTCCTGCCCACAGCTGTCACCTGCCAGCAGCAGGGAGGGGGCAAGGCTGCCACGGCCACTCAGGGTGGCCAAGAGGGAAATCCCTGCTCAGATCTTACTGGTTGCCCTGGATTCCAGCAGCACCTGGCAGGCCGGTGTGTAAACGGACTCTGCTGCTTGCTGAGATGCCTTTCCTGTTCCCAGGTGAGACAAGGCAAAGTGACCCGGCAGGGAAAGTTCAAGCCCAACAGTTACTCCTATCGGACAAAGGCTGGCACCGTCCTGCTTCACAAGTCGACCATCAACAGGCAGGTGGCAGATGTGAGGGTGTGAACGCGGGGGCAGAGGGGCCTGGTGCACGCTGATGCCAGCACCACGGGGAAGGGAGTGAGCTCCCGGACTGCGGGGCTGGAACCTCCTCCTAGGTGGGAAGAGGAGCTCCGCTGTTCCAGGGCTGCCTGGCCTCGCTCTTTGGACAGGGCCATCCTCTCAAGGCCCTTCGCTCCGGGCTGTGCCTGGCGTGTTGTAAGCGGCAGGGCTGGGCTGGGCTGGTAGCAGGTACCTGCATGTGTCCGCAATAACCCCCTGCTTTTCCTGACCAGGGAGGCCTCTAAGCTGTACAGCCGCTGGCTGACTTACTTCATGGCGGTGAAGTCCAATGGCGGGGTGTTTGTGCGGGACTCCTCCCAGGTCCATCCGCTGGCTGTGCTGCTAATGACTGACACTGATATCCACGTCCGAGGTGGGTGCTACGGCTGGTTTTCCCCAGCTCTCCCGCTCATGCTACTCCGCAGTGCTGCCTTCCCACCTCTGCTCAGTCCCTGTCCCCGGCGGTAGAGGGGTGTAAACTGAGGCATCTGTCCGACCAGGAGCCCTTGCTCCTGTCTCACCTCTCCCCAGTAGCTCCTGGCCGAGTTAACCCTTCGAGCACCACAGAGGCAGTGGTTACTTACCTGTGAACCGGTCTACCCGTTCCATCCAGCTGCTGGAGCCCACGCTCCCAGCCTTCCCCTGCATGCTCCCGGGTCTGTGTCCTCTGCCGCCTGTATGGTAGAACTCTTGCTTTGGGCTGGTGCTGATAAGATGGATACACTGTGGCTTTTGGACCGTTCCCCTCTGGCTGGCTTAGAGCCAGAGGCAGGAAGGGCTGCTAGACCCAGACAGCGTCTGAACAAGCAGGTAGTTGTGAAATCTCGTGCTCGGCAGCTAACGTTTCACATGCTGGGCCCAGTTCCCGACAGCTCGAGGGCCTGACTTGTGTGGATACACCAGCAAGAGGCGAACAATGGCATCTAGCCTAAACCCTGTCACTTGGTGAGTGAGGTGGGGGCTGGAGCTGAGGAACAATTTCTCCTCCCCAGGGAGATGCAGCTTTATCACTTCAGATGTAAACAATACCTCAGCAGGCCCCAGGGTCTGTACATCCTTGGGAACGTAACCTCCTGATCATGGCTCTTGTGGCCTTTCCCAGTCCCTCTCCCAAGGCAGCAGCCTGGAGTGAGTGAGGGTAAAGCCATCAGCGATGTGCTGGGCCCTGGTGAGCTGCATCTCCCTGTCCTCCTGTCATGTGTGCACAGACCTCGAGCTGCTCCTTCCCGAAATGTGTGGAGGAGCCTGAGTGCTCTGGCAGGTGAGAGCACAGCGTGCAGAGGGGATCTCAGACTTTGGCAAACAGAGGGCAGGGGGTGGGTCTGCACCAAGTCCTCCTGCTCCAGCGGCAGGGGAAAGGCTGAAGTGCATTGTGACATGCTGGGCCCAGTCAGCTCCATCCTGCTGGTTAAGTCCACTCAGCTGCTCCTTTCTTTTCCCCCCAGACGATGGCTGGCGGGCGACAGTCTCTCTGACTGACAGTGACCTTCTGGTACTGGAAGGAGACTCGTACACGATCCGCCTCTTGCGTGATTTCCGTGTGTCGCTCTCCAAGATGGTGGAGACCTGCCTGTGTTACGAAGTGTCTGCCATCCCGGGGGACCTGCACCATCAGCACAGCCAGCTGCTCGACATCCTGGTGGATCTGCTCAAGGGACCTCCTGGCAGCTTTAGCGCCTAGACGGAGGTGGAGGATTGAGCGTGGGGACTTGTAATTTGTATAAAGATGTTCACAAATGTTTATTTAAATAAAGTTCTATTTATCCCTTGTGAAGTCATCTCTCTCCATCCTAGAAGATCAGTGTTGTCAGAATCTCCTGCTGTTGGCTCCGGGCATGGTCATCGTGTAGGAGGAACCAGTGCAGCCCTGGCGTCGGCCACTGCTGAGACACAGAGGATGGACTGGAAGTGCTGACGCCCCCGAGTTCAATGGAAAGCCACTTCCTCTCTTCCGAAAGTCGTTGTAGACCCTGAACTGGAAATCGATCGACACCACTGACTCCTGCAACGTTTCCGTCACCTCCACCCCACGGGCTGTGCCCGGAGCAGCTCTCCCCAGTTTGAGAGCTGCTCTCAGCTTAGGAGGAAGATGGACTTTCAGCTCATGGCTGTGCCTGCACTGAGGGTCGGGGCCCGCCAGAGCGGCGCTGGCAGCTCTGCTGCAGGGTGGGGGTTTGTCGTCTTAATTTTCCACTTGCTGAGCCCAGTCTGAAGAGGCAAGACCCGACATTCCATGCAGAGGGCATCCCTGAGCCTGTGGCAGCTAGAGGCGGTTTCCTGCTGCACAAATCAAGCTCAGTGTTGGCATTAGGAGTGTGAGATGTGTATTTTCTATCTGCCTGTATTTTTGTCCTTTTTTGCTTTTTATTTTTTTTAATTTCTTGTTCTCCCTCTGTCAAGGAGGCCAGCTCCCTGTAACCTGCGCAAAGCGATTGCAGAGGCCACTGGTTCTGGTAGCCTGTCTCCTTGAGTAATGCTGTTCCCTGTTTTTCTATGACCTGCACCCAGAATAGCACAGGAGGAGGGTTCTGTGACTAACGCACAACGTTCTGAGGCAAGAGCTCTGTCTCCGCCCTGGCAGTCAATGAAGATCGCAACCTACCTCACAGGGCTGTTGTGAGGATAAATTCACTAATGTCTGTAAAGTGTGAGAAACGGGTGGCTGGAGAGTGCTACAGCTGAGCCGGCGCTGGACAGTCGCTTTGCAGATGATGTCTGTTATGAAGTGCACCAGAGGTGCAGGTGAAAGTCCTGTATCAAACATGGCAGGTGCCAGTACCGGTGCCGCCTGCTGCTGCTGATTTGCCCACCAGGGAAATGAAAGGTGGTCACTGGACTTGTGATTTGTTTTTATTTCTACTGCTCTTTGTAGCCAAGAAGAAATTAACACTACTCTGCTTGCAGCTGGCAGAGGCACTTGTGTGATGGAAAAGCGGGGGGAACCATTCCTGACCTGGCCCAGAGTCTAGTTTATGTAGGGGGCACAGTATTGTCACTGGGGCCCCTGTTACCCTTTGAACTGGGTTGGTGATAAGCCACTAGGAGCTCCATCCTCCCACATGGGAGCCAGCAGCTTTCTGCATATGGATTAACTACAGAAGCAAAAACTGGCCTGTCCCAACCTTCAGTGCTTGCACTGGGCTCTAACTGTGGCAAAGACATGAAGCAGCCCCTGGCCATTGTAACTGAAGTACTCCACCTGGTGTAGTGGAGATGGACTCGCTCTGCTCTAGCTATGGGCTGAAGCACAGGGGCAGAGGGTGGGAAAGCTGAGGGGGAGTGGCTACAAGGGACCAGATGTCAGTGTTGGCAGTGAGCTCCCAGTAGTGGTTACTTTGGCTTCAGCCTCTCTTTGAGTAGCGTTGTTCAGAACTGCACCTGAGGGAGGGGCTGTGCTAGGCAGCCTGGGGGTCCTGGAGCCATGCAAAACTTTTGATCTACATTTCACTTGCTTGAGAGGTTGTCACAATAATTTGACCAGTGTTTTACATTCCGTCTGTACAATAAACTATGGTTTTTCCCTTCCAGCAGGTAAAAGAAAACCTAAGCTATTGTCTAAATGGTTCAGAACTAGTGTGATATTGGGATACTTCAGTGGCTGTTATGTGATACTGGATCTTTTTACAACATTAGATTAAAGACAATAAAAAGGGATAGAGTAGTAACCGGTTCTGTCCTTTATTAACCGCTGTATTCAAAGCAGATTGTTCTCTTGCGACAGCCTGCAGCCAAACAGCCTAGGATGTGCCCCCCACTGCATAATGTTTTTATTTTGCTGCATCAGTGACAATGGGAGGAAAGAGGCAAAGCTACCATTAAATCATAGTGCTGAGCCCAGCTGTGCTGCAGACCTGGTACTTGAGCAAGAGGACATGTGTGACTGGAGCTGGTACCCTACTGCCAAAACGTTACATAGCTCAGGGGTGGCTTGTGATCTCAAGCTGATTTCCAAGGTAGCAGGTAGTTGGAGAGAGGTATGAACACTTGCAGTGTGGGATGGCAGGGGCCCTGATGCCTTGTAACACCTCACTGTAATTTCAGTTGTTGGGCTTGGTAGCTAGGGATGACCTGTGCTACACAAGGCATCAGACTAGATGGTCCCTTCTGGGCTTAAACTCTGAGTGACAGCACCTGCCTCCTCTATTCCTCATTCATTTCCAGTTTTCACACAGACCAGGCAGCCTCAGGCCATTGTTTTACCATGTTCAGTTGAGCCACACGGCACCTGGCCCTCCCAGCCTAAGGGGGCCAGGTGCAGAGGAGGAATAAAGGCAACTCTATAATTAAAGTTGCAAATTCAGAATCGGCAGCTTAAGAACAAGGTGGAGTCAAACTGCTGTAGGCCTTCCAAGTGGTAGATACCTGCCTGAGCCATGACTTACACCCCCAACTAGCTGCTCCTTGGGGCCACACACATGTTGCCGACAGTGTGTTCCTGCTCTGCAAGCAAGTTGGACAGAGTAGGGACCTAAGGAAGAGATTTCAGCCACAGCCAGGAAGGAGCCTGTTGAATGGCCAGAGGAGTTTGCTCCTAGGCTGTTTACTGGTCCCTACCAGCAATTTCAGCCTGTTAACTGATTGTCTCCTGCAATCCTTGACCATGCACAACACAAGAGCTGCAGGAGGGCCCCTAGTCAGAATGCAGGCACAGTACAGAAAGCTGACAGGGACAGCTAGGCCAGGCTCAGGACAGATACCTAGCAGCCCTACTTGGCCTTCTGTGACCCTACACAGTATAGTGAGGTGTCTCCAGCTTCCCCCTCCATCCTAGGCACCATCACCTAAGCCAGGCTTCAGTGGGCAACTCCATGCTGAGCCTCCCCAGGCTACAGCGGCACGGAGCTTGTCCCAGACCTCAGAGGGTGCTCTTACTGCAGTCAGGTTCTTATACTGTGCCCATCACCATAGCTGTGTTACCTCAGCCTTGACTATCTAGGTCTAGTCCATTTGTTAAAGGCTCGCTATGGATTATGGGGCTTAGTGACACTGAGGGAGTGTTACTCAGCAAGTGAAGCTGGGTAACACTCCCTGGTGGCTCCATGTTCCTCACAGCAAAAAGACCAAATGAGGTCAGGCAAAGGGAGGAAGGACCAAGCCCCACCCTGTTGTGCTTACACTACATCATGCTCGTTGAAGGTTTTAAAACCAAGAGGCAGGTAGTAACTTGGGTAGGGCTCACAGAAGGAAGAGGAGTGAAGCCGTTATGGCAGGGGGCTCAAACTCAATTTACCTTATGGCCAGTCCTCAAATCCTCCCAGCGGGCCAGTGTCACTCATGCTGCCCAGAACTGCCCCCCCCAAACCCTGTCCCCCCCTCGACTACGGCTCTGGGGTAGGGGGTTTGGGTGCAAAAGGGGTGAGAGGTTGGGCTGGGGGAGTGTAGGGAGGCAGTGCAGGCTCTGGGAGGGAATTTTGGGCTGGGGGCATGTGGGAAGGGGGAGGGGCTGCAGGCTCTGGGAGGGAGATTGGGGTGTGTGTGGGTGCAGGCTCTGGGAGGGGGTCAGAGGTGCAGTGCTTACCTGGGGCTCCAAGGCGGGGCAGGCTAGGGGCCTCCACTCACTGCTGGCCTCAGGGGAGGAGCACTGCCCTGAGGCACAGCCCGGCCCCTCCCTGGGTTGCAGGGAGGGGCCTGCAGCCACTGGAGCGAGCAGGCAGATGCCAATCAGCGCCACTGCACTGCTGGAGCCCCCAGGGGCAGTAGGTGGGGCCAAGTGAGACCCAGCCCCAAAACCGCTAGAGCCCAATGGGCTGCAGATGGCCCCCGGGCCAGGAGTTTGCATTACGGTCAGGATGAAGAGATCAGCTCTTTCCCCACAGCACGGCCCACTAGGCCTGGCCAGGATAAAATAAGAGGAACTCAATGCGGGGAGCTGGAGAGGTTTCATTTGGGCACCACTCCAGGGCTTTGGGATCCAGATGCAGGAGGTGCATAACTGAGTTTCTAAAAACAGCCCAGCCTGATTTCTGCCCCTCCCGTTTTCTAATTCTCCCTCTCAGCCTGATTTGCAGCAGTGCTCGACCCTCACAGCTCACAGGTGGAAAAGTTGCAAATGCTCATCGTGTCTGGAAATCTGGTCACTGAGCTTTAGGTCTCCAAAGCACTTTGCCAACATTAAAGTATCCACAGGAAGCAAGATTTACACCATCTTCCCTATCAGGAAACTGAGAGCAAGATACAGTAAGTGACTTGCCAAAAGTCACAGAATTAGGTTCACAGCTGGGAGTCAAGACTCAATTTAGCAGAACAGCAAACTGGAACCTCAGTTTGTATTTCCTCTCTGCTCCCCGGAGCACAGGCAAAGCAGCTCCTGTTGAGAAGCAGCACCAGTGACACTGAAGGAAACCGAACAGTCCATTCTCCTGCCACCCAGCCAAGTACACCACATGCCCGAGGACTGTTACACGTTGGGCTCCCCAGATTAAGCCATTTATACAGCACCATCAGCGCACATGGTGCGTTAGGATCTAAGAGATCCCCATTTCACGCAACTAAATTCTATTAGCTGTGGAGGTCAGTCCGGAGAAGAGGGGAATATGGAGGCTGAGTGACTGACTACACGTAGCAAACAAGATCCCTCTAAGAGCTGGAGCTGCTAATACTGCAGAAGAATGAATGTGCCCTGCTCCTGCCTCTGCCCGTGGTGGATTTACTCAGCAGCAGACTAGGATTAACCCACCATCCAAAGAATGGGTGTTTCCCAGAAAAATATCAGCCCCCCCACAAAAAAATGCAAATTCACACTGGTGCCAAGGTTGAACATCTAGAAGCTTTATTTCAATCCTTTACAATAGTAAGAATCACAACGTCAAATCAGGAAATGTTGCTAATGGAGACACCAGTCTTGTACAGTCAACAAGGAGGGTGAAACAAAGGCAGAAGTAAACCAGTACGAATTCACTCCCTGGCGTCAGTACCAGGGGTTTGCACTCCCCCTCTAGTATTCTACCACCTCTCCCAAGTAGCTGGAGTCTCAGACTTTACATCCATGCAATAATCTCCCCCCCTCCCCTCCCCATCAGCACCCTCTAGATTATAGAAATATTTGTATCACTCAACATTACAGCCACAGTTGGCTGCACAGTCGCTGCCAAAGCTGGACAGCTCCGTGCTCTCCTCGGTCATTATGGTGCATCTCAAGTGATGCGCAAGGAGCCTCTGTATAATATTCCTACAACACAAAAATGTTAATACTTAACCCTTAGAGAGCACCTTATCCACTGATCATACCTCACACCTCCACTGCGAGGTAACTATTATTGCCCCCATTTTGCAGATGAGGAAACTGAGCGCAAGAGGTTAAGTGATTTCCCAAGACTACAGAGGGAGACAGTATTGAAGCCATGATTAGAACTCCAGTGGTCCTTGCTCCTAGTCCTGTGCTCAGAGCATACCTGCCTCTCAGTCCACCCCCTTCACTTTCCTTCTATGCTTTTTCCACCATGTACCTATGTTAAGGGATTACTGAGCCTTCAAGTGCCAGAAAGGGAAGTCAGCAGAGGGCTGGAATAAAGGAGTCTTGAGTGATCTTAATACAGGATGGCATCCAGTGTGAGAGATTTTTGTGAAAAGGAAAATATATATTGTAGCTAGATCATCAGTGGCAAAGGGCAACAAAAGGTGGAGGATGCTTTCCACAGCTTTCTTCCATAGTTCTACATTTATCTTGGCTTCTACTGCTTGTCAAACTCCTCCGGGAAGCAAAGAATCTTCCTGTGAATTCCCCCCCCGCACACTCTGAAACTGTCCTTGGGTGGAGTGACAATGTCTGTGGGGAGTTCGTATCTTTTATTGGACCAACTTCTGTTGGTGAGAGACAAGCTTTTATGCTCTGAAGTCAGCCCAATAAAAGATGCGACTTCACCCACCTTGTGTCTCCAATATCCTGGGACCAACACGGCGACACCACCACTGCCCAGACTTGGGCAGAATGGCCTTTCTTCCACCCCAAAAAGACAACACCGTTCTCCAGCCAACTAACCGCTTACTCCTCCTCCTGAGCCTTCGCACAGTGCTCCAGCAAAAGCACTAAAAAGGAAATGGCCTGAGGCTAAAGAGGTCTTGGCCTTTTCCTTCCTTCTGTCACCTGTGGTAGAACATGGGACATCCTGGCAGTTCGAGAATCTGGAAGACACTGAGTAGCCGTGTTTCAATCACGTCAGAGAACAAAATTCGGCTCAGAGGGCACCAAACACACAATGGTTCTAGTCTAGAGCTTCACTCACACTGACGCACTACGCTGTGTACAGGGGACGACAGCAAGGGTCAGCACAGAGAACTACATTCAATTAGCAGTATAGGACCAAGAATGACCATGGGAGGCACATTCAGGCTGTAACCCAGCCTCTGGGGCAGGAGCTGCACAGCAGAACACACGCAGCCCCGTAACAGCAAAGGCCAATGCAGCCAGACCATGCAGCCTTCTGCTGTTGTGGCCTTGAGTCCATCCACTTCATTTGAATGTCCTTTGTTTTACAGTATTAAAGCCCCACTGAACTGTGTATGTCACTGATATGCAATGGGATGCAAGGCTCCACTGTCAACTAAACAGTCCCCAGGCACTGAGAAGCCAGCCCCAGCCGCTCCCACCGATGCCTGACTGCATCCCAATGCAACAGGCTGGTGCGTTAGAGAGCTCAAGTATGGAAGGCGGAACCAAGAGTCAGCACAGAAAAGGAACCTCCAAGCTCCTGCAGGAGTCACTTTCCAAAGAGCCTATTAACCTCACCGGAGCCTTTCACCACTTCAGCCATTACAGACATCTCAAAGCCAATCCCAGCATTGACCACAAGCCCAGAAAAAGATTCCTTTTCCCCCAGAGGTGAGAGCTGTCATGGCCCTAGGGGACACATTCCCATCTAGCCTTGCCGTGGCTACAATGGAGCTGCTCTTGCTAGCAGGGCGCATCTCCATTTCCAGCCCATCACACTCTGAGACGGGGCTGCTCAGCACCGAGACCACAGCGGCAGGTTGCTTTTATGCCCCATCCATCGTGAGTCAAGCCCATTGTAGTCTAAAGTTTCCTGTCAGACGTGCTTATGAAACCCAACCCAACGGCCACCAGGGAAAAGAACGCTAACCCCACCCCACCTGTCCCCTGGCTGTGCCAAGCCATGCCAGCTTCCTGCAGATACCTGAGAAACCAGAGGAATTCCCTGCGTCTACAAGGGCATCTCAGGCCAGGAACATTTACATTCAAGCCACATTTAATTCAGACTCAACTCACTACTTTTCAAAATGGAGTTTATTTACCACATAGTCCTAGGATCAACCCTAACAAGAATACACACAGATCCCTGGCGTTACGCTGCCTTCTGCCAGTTGAACCCCACCCAACTGGCATCCCTGATGTCTGGGAGGAGGAGCCCGGCTCACAAGAAGCCTTCTGTTTTACATGTGTCATCTGGAGAAGATGCAGCTGAAGAGAGAAACTCTGGCTCCTTCGCACAGCGCAAGTCAACATGGCTCAGAAGCCTTTCCCCGCACGGAGGCCGATCCTGCTCCCACAGGAGTCAGTGGCTGACTGCAATGGAAGCAGCATTGAGCCATGAGGGGCAACAGCTCAGCAGTTTTCAATTAGCGGGTCAATGTCCCAAATATTTAAAGGCAAACCAGGACTAACGGGATTTTCAGCTTCTCGCAGAGATTTTCCAACCTGCTGCAGAATAGCCAGTAACATTTCCCGCAGCTCAGCGTAACTCAGCGCTTGCTCCCATCCCTCCATATAGGAAACCAGAGCCATTTCAACCACACACACACACACAACTATTCCCAGGTGAGCAATACTTTCAGCTATTTCTTTAAAATAAAATACAAATTCTTAGTAAAACTGAAGCTGTCCTAGCAAAACCAAACTGGTATATCTGGATCTAGTTTGTCACCTAAACACAGGCACAACAAGTGTTAGAGAGAAGTGGCACAGAAGCACAGAGAGCTCTTAGTGCTCAGCTGAAACGTGTGAGAGTTTGGGATGGTTTGTGCACATTTCAAGATAGGCCTTCACTCTGCTGCCACCTTACGATGCTGTGTAAGCTTATCGACCGACCAGTTCCTCAGAGAAAAGCAATCAAGAGGGATGGGGAGGAGGTAAAACTTAACTCTTGGAAAAACAGGTTTTTTTCTTTTTTTGTAATCTCAGAACATAAAGTGCAATGTTGCTATCTGACTTCCTATCAGAGCCCCCAAACTAAACACTCGCCGCCCTGTGAAATCGGTAAAAAGGCCCATCAGACACATCCTGCCTCAATGGCTTTACTCTTCCCTGCGGTGTCTAGCAGCATGCAGTGAAAAGAACATATTTCAGCTTCCACCTCTCTCCGAGTCATTCAGAAGAAAACAAATGAGCGTTGGCCATATGTATCTGGAGCATGTGGCTGGATTTTACAGCAGTGACTGGAGTCTGTTATCAGCTGCTCCCCCACAGGAACCTCACTCATTAGTGCACATTTCTCAACTCCTGGGTCTGGAGGGGAGCCCCAAGCCGGACTTCAGATTACCACCAATCCCAGCATCTGGTGTTAAACAGGAATTTAGCTGAAGCTCCACATACCTACAGACACGGGACATTGGGTGATGTGCACCTACCCTACTGCAGAAATGCGCCAGCCAGTGCAGCCCTGTCAGGTCTCCTATTTCAGAGCAAACTTCCATTATTGCTTTGGGAAACAAAGTCTGTGCCTTTTCCTGTTAAGGGGATTAACCTTCCCTCTTGAAACCATTTCTCTTGCTCAAATACCCCCTTCCCGCTCAATCCCAATTCACAGATTTAAAGAGATCTTGCTGGTGTTTAGAATTTAGTAACGAAACGTAGGAAGCATCAGAGAAGGGGCAGTGATATATACCGGGAGGGGTACATGCAGGTGGATGGGTCTCTATGAACGTCAGGAAAGAGCTGAGCCAGCACCTGCAGAGCCAGAGCAGCTGTCACGGTGCCTCAGGGCATCACAACGCAATTCTACCATCTTACCCTGGGGGGATGCTTGACATAAATACGTTCTCCTCCCTTACTGAGGTAGCAGGACAGCAAGAGCAACTGGCTATGGGGCCACCTCTTAATCCACCCCCCTGGGAGCAGTCTTTCAATGGACGGGCTGGCTATTACTGGCTTACTGGATATGGTGCTGCCCTGGCTGCCTCTGGCTGGGCAGCCTCAGCCCTACGTCTCCAGCGGCCACCTCTCCAGAGCAAGGTAAACGTTGGAGGAAAGAACAAAGAGGGTTACGAGAATATTAACCAGGATGGGCCCTCAAAACAAGCATTGAGAGATGTAAACAACTATGTGGAACTTTCAAGCACAGGGGGCAGGAGAATTTGATGAGCCCAGCAACTTCTCCCTGGTCTTAGGGCAGAGTGCGTGTGGCATGAATTGGAGAGGAAAGGTGGTAGTGATGGGGAAGAGGGGAACAGAGGGAGTTTTATGGAGAGAACAGGGTATATATAACAGCCCCTTCAGGTGCAAATCTGCATTGTTTATTCAATTTTGTATTTAGAGGAAAAAGCACTTACAAGACTAGCAGACCACTTGGATGCAAACTATTACATTTTAATGCCATTTTATTAGAAATCATGCAAACTTTAATATAAAAAAATACAAGTGCAATAAGAATCTTCGTGTGTAAATACAGATTCTGGGTTACCGTGTCATTGTCAGCTTCCCAAAGAGAAATATTCCCACAAGCAGGGGAAGATGTGGGCTCCTCTCCGCCCCCCCCACTTCAAGTAGGCCAGCCCCCTTAGCAGAAGTCTGTCTTCAGTTAACTTTGATCCCTGTATTTTGTTATTATGCTTTTTGCTTTAAAGTTAGTTTGATGACTCAAGACCACCAGTTTTTTTTATATACATTTTGTTTCTTTAGTGTCGTTCGCAACATAAAACAAGGAGCTCAAAGCACAATGGTGTGTGATCTCCAGGGCTGTAACGCCTTCGTATTGTAAGCCTGCCTACTCTACCCCTCCCAACCCTTCCCAGACATTCAGCTCTCCCTCTCTGGCTCCCCGGATGAGAGGCAGCCTTTCATTTCTTCCCCATCCTAGCCTCCCACCAGATTGCATCTAGCCAGGTAATCTCTTTACCCCTACATTTAACCTTTGTTAAAAATAATACACATCACACTGGATCCCTTGCCTCAGAACACACACCCTGCATTAACCTGCAACATACTGTTCGAAGCAGCTCCCTGGCCTGATACCATGGCAAAGAAAAACAATCAACAAACGGTCTGTGGCTATTTGAGTTAATAAATATACTTTGCGCCCTTTGTTAATCCCTCCAGGGCTTGGTTATTGACCCCGATAGGAGGTTCTCTAAGCATCCCCTTAGCATCGCTTGTTGCAGTCAATACAAGGCTTAGTTGAACTGTTACAGCAAGAGATTTTTTTTAAAAGCACATTCTTATGCCTTTCCTTTCAGACATGGCTTAATCCCATGAATTTGCTCCATCATTTTAAAATATTTAAAATAAAACAACACAAAGAAAAACAACAGTTACAATTGCTGGATATGTCGATAAGAAGCCAGCACTGCAGCAGCGGTTAATGTCTTTATTCCTATGGTTAGGAAAAGAAGGAAAGAGAGAAAAGGAAACTTAGCATGGTCATAGCACAATAAATCATCAACACTTCGTCACAAAAAAAAAAAAATGAAATGGTTAAAGTCAACAGTTAAAACAGCCTAATGTGTGTGTATAATATCGATAATCATTAAATAGGAACAGCCGAAACTGAAGCAGCAGGAGGAAAAGTTAAAAAAGAGAAAGATCACAGCTTATCCCCATTAACTCCGGCCTGGCTTTGGCCACTCGTAGCGCAGCCCCACCACTTCCACCCAAACGCAGCCATAGAATGAGGCTTGGCGCCCTCCCCAGAATGAGAAGTGGCTTTAAGCACATTTAGTCTAGAGGTCTCCAGCTGCCTGTCCCTAAGAAACACGTCATTCAGACTCATGCTGGTGTCCTCCTAAGAGCAAGAGGACTGGAGGTGAGGCGAGGAAAGGATCCCCTTTCCACCCAACACGGGATCACCAGAGCCTGAGACACACTGGGGCAGGCGGAGCCAGTGTCACGATGAAATGAACCTGATTCCTGGGCTGTCTGGGTGAACAACTACGTTTCCCTGTTGATAGACAGCACCACTGAAAGGGAAGCTAGCCCTGCTAAAACGCTGTCCCCTTCCCACCTAAAGCCAAGTGCCAGGTTAAGGGATCCAAGCTGAGAAGCACATGGGAGACGGGGTGGGTGGGGACAGTCACAAGCCTTGCTGAACAAGCACCGCAGAAAGGTCGTTTGCATGGGGAGCTGGCTGTTGCCACGGTGACGAGGAGGTGATGGAGCCCAGGCTCTCGCTGACGGACGTGCTACACCAGGGGGAAGTGCTGCTGGAAAGGTTGGGGGATTTGGAGACGACGATGTCTGCTCCGTGGTCCGTGCGAGCCTTGGCCTTCTCACGGAACGTCAGTTTGTGGCATTCAATCTGCAGCGACACAAGGGGGTAGGTGAGATGGGGAGCGGGGGAGGGGAGAGGGGGCAGGGGAGCGGAGGATGATACCATAATGTCATCATTAGATGCCTGGAAAATAAAAGGCAATTTTGTTCATTAAAAATATGGCAAAATATTGATAGAAAACTGTAACTTTAAGCTTAAATCCGTGAGCTCAACATCCACAGGCTGCTCCGCCCCTGCTGCGAGTGCTCGCCCCGCCCCGCCCTGCGGAGCTGAGAAGAGAGGAAGGCACGAGCACTTACTTGTTTCTTGGATCTGAGTGCCGAAGCTCTGAATTTCCCTTTGGTCACCACCACCCACAGCGGGCGCAGTCGGCCCTACTCCATTCTCCCGCATTTCACTGTCTGCCTGGGGCGCTGTCACATCTCCATTCTGAGGGGCCTGAGCCAGCAGCGCTGCCTCTTCGCTCCCCTCAGGCTATAATGAAACAATGGGGTCGGGGAGGACAATGACGTGTCAGTAGAAGGATGGGAATGAAATGGAGTGAAATGAAGAAACTCCAATCAGGGTCCCACGGAGACCCCCCTCCGCACGCACCAAGATGGGGGGTGGTTAGAAATGGAGCAGAGAAGTGCTACAATCAACTCTTCAGTTTCCTGAAAACCCACCTGTGTTGAGCAGCTCTCCAATCAGAGCAACATCTGGCAGTGACACGCTTCAATAACCCACAACCCCAGCCCGTCTCCCAAAACCTCACTGGCCCCCCGCCACAGCTCAGCTGGCTAGTCATAGCAGTCACTGAATGAGCGCTCGTATTATTAAACCTCTAGTCACTTCAATGGAACGCGCAGTACGTTCACATGCAGTACCAGGCTAGAACAAAGTGACACCATCACCCTGGAGAAGACGACCAAGCATTACCCTGCAGGATTAAAAGCGAAGGGACTTGTGAAAATAAGTGATCTGAATATATTGCAATGAGGTAATAATTGGAGATATATGACTCTCCTAGAACTGGAAGGGACCTTGAAAGGCCATCTAGTCCAGCCCCTGCCTTCACTAGCAGGACCAATTTTTGCCCCAGATCCTTAAGTGGCCTTCTCAAGGATTGAACTCACAACCCTGGGTTTAGCAGGCCAATGCTCAAACCACCGAGCTATCCCTCCCCAAATCAGTCTCCTTGATTTGACTGGTTCTATTTCTTACTTGCCAGAGTAATAACGCACAGTGGATCCGACAGCCACGAAGGCCAGGAGACCACACCCTTGCCATACTGGCTGAAGCGGGTCTATGGCCATTTGGTGCAGCTCTGTTCTGTGACATGTTCTCCGTAACACGGGTGATCCTATCTGGAATCACCGATTTCCAGCACACTGCTGTTGGGAACATGCTAAGTTAGAGCTGTGGCTTCTCCAGGGGAATGCAGAATTATCGGGAAAGCCCCTCAGCAGATGTGACTAGCAGCACAGAAGGGGGCTGGGCAGAGACGAGACACCATCTGGAAGCAGGCTGGGTTCATGGGCCGAGTGAGCACTGCAGACAGAACTCATCTGTATTGTGCACTCTCTGTATCGAGGGGCGCTGTGGATGGGCCTGACTCTAACGATGAATGCCACCATCCTGCTCCTGCTCACCACGCTCCTTTGGTGAAAGCCTTTACAAAATGGGTTCCTCAAGCAGCCAAGGGAATGCATTTGGACCAAGGATTTTGCTGTTTCCTTTCAGAGAATCTGAGTGGGGGCTGAGAGATCTTATTGGCTATAGGTATGGCCATTTCCTACACTGCCTAGTGGGACTGCAAATCTAGCAATAGCTGGCAATTCCCCACCAGCCTCGTGCAGCCTCGACAGACAGTGCACCCCTCTGACCCCCTTTCGGGGGGGTTAAACCCACATGCACACAACCATAATTTTGGTACCTAGATAATTCTGAAGAAAAACACACAGAAACTTGCAAGGTTCCCACCTCTACACCATTCTGCCACAAGCAGAGCAAGCCCAGCAGTCTTGCACCTGACCCCTTGACTGGCCACTAAAGGGCAGTTAGTCAGAAAAGTACCTCTCTCACTCGGGTCTGCGCATCTGTGATTTACTATTTAAATCAAGGTCTGGCTCCCGAGAGCCCGGAACAGCCCACAGAGCTACAGATGAGCAAGCTGGAGTCTGGCCTGCCTCACACCGGGGCAACGGAGATAGGTAAGATCTGACGGCAGGTGTTGAGGGAAGAGGTACTAGGCAAATGTCCAGCTCTGACAGGGAAATCACAAAGCAAACTGCATGTGGAGGTGACAGAGACACTATCTATGGAACCCGACCCCACTGGACAACACTGGCCATCAGCAAACTGCACTAGTGTAGTTACCGTAGAGCAGAAATAGCTGGAACAGCCTGGCATAAAATAGAACAGGGATTAGATTCCAACCCCTACCCTAATACATCAACTACTTTTATACCTACTTAAAGCCATTTGCCTGCTAAAGTCTGATTGGGAGCTAAAATTAAGTTAAAAGGATTCAAAAGTGGAAGAAAAATCCTACTTTTCCCTAAATAAATATTGTTGGCAGTGTCTCAATTTTAATGGGGTCTATTTGTATCCTTGTTTGTGTGTGAATCCTGCCATGTATGCCAGTCTCCCAGATCCTACACAGACACCGGAACAGGGACTGTTTATGATCCTGTTTGATGCAGAACCTAGCACAACGGGCCCCAATCTAGACGGCCTCTCGGTGCTCCCACAACATAAATGTCAGTTACAAACAAACAGGATTGAGACAATGGAAAGCTAAAGCATTTGGAAAGGGATGTGTTTCTCCAGTGCTCTCCCCAGTGGCCGAGATGACGCTGGCTTTTGTGCTGGAACACAGGATTTCTTCCTTCCTATGCCACAGGGCTTAGAACTAAACCTCTGGTGCCAATGAATCTACCTGAATATGTGAACTCCAGCTCCATTCTCATGAGTACATGGCTTGGTATGTTAGCCTGGACATTCATAATGAAAAGGTCATCAAAGTGGGGGTGAGTTCCCACCCGTAACAGCAGACGCCTCGTGGCTGTAGTAAAGCTGAGAGATGCTCCAGTGCAATTTACAGAGCTGTGGCTGAGGGTAGTTGGAATTATTTCATGTCCTTGTGGCAGAGAAGTGCTGTACCAAGATAGCATCCCAACTCTAAAGCAAGAATTCATCCTTACAGTTTTCCAGAGGAAGGGTTCAAGAGCTGGGTTTAGTATGAGGTCAAACCCACCCATGGAGGATTCTACCAGACAGATTCCTTGATGCAGTAAAATGCCTATTTGCAGCCCACAGCACACTGATCTCAGCAGCTCTGTTTGGGAGAGAGCTTCCAACTAGCCATTCCGGTTGCTCTGACGGGTGCAATAAGGAAGTTACACAAACACTTAGCCAGGACTAGCGAGCTGGTATTCTAACATCACACAGAGGGAGGAAAAGTCGGACGCAAGGCTCTCCTCTCACCCTCGCAACAATGGACCTGTTTAGAGATCTAGCCTAAAAGATTAAGCCCCTTCTCAGGCCCTCTAGAGAGAGGGAGACAAAATTAATCAGGCTGCTCTCTCAGAGCAGGGGTTCTCACACTCTGCATCGTGACCCGTTTTATTGGGGTCGCCAGGGCCTGCGTTAGACTCGCTAGGACCCGGGGCTGAACCTGAAGCCCGAGACCCACTGCCTGGAGCAGAAGCCGAAGCCCGAAGGCTTGAGCCCAGGCTACAGCTTCAGCCCTACGTGGGATCGTGTCGTAACGTTTGCTGTCAGAAAGGAGCCGTGGTGCAATGAAGCTTGAGAACTGCTGCTCTAGAGACATGCCGTGGGACCCATCTGGAATGGACACTGACATGGTTCAGAGCTCTCTCCCATTTAGCCCTTCCTTGTTTTCTAGATTTAATGACAGAGTGATTATGGAAGTGATGCTGGGAATGAGTAAATGGCCACAGGCTGACTCAAGGGGGCAGCTGGATGCATTAGCAATGAGACAGGGAGCTGAACTGAGCTCAAGAAAACTTCTCTCACAGAGCAGAATGAAATGTACCTTCACCGTGCCTCCTGCTGGCACGTGTCCGACGTTGTCCAGAGAGCCCACTTTCGCCTGCGCCTTCTCCTTGAAGTTCAGTTTCTGGTTCTCGATTTTGACATCGCCTCCCCCTGGAGCAAGAGAAGCGGATGGGATTCATTATTGGTTTCAGAACAGGGGAGCACTTGGAGCAGAGTCTGACCCAGGACCTCCCTCCTCCTCCTGCTCCAAACCCACCCCCAGAGTTTTGCGTTAAGCCAATTACTTTGCAGGGGGTAGAGTGGAACAGTGCATTAAGTGTCTCAGCCTTTCACCAACTGAGGCCTGGGCTCAAATCTGATTATTGTCAAGATGAAAGTTGGTGAATTCCACCTCTGCATACAAAACCACAACACAAGCAAGCATGAGTTCCAGAGTTCAACCCTGGAGATGCCCCTGTGCAGAGAATGCTGTATGTTAGGACGAGTATGTAGGAAGAACTGCACATTACCACCTTCATTGTATCAGAGGTGATTCCATCTTCTCTCCTCCAAAGGAGTACAGTCATTCCACGTTTAAATGTCAAGGTTATTTCTGATTGCATCCTCTAACTGCCCACTCACATACATGTGCAGACACCTCTCCCTCCATGTCCTTTGGCAACCTCATCTCATTATTTATGTGGATGTTTGCAAGGGATCCACGACCTGATCTTGGTGTACGATTTCTGACTCCCTTTCATTCACTGCATTCCCCACTAGTTTATCTAGTCCAACAAAGAACTAGATAAGTTCATGGAGGATAGGTCCATCAATGGCTATTAGCCAGGATGGGCAGGGATGGTGTCCCCAGCCTCTGTTTGCCAGAAGCTGGAAATGGGTGACAGGGAATGGATTACTTGAGGATTACCTGTTCTGTTCATTCCCTCTGGGGCACCTGGCATTGGCCACTATCGGAAGACAGGATACTGGGCTAGATGGACCTTTGGTCTGACCCAGTATGGCCGTTCTTATGTTCACTTATTTTCCATTTCCTCTCCATCTCCATCAGCTGCAATTGTAAAACTGCATCCGCTAATCACTGTCTTCTAGGGCAGGAAGGACCTGCCTCATTCCAGACAGACTCCAGTAACACTGCATAAACAGCTCGGGAGGCAACCCTATGTCAGCCGTGCAGCCAACAGCACGACCCACAGAACAAGCAAATCCACTTTACCCTCCCCAGACACTGGGGTGGGGGAGGAGAGAAATAAGCCAGTTCCTATGTTTGACAGTGCTGCACTCTGCTGGAGGGATGGAAAGAGGCCCAAGACCTACTTGAGACTTGTGGCAAGTTCTCAATGAATGTGGGAGGGCTGCAACCCCCATCAGGTAACAGGAGACGTGCAGTGTATTTCTGCTTCCTCTGACAATTTTATTAGAAAGCTGTTCATATAGTCAAACACTGGCGGCAATTTCAGCCCTCCAGGGACGTCATTAAATACATACGCTCCTCAGCATTTTAAAAGAATTTCTGAGCTTTGTGTGGGTGAACAGAATCCTTTCTGGCCAATGGATTTTATCCCATCATTTTGGCCACACAGAACTGCTTAAAAATGTGTCATAACAGATAATTCTTGCAGGACTATTGTGTTTTAATCAGCCCTGGACAAGAGCAGTTATTGTAGTGTAGCGTACAGCTTGTTACTGCAAAGCACTGAACAGACAGAGGCCAAGTTTGTCACACTATGTTCTCAAAGTGGGAGAGAGTTTTTGATGCACTGAACCATGATGTTTTGTGCACAAGGTTGAACTGCTTTCAACCCAAGAGACTTTCAGGCTAGGTCTGGGGACTTCTTTGGAAACAAAGACTAGCTTGTAGTGTTTGTTTTCAGGTTTGGACTGTGAGCTCTGTTTTCTTCACACAGGCATGTTTCATTACCAGGGGACTCTTCTATGCAGGTGAATGTCCAGAAAAGCCAGTAAGTCAAGGGCCTGGACCATACTCTTTGGGCTTACTCAAGGGTCAGCTTGATCTGACACGAAGCAAAGTGTAGACAACTGGCCTGCAGCCGTAACTGTGGTCCTGTCAGCATTTCAGCTACAGAGAGGGTCTGCTCAGTGAGGAGTCCAATGGAAATCTCAGCTATTGGAAGAATTGGTGCCTCTGCTGTGTTGTCAGTGGGGAACAAACAAATACTTGCACATCCATTCAGTAAAGTGATTTAGGATCATTTGAGGCCAGGTGTTACAGAACAAGTACGGATTGTTACTGTACAACACACTAAAAGGTCTCCTGCATCTGTTCCGGAGAACTGGAGAAAGGTTACTTCACCCTTCTCTAAAGCCTTCCCTCGGAGGATCTCATGAAGCCTCAAACCCCTTGAAAGGCAGGTATCTCACCATTTTAGAGTTGGGAAAACTGAGGCAGACGGGTTAAGTGACTTGCCTTGTTCTAAGCTTGGCTGTAACAATGACTTGCTATTTGGGGCTTAGAACAAGGCAAGTCACGCTCACAGCCAGGATTAGAATCAGCTCTCCTGATTCCCAGTCCCCTTCTCTAACCAAGAGATCATGCTGCATCCCTAAGAAACTAGGTACTTCCCTTCGGAATACCATCCTTCCACCTAACTTGCTCCAATTGGGATCACAGGTTCTGCCTGAATGACATGCAGCATTCACTAACTGGCAAAGTGGGAGGGTGCACACTAAGAGTTTTACCTGGCTTGTGTTTTATATTCGTTTTAGAGCCACACTTTGAGGACACTTTGGAAATGTCAACTTTCTTGCTCTGGATCTGCACCTACAGAGACAGGAAGGAACAACTCAGCACAAAGAAACATTTTTTATGAAACTGGAAACCACTGTCTCACCGCAAAGGGCAGTTTATATTTAACGAGGTCTTAATTACCCTCGCCACACTTTTCCCGTTAATCACCTGGCTGGTAGGTGTCAAATAGCACTGCTGATGTAAGTTTCAAGAATTCTTAAGAAAAAGGCAAACATTCATTAGTATTATCAAAAGCCCTGTCCCAGCCAACAAAGGGTGAATATATGCAAGTAGAGACGTGTACTGAATAAAACCAGTAGAGATGGATAGTGACCAGAAATGAGTGTCTCTTATGGCATATGCATATGAGTATTAAAGTTTGACCAAAGAAGCCAATTCCACCACCAAGTTCCCCAGACTGTTTCTACCCAACACCAGCCTTGACTTTTAAACCTGTCCCATGTCTTGGCCTTCAGCCAAGTGCCAGGAGAGAAGCTGTCTGTATTGGTCCATTTGGAGCAAGGCTATCCTACTGTGGTGCCAAGCATATACCACAGACTCCAACTTTTTATCTACCATCTTCAGCCAACAAACCAAGATGTGGATCCACCTGATATTAAGTCTGTGTCTTTAGGGCACGTTGACAGGCATGCGCTGCTACGTGTGGGGACAGACTGCATCGCCACACCTCAGACTGTGTCTTACTGCTGTTCTAAAACAGGCTGGATTGGGGGTTCTCGGAGATAAGCTATGGAAATATATATATTTTATTTACTGGATTTTATTTGCTGCAGCAACATCATCACAAGGTTGTTTTCTTGACAAATCTCAAACTACGCACATTTGGGCCTGATCAATACCCGACTGGGAAACCTCCGGAAAACCAGCAACAGCAGTAGTGCTGGCCCTCTTCTGGGTCAGCAATGAGCCAGTGTCGCAGCATGAAGTTAGCATAAGGCTGGTGGAGGTGTCCTCTTTAGGAAAAGATGTAAAGCCAAGGCTGTTGTTACTTTAAGTCATTAAAGATTTCACAGTCTTTTCCCCCAGAATGGGGTTTTAGCCCTGATTCCTGGGCTGAATTCTAGCTTCAGTAACTACACTGTGCCTCCTGGAGTTTCAGTAGCATGTGATATGCTTCCGCTGCTGCCCCTAACCTGCTGTGTAGCTTTGTTGTGTGCCACCAAACAGTTGACCTATTCCATCCCAGAGGAAGCTGCATTTCAGTGGCAAATGAAGTTATTCTTGCCTGGTTAATTTGTAAAATGCTGCATGGAAGATGGGGTTGGGAAGGAATTTTCCTCCAAGGAAGATTGGCAGAGGCCCTGGAGGTTTTTCGCCTTCCTCTGCAACATAGGGCACAGGTCACTTGCTGGAGGATTCTCTGCATCTTGAGGTCTTTAAACCACGATTTGAGGACTTCAATAACTCAAACATAGCTTAGGGGTTTCTTCCAGGAGTGGGTGGGTGAGATTCTGTGGCCTGCATTGTGCAGGAGGTCAGACTAGATGACCATAATGGTCCCTTCTGACCTTAAGTCTATGAATCTATGAATATCACCACGATTTCCCCCACAAGGAATTCATAACTTCTAGTTATTTTAATAGGACTAACTCATAGGGGGGCGGGACTTGGGAAGATCTTCTTATCTAGTTCCTCCCTTGCTTGGAATATTCAGTATCAGATTATCCATATAAACAAAATGGAAGTATTTCCTTAGTATTGACTTCACCTCTTTATAAACTAAAGAGAGAAAGTGAATGAGGTAATATATTTTATGGGACCAACTTCTGTTGGTAAGAGAGAGAAGCTTTCAAGCTTACACAGAGCTCTTCTTCAGGTCTGGGAGCTTCTAAACCATTGCAATTGCCATGATGAAGCCCATTAAGAGCCTACTGTGAAGCTTCAGGATTCATTGTGTGCACATGTGAAGCTTTGTATTTGTAACTTGGCTTTTTTTGAGGGGGGGAGGGGCAATTGGGTGAATTAGTTTAGTGCTTGCATAAGGTGCTGGATTCGATGCTCTGTTTGTTCACAGAATAGGTACAATCCAGACAGAAGTAATATAAGCCCCCTCTATATTGTCTCATGCCAATGTCTCTCAGTCGTGACCTGGAGGAGCCCGTTAGCCCTCTAGGGATTAGAAGAGAGTTCAGTGGTCATGGTCCATTCAGTCTTTGGTCTTCACAGAGTCTGCCAATAAAGTTGCCAATTAGTGATGATGGCTTTTATGATATGGCCGTTTGTTTGGCGAGAACTGGACTAAGATTCTGTCGCTTGGCTATTTGAATGGTAAAATCTGGATATAAGAATGAGGACCTTGAAGAAGTCATTATGATTTCTCACAATATCTTTAGGTTCTGGACAGCTGTTTCTTGTAAGAGTCTCAATCTCCCACTTCCTACTAAAGCTATGTCTACACTACACAGCTTTTAATAACACGGCTGTGCCACTACAGCCATGCCACTATAAGGTGCGTTGTGTAGCTGCAGTTTGTCGTCAGGAGAGAGCTCTCCTGCTGACAAAAAACTTCCACTCCCAACAAGCGGCAGTAGTGTTGTCAGCAGAAGAGCGCTCCTGCCAACAAAGCACCGTTCACACTGGCACTTTTCGTTGACAACACTTGTGTCTTTCAGGAGCGGAGGTGTGCGTTTTTTAGTGCGTTTTGGTCAGTGTAGACAAAGCCTAACTTGAATGACTGAACTTGTCCCTCTAAAGGACATGTTCTCAGACTCAGGGGCCGAAGTGAAGTGCTGATTTAGTTGCCTAACTTTAGGCACTCTGGGTAGGAAGTGTGACTGTTACTTTCCTTTAGTTTTTCACCTCTCTAATCCACTCTCCATCCACTTTCCATTAGCTGGGTGGTAGCC
Organism: Mauremys reevesii; assembly: GCF_016161935.1. Taxonomy (NCBI): domain Eukaryota; kingdom Metazoa; phylum Chordata; order Testudines; family Geoemydidae; genus Mauremys; species Mauremys reevesii. Next base: position 3,383,341 of record NC_052624.1, on the reverse strand, counting down.
CCAAGGCACCAAAGAATCCACATGCTCTTAGAAGAATTCCGAATGATCTCACCCAGACCCTTTGATAACAGGGATAAAATGAATATACAGGTTGTCCTCAGACTTATGACACAATCGGTTCCTGAAAATCGCATTTTAAGTCAAAAACTTCGCAACTCGAATTTCCCATAGGAACAATGTCGGATTGAGTGTCGTAAAATCGAAAATGACGTCATAAAGTTGAAACAGGACTTTATAAATGTCGTGTCGTTCATCGTAACTAATGCCGTAAACGATGGGTTATCCTAATGTCTTACTCCTCACTAGGTTTAAACTTACCGTAGGCATTTTATTTCTATTGCTTTGCTTTTGTATTTTTTCTCCTTATTTATAAAAATATAACAAACACTATTTCCAGATAAAATCTAATGCTGCATGCTTTGGGATCTTTCTACTAAACATAATGGAAGCAGTAAAATAGTCTACAGCCTTCGACCTCAACTTCTCAGTATCCAGACAGTCAATCACCGCCTTTGCACATAGGAGTCGGAGCAAGCAGGTTCCTCCCCATCCCCCCCGCAACTTTTCCCCCAGAAGGTAACTGAATGATTTGGCTAGTGAGTCCCAGTCACTTCTACCACAGCAGACCTTTTTTTTTTAAAACGGCAACACCAAACCCGAATAGCTAGCTTTTGCTAACCACTCTGCTTGCCCCAAAAATGCCCAACAGCCATTACTGAGGAGAGAGCGCACTGGAACTGTGGACTAGAGTAGCATTGGAACCGAGGACTTTTCAATCATTCCTATCAGCTGTATGGTTAAAAACTTTAAGAACAGGGAGTTTCTGTGAGCAGATGCAATGAGACGACTCTCTCATGCTGTCTGACTGGACAGAAAATGTCTCAGAAGTGGACACCTGGTACAGTGCCCAGGAATAGCAGAGGGAATGCAAAACGGACAAAAGGAAATCCAATCATAAGAAGCCAGGTGTGCCAGCCTGGCTCTTCTACTCACATTGGTACTGCCTGGGCTGGGTTTGGGGGCGATGGACGGCTGGGAGCGGCTGCCTGAAGCTGGCTTTGGGGCATTTGGAACCTGAAAATGATAAGCACTTTATTCTCTGTTCTTAAAGGGAACAGCTTAACTATTGGACTGAGGAGGAGCGATATAGTGGTGACAGGGAGAGAGAGATTGGGAGCACAAAGAGCTGAAAGAGGATACCTCTTCCCTAGAGCTGGAAACATCCCCTAGAGGGGACAGAAGAACAGTAAAACTGAGAGAAGAGGACAGGTTTGGTGGTTTATTACATGGGCTTTTTAGTGTAAAGTGAAAAACATTCCCGACAACCCAAGGTTTTATTCTGTAACATGTCTGTTGATAACAGGAGGAGGAAAATGTACATGAGGCCCAGCCAGAAATGTACTGTACAAAAAACCAATCAACAGAAAAGGAGTGGTTTATAAAATAAAGCCCCTTTGGATGCATAACAGCTGCTCTTTAGCAGTACGGCTGAAAGAACCCGTGCCAGCAATTCAGATTATATCTAAACATTATGTTCCAAGCTCTGGGGATACAGTTAGACCAAGTTAGCAGTAAGAAACAGGAATGTACCATAGCCAGAAAGCAACATTGTACATGCACACACACACCAGCTGATGAGCCAGTCTTTGACCACCCCCACCCCAATCTTCCTGACTGAGCTGCAGAGCACAAAGTAGAGTTCACCTACGAAATCACCTCCACAGGCGATTACACACTCTCCAACCCCAAGAACATTAGGAACCCATGGAGGATACAAATGTGTAACTAATACTATGGATGCCAAGCACTGGCCAACTGAAATGTGAGACAATCTCAGCACAAATATAAAAAGCCTCAGCAGTCATAAATCTTGACGAGAACTAAAGCCTGATTAAATGAAAATTACACCTGTACTCCTTGGGCTCTTCCTATGCCTGGAAGAAAAGGTTGTTATCCACCTGTGAAAAGGATGACTAGCCTTTGATTTAACAAGCATTTTTAATAAAACCCACCATGAAGGTCTTCAGGATCTTCTTGCAGTAACTTATGAAAGAATTTGAATGCAAGAGTTGATGCATAATCATAAAGACAACCACACGCATACTTCTCAAGAAGGTGCTTACAGCGCATGATGACCTGCACCACAAGCAATATTCGAGGCAGCATTTACAGCCTCCAAATCCAGCGAGTGGCAAGTGCTCAAGATGCAGAAGCAGGTGACCAGGCACTGAGCCCTAAGCTTGCCTCCAACGGTTGACTATTTGCAGGCCAAGGATGCAGGTTTCCTCCCCACTCCATCCTGGAAGAGGCGCTAAAGGGAGTTACTTTAGCATTTTTAAACAGCATTGCATTAATAAGTTTTTAATCCCACAACTGCATAGAGTCAGTGGAATGGAGAAGGGAAAGCCAGGACATCACTATAGGTGACACTCCCACTCGGTCCAGGGATTCTGAACTTCAACGGCCAATGGCTGTCAGTGTGTTGGGCACAGGGACAATGGAAAATCAGCAGCAGCAAGAAACAGACTCTTCCACCCGGTCACCCTCCTTATTTAAAACAGTGGCAAAGTTGCGATTGCTACTAGCACCCACACTCTGCATTCCCAGAAACTATCACTACTTAGGAAGTAAACAAACCCTGGCACAGATGTGTATATTATATATAGAGAGAGAGAGAAAGAAAGAGAGAGAGAGAGAGAGATATTTTTTTTTAAAGGTAACGCAAGCTGTGTCTGCTGGGAAACAGGTGACCTGCCAGGTCAACACAGGATGTCTTTAAAGCCTATAATTTTACAGCATCCAGATGGTATTTGGCATTACTCCACCCACTCAGCTCGAGGCACCTGGCAATACTACCTCCATCTGAAATCCACAGCGTGTACTCAAAGTTTATATACAACCCTCACAATATTAGCTTGCAACACCTCAGCAAGCTCACCTCCCTATTTCCAGTGAAACCAGTAGTCTTGAATGTTAGAAGTCACTCTTAAGTTAGTAACTAAACAAAGTTCGGAAAATTTCACCCCCAAAAGTGTTTCAAAGTCCTTCTCCTGATACAAAGTTCTCCTCGCTTTAGATCACTGGGAAATGGGTCGAATGCACAGCTGTGAAATGTAACATACGCTCACACATTTAACCTAGTACAGCTTAGGGGAAAGTCTACCTACACACCTCCCAGAAATCTTAATTCTGTCTTGCTCATCTGCCTGAAACAGACTACATAAAAAAGCAGAACAAGAAAAGAAGTTAGTAGAAAGACAGCTTGTCCAGAGCCCATACTTACATTCCCACCTCCAGGGACATGCTTAATATTGTCCTTGGAACCACACTTGGACTGAACATGGCTGTAGTTCGCTTTTTTGGAGACTATCTGGACCTAGAGTGTTACAGAATGGAAAAACAACACAAGGGAAGAGGACTGGTTAGAACGGTCATACGGCAGGCTGGAGTGATGCTGTAACATGGTGGATAAACAAAGAGCTGTGTTAAACTTCAACCCAACTTCAGTATTAGGTGTGAAAGAACTTGAAAGACAAGAGAGAAAAAGAGTGAACAAACAAGGAGAGGCAGAGTACAGCTAAGCAGACAGCGGTAGTGGTGACAGCTTAAGTGCTATTGTGGAGGACAACACTTTCCTAGCGTATTGTACAGATGAGCAATACAAGAGCGCCTGGCTGCCAAAAAGACTGTGTGTGCTAGCTTCCTCAGAGCATGTTCAGCCATGCATTCCAGCAGTGAGAACTAACATGGCTATCTCCATCCCTTCAGTCTCACACTTTCACCTCAGTGATCCAAGTCACTGCCTCTGACGACCTTCTCACTGGTTAGTCTCTGCAGTTTTAAACTATTCCAGTTTGCCTGGGAACAACTCAAATCCTAGGCAATGCATCTGAAAACCTCTCAGCAGTATAGCCTAATCCTCAAAGCAATAACTACATGGAAGGTTGTCAAACCACCAATTTAACTTAATTGGCAGCAGGTCTGATGCCAGCCAGATACAGGAGAAACAAAGTATCTAACAATCTGAAACAGTTCCAGACCCATTAAACACACAAAAAAGCCTAAGGCTATGAACCCTCAAAAGTTAAGTGAAAGCTACAACTCTATTCTTAAAAAAAAGATCAGTTATGACAAGTCCCCGAGTTCAGTCCTAGAGGTTACTTACAGTACAGCATGTTCAGAAACACCTATGGTACAACAAGATACATTAAATATGGGGTGGAAGCTTTACCTCTTAACAGTACTTTGGTTTGGTACACTGAAGATATCACCTGTAGCTAGAACCACCAACATGGATTTTTCAAAGGATACTTGCCAATTTAGGTAGACTGGATTCAGTGCAACAAGGACCCTCAAATTTACCCTGCCATGGAAACTTACCAGTTTCCTGGCTCTAATTCAGAGGAGCAAACATTTAAGAGCAAGACCAATGCCATCCTGTACATATATAAGGTCTACCTGATGGTATAAGGTCTACCTGATGGTATCGCAGAAAATAGCACCAGCTCACAAGTTAACAAACTTTCACTGCCAGCCCTCCCCTTCTCTACTTCCTTCCCCCACATAGCTCAGATCTGGGAATAAGACTTCATGACAGAACTTCAGGGTAGGACGCCAACAATTGGCAACCGCTAGCTGTGAGGGGTTAGAAAACAGTACTGGTGAAACTAGGTCTGGAAAATTAAAGGGAGAACATTAGGTCACCAGTGCTCCATTTTTTGTTTGAAAGTGCCAGGACCATTGATCCGTCTTCCTAATCCCAAACTGACAGCATCCAGAGAGAAGGGAGGTTTTCCTCACAGAAGACCAGCCCACCTTAGAGTCAGCCCATCTAAAAGTGAAGTCAGAGCACACCACTCAAGCAATGTGCAAGTCAGGCTTTGAAAAAAACTACATGTGAAGTCGGCAGAAATACGTCTGCCTGTATTTTACTGGCAGTGTCAGGACATACAGGAAAGGTGCAGAAAAGGTGAGCGTGGGGGAGGGAGGGAACAGTGACACTGACACGAGAAAGCATAAAAGCTAAATAGAAGGGAAAGTGACTCAAATGGAAAAAAGTTTTCCTTTCATCTTTCAGGGATAAAAGACTGAAACAAAACTCACTTTCCCATTGGGCTGCTTTTGTGCCCCCTCTTTTGTTACAGTTGTTTTAGTAGTAGCCATTTTAGAGACTGCATTGGGTTCAGACTTTCGCGCAGCACCGGCTGATTCTGGTTTTTTCTCTACTTTAGCCTAGATGAAGACAAATGGAGGATGATTTTAACCATGAGAATCAAAGTAAATGATGGAAGGAAATGATGGAATTCAAATCAATAACCAGATAGATGCAGTGGACTGGAGAAACCAGGGAGAACTTTTTATAAATCAACATGGTAAAATGGTGAGGCAAGATGGAATCTCAAATCTAGAACTGGTAAAGCAGAAGGCTGGGTCTCACTCAAAGAAGTGAAACTCTTGAAAGATCCCTTCAGGCATCAGAATTTTAGCACTTCCTAGTGGGGTAGGTGGTCAAGGCTCTGTGGAAGAATTATGTCCAGCCTCATAACAACTGAAGAGTTGTGCCAGATTCTGTCTTGACCGCTGAGCATATGCTACAGTTTTTTAGCTCCACAGGTCTACCTGGAGACTTCCTCCCACCTCTAAAATGCTACTACAGTAGGCGTTCTGCTGGATGTGTCTGCACTGTATTTCCATTACTCATCTCCCTCACCACCCTAACTTGGCTCATGCTATAAATTATGCTGAGTACAGTGGTGAAGAAACATGACTAATCCTACGTATTAAGATTTAGTTAATCTAGACTGGTGTAAAGGCAAAAAGTTGCAGTTAGTTCAGCATAAGGATTTGCAGTGTAGGAAAAACTCAGCGTCAACCTGAAAGAACCCATTTTTCTGCTGATTTCTTACTTTTTAACCAGTGCTCACCACAAAAGGTGAGTGCACACAAGGCTGAATTTTTTAAGACCAGGGCTTCTGCAGCAGCCCTGTACCCTGCTGGACCAATTAATAATACAGCAGTAAAACAGGCAACACTTCAAAGCTATTCTTCTTTTGGGAGTGTCCTAATAAACAGAGAAGACTTTAAAAGCCCTGCAAGAAATACAATGATTCTCTTTGTATTTGACATACAGTCTATGTTAACATACATTCTAACACACTGCTATTATGAAATGGAAATGATCCAACAAAACAAGGGAGCACATTGTACAGACAATGCCCCTTGAACAGACAGCCCTGAAATCTAGTCAGAAAGCTTGCCATGCCTCTGGAATTCTAGAACAGTCTAAAAAATTAAAGTGAGCTTTAGAGCTCCTTTTGACCAGATTTCTGAAGGACCTTAATGGTGTTAGTGAACCTCCAATCTAGTCTCGACTTGCATTCCATTTGCGAGCACTCCTCCCCTGGTTCTCACTTCCAAGTCCTCCAGCCAGGTTTGGTTTACCCTGTTTGGAAGCTTCTCCCCTTGTGAATGGTGGCACAGCTTTCCCTAAAGAGCCAGACATTCTCGGTCATTACTTAGATATTCACTTTTTGTGTACCCCAATGCATACTCATGGGAGCACTCTTTGGGCTTCTTGGCTCTGAGGAATAGGTCATGACCAGCTACACGTATAACACGCTGGACTTTTAACAGTTCGGTGGTACCTTCTTTTTCAAGCAGGTGATATGGTTTATGGCATACTACAATGCAGCTCATGACTGCCCTTAGAATTAGTGTGCCTTTCAGAGACTAGGGCTCCCATCAAAAAGCGCTTCACCTTGGTTACAGAGATCAGAATGGAAAATTAGTTTCAGGAGACCACTCCTCTGTATTAAAAGTAAGGGTGCTGCAGCTTGCTCCATTTTACACAAAGTAAAGCCCTTGGACTAAAGGCAGGTTGCTAATTCAATACTCCCAAACTTTGTCTGACCGAGTATCTGTTATATGATGTCTTATAATAGTTTCATGCTTCTGCATCTACAAGATGTATAGGATGGAAATGTTAATGACTGCCTTCTGATTAAAAATGAATACACATTAATCAGTCTAATGTCTGACCCTTACAAGGAACTCCATAGAATTATTCCAAGGCTTTTCTCATTCAGAGAATCACAGGGAAAAAAGCAATTAGCACCTCTGTATTAAATGAGGGCCTCAAGCTATGTCCTACCCACTCCTTCAACCTGGGCATCTACTTTTTCTCAACCCATCTCCCTCTTCCTTAGTTATCTTTCTGTGGCCTCCAGAGGGTGTCCTGAGAACAGCATATGCTGCCCTACTCCACCACTGCTTGAAGCCTAACCCGTACAGCACATTGCTCATGTCAACAGAGACAGTATGTCCTGGGACTTGCTCCTGAATCCAGATCTTCCACATAGTGGCACATTACTCTACCTGGTGTACAATTCAGCAGTCCCAAATCCTCTTCTCAAACAGATACTCAAATATAAATGAGCTCTGAGCTTTCACATAAGCTAGTCTCCTGATCAGGAGTGTGGCTCTGTTTCTCCATATCAAAGAGTTGTGAAATTTTGTTCATATTCCAAATACACTTTAAAAGGTTTCATGGAAGTATTTCCTCTATATGCTAATGGTGCTGCCTTGTGCACATGGGGAACCTAAAAGGAGCTCTGCAGAGTCTGAATATAGGAAAGCCAGTGAGCATAGAGTGACTGAAAGCGGTGAGGACTACCAATAGCTCTTAAATGCATGAGTAGTCGTAAAAGCCGATTGAGGAGACTTACCCTTCCTCCACCAGGTTGGTGTTTAATGTTATCTGTTGATCCAATTTTGGATCGTATGTTCTTCAGGTCAGGGGCAGAAACACTGCTGGTTGGGCGAGGCGGCTTGGGAACAGTGCTGGTTTTAAGTGGAGCTTTAACTGTTGATGGTTTTTTAGCTTCTGGAGTTGCACTTGATGCTGTGGTGGGTCTGGCTGCAGCTGACTTGGGTTTGGGGCGGCTGATGGCGACTCCAGGTGAGGCAGGAGTACCTGGGGTTGTAGCAGTAGGGGTAGTGGTGCTGCTCTTTGCAGAGTTTGCAGGCGCACTCTTTGGGCGGCTCAGGTCTGCTGCAATAATCATAGCAGAAAGGGACGTTTGAGTAATATCCATCACATCAAGCAGACAAATACCCAACTGTAAAGATACACAGTAACATGTTGATTGAACACATTTCTGTAGTCAAGTAGAGAAGCATTTAGATGCAGGAACTGAGGGACGTTACCTGATGGTGACTTCGCAGTGGTCTTCCTGGCATCTGCAAGCTTTGTTTCAGTCTTGATAGCTAAAGAGTACAAAAACAGTCAAGCTTTTCTGCACGTTTTCATTGTGAACAGATTCACTGGTGTTACTGGGAGCGAAAGCCAACACACAGACCAACCCTTTGTGGATGCTGGCATAGTTTCCATGAGTGGCCAGACATTCTCCGTTGCTTCTTAGATATCAGCTTCTTCTGTATCCCCAATGCATACTTGTGAGATGCAAAAAAGGATGACTGCTACTCATTTTAGGGCTAGCCTCTGTCCTGCTATTTAGAGGGAAACATCAAAGTATCTCATAAAATCAGCTGCGTCCCATGCCTCGGTGAACTTCCTCTCATTACAAAAGCAGCTTCTTATTTCACAAGATATGGTAAAACTCATGTCCTTCAGAGGGAGACTCAATCCCATAGAATAAAGTCTCAGGGAGGCTAGAGAATGTCATAAGATGGTTAGGCCTCAGCATGGTGGGCAAGGGTCGCTTTATTTTTACTTTTATTCATTTTTATTTAATGGTTCTCTCACATCTCAGTAACTGCTTGCTAGTGACATTCAATTGATACCGTTAATGACTCCCCCTCTCTGTTTCTCTTAAATCAATTTGGGGCCTTCTCTCAACTGTCTTCATTTAATATCAAAGGCAAAAATGCATCCCTTGGCAAACTTGTCTATCTATTAACTTTGGCATAATCTCTAACCTGATGATAATTTTACTAGATAATTTTCTGACACATGAAGGCACTGTACCCAATACAAGGTTACTATTTTGAACCTTACTATGATGGACAAAAATGAATTATTCAAGAGACTGGAATTTGGTGGTTGCCAAGGAACCAGTGATCATGACCTGATTACATTCAATGTAGGCAAATAAAAGACAGGCCCAAGCAATAATAGATATACTTGGTGCTTCAAAGGGGCTAATTTCCAAAAGTTGAAGAAACTTATGAGCCAAATTGATTGGGAAGAAAAATTTAGACAGAAAAAGGTAAATGAAAATTGAGAGTTCTTTAAGAAAAGGTAATTAGATGGCCCAAAAGCCACAATTCCCCAACCAAGATAGAGGACAACTTTGGCTGACAGCCCATCCTGATTGTGGCAAATTGAAGTGAGCAATTAGAAGCCAAAAAACCCCAAAAGAAATATATAGCAATCAATATAAATTAGAAGTTATGAAGTGCAGAGAATTGCTAAGGGACACTAAAGACATGAGGGAAATTCCATGGCTGGCAGGGCTAAGGCCAAGAAGAAGGAGGTGGTTTTTTTAATTTTATTTTTGTTTTTGTTAATATCAGGAACAAAATAAATACTAGCAACGGTGTAGGCCCATTACTAGATGTAGATGGTAACATTGTTAATAATGATGCAGAAAAGGCAAAATAAAACACAAATTCAGTGAATTAAGAAGTGGGTAACTGAGGTCTCAGAAAGTAGCTGTCAATGAGGAATCATCCTCACTGAATGGGAGTGTTTCTAGTAGGGTTCCATGGGGCCTGGCACAAGGCCTAGTGCTAGTCAACATGTCCATCAGTGATCTGGAAGTAAATATAAAATCACTGCTGATAAAATTTGCAGATGACAGACTGGCACAGTAATAACGGATGAGGACTAGGAAGTCATACAGAGCAATCTGGATTGTTTGGTAAGATGGGCACATTCAGACAAAATGTGTTTTAATACAACCAAATGCAAAATTACCCATCTAGGAACAAGGCTTGCAGGCCATACTTACAGACTGAGGGACTCTGGGTTCTGAAAAGGATTTAGAGGTCATAGTGGAAAAGTAACACAATATATTCCCAGTGTGATGCTGTGGCAAAAAAACTAATGTGATCCTTGGATGTATAAACAGGGGAGTGGTGAGTAGGGGTAGGGAGGTGATTTTACCACTGTATATGGCACTGGTGAGGCTGACGCTGGAATACTGCATACAGTTCTGAATGGTGAAAAGTTGGAGGAGAGGGTGCAGAAAACAGCCACAAAAATCATTTGAGGGCTGGAGAAAATGCCTTACAGTGAGAGACTTAAAGAGCTCAACCTGTTTAGCATGTTAAGAAGACGGAGAATTGACTTGATTATAGTCCCTTCACAGGGAGAAAATACCAGATACTAAAGGGCTCTTTAATCTAGCAAGAAAGGCAAAAGCAGCAGCAATGCCTGGAAGCTGAAGCCAGACAATTCAATTAGAAATAAGGCACAATTTTTTAACAGTGAGGGTGATTAACCATTGGAACAAATCACAAAGAGGAGTAAGGGGTTTCCCATTCCTTGATATCTTCAGATCAACACTGGGTGTCCTTGCTTTAGCCAAGTCCAAGTTACCGCTTCATTGAGTAAAATGTAAAGAGGGTGAAATTCAGATGGCCTGTGATATACACAGGCTTGGAAATATTAGATTCTTATCAGTAAATATTGATAAATGTCAATTTCATCCAACACATACAAACCAACAGAAAAATATTTCCATAGATAATAACAGAAATTTACAGATCGGCAAAATAAAAAACGTGCTGCTGGCGAACTTAGAGTTTGATTTAAGGATATTCACATGTCAAAATAATCAAGTAATGTTGACAATTTGTGTTTTAGACTTTTATGAAAAGCTTTAACTTTTTGAACTTCAACATCTACTGTCAATAAATAATTTCATGACCCCTCTTATTGTCTGACTACCCCATAATTTCCTGTGAAAATTTTAAATAGACAAAAATAAAAAATGCTTAAAAACAAAAAGTTAATATCTGTTGAAGTTACAAAAAAATAAAAATCTCACTCTGCCAAGCCTACATATACAGGAGGTCAGAATGGATCATCTAATGGTCCCTTCTGGTCTCAGACACTGAATTTATGAAACTTAAATTTTCTGTCCCCTCTGTCTATGCATCTGCCTACCACCATCTCTACACACCTATCACACTTCAAGTTCACACCTATCACAGCTCAAGCAGCCTCACCATTTGTGGCCAAAAACATGATAGTTTTATTTGCAACTGAAGAACTAGCCACTTTATTTAATGGCAGCCTAAATGGAACAAACTTCTGGGGCTAGAGAAGTGCAAGCACGGAATTTGCTCATTATCGCCTCAGTTCAAACTGTCAGGGGCACTATGAGCTGCAAGAGGTGCCTACATTTCTGTGAACTAATCCAAATACTAACATGTTCCAACAGAAGCTAGCACCAGTTTGAAAGAAAGGGCGCTCATCCTGAGCTCAGCAGGGCAATGCTTACACGTTGGCCTTTTGGGTGGGGAAGCAGCAGTGTTTCTCGGACCGGAGGCTGTTGTAACTGGAGACGCTGCAGTTGTCCTGGGCGTGGCAGGGCTGACCTTTACAGCAGCTCGAGGTGTCGTAGCAGACAGTGGCTTTGAAAGTGAGGTCCGTTTGTCTGGGCTCTTCGCGTCTGTTACCTGGTAACAAAAGGCTACACTGAAACCGATGGCCCATTTACAAACAGTACTCTCAAGATGTAGCTGAAAGAGAACTTGGAAAGTGCTGAAATTCCTTTTCAAAAGTGCTGAAGCACAATTGTTTGGATTCTTAAATACGTAAGCTAGTCCCTGCTAAGAAAAGTTCTGTAACATGGAAAATTCTAAAACAAATTCCCTGTAGTACATGAAAACCTGCGACCGGCTATACTTAGTGAAGGACACATGGGACAGGTAGGTTGGTGCACCCTAAAATTCGTTATTCAGTATCTGGGAAGCTCCATTAGATTCCCAAGCTGACAGGAGCAGTCCATTTGTAGACTTGCACCAAGTATTTATTTTGAGCTCCACTGTTTTTTCAGTCATTAGTTCCCTAGCATCATGTCACTCACTAACCTCTGGGAGAGGAAGCTATTTCATTACAGGCCAAAATGCTTTCCAGGCTAAAAAGGCATTTGGCAGATCATCTGGAACACAATAGATCAATCAATTTATGAACAACTGACCCATCAGGAAAATGGAGAGTGGTCATTCCTTCCTGGAAAACTAAACAGATGGGACAATTTGACTGCAACATCAACAGAAATTGGAAATAATTTAGAAGTGGCTATTTGGGGAAGGGCGGGCAGGGGAGTTACACAATATTAGGTAATGACTCAGAATTTCTGCGATATTATGGTTTACCTAAAATCGATTTTAAAAAGTTTTATAAATTTATGATTAATGATAATTTTAGGAAAGTAACTATGGAAGGAGGAAGTGAAAGTGGGATTACCTACCCCAAAATCAGTATTTCCATCAAAATATATATTGGCTTTGTTCAGACAGACAAAGACACATATATTTGCCCTTTTGTAACCACCTGTATAGGGGACCCTCAAACACAATCCTTTAGCTCTGTGTTTGACAGTAAAGGCCTTAAACACACTGATGAATGTAAAGATTTACAGCTGAAATTTATTTTAACATTCCTTTGCAGTTTTTGTACTACTGCATGAGAATACACACATGAAGTTGTTATAAACAAAAATGTCTTGCTTCAAATTGGATGTAAGTACCTAGATGTAATAGTTGATTAAATTTAAACATCTAGAGATGATGCAGTAAGAGGTGAAGTAAACGGTTTTATTTTCCTACCTGAGTGAGGAGCAAAAAGACCATTAGATTTTTAAATTGCTCCAATTTAATAATCTCTGATATATTTTTTAAAGTTCTTGTTTGCAATTGTATTTGTATTTTGTCAGCATCCCTTTAAAAGTCTGGTGTTCTACAAATACCAAATACACACTGCACAACCCACTTACAGGTCACAATCAGCATGGGAGACATTGAAGACAGGCTTCCAGTTCTCTAAATTGAGTGCTTATATCCTTCTTTAGCTCTAGGATATGATGCTTTAGAGCCGACTGGCACGTGAATGACCATGGAATTACAAACTGCAAGCATTTACTGGGCAGATCAATTAATAAGTCATATCTAATGGCACCCATCAACCATGTGTAGCAGGGTGAACCCCTGCTCCTTCCCTGAAGGGGTTAAAAACAGCCCTGGGATAGGGCTGTGGCAGGAGAAAACAGCCTCTAGGCTGGGCTGATTAGGGGAAGTGGCTGCAGTTGGGGCCATGCCCCAAACTGAGCCAAGGGCCTTATAAGAAGGCCAGGGAAGCCAGAAGCCAAGACAGTCTTCCTCTGCCTGAAGAGGAAGAAGGGCCTGGCTGCAGGGGCTATAGGCAAGGTACCTAGGGTGAAGCAGGGCTGGGGAAAGGCTGAGGAGCTGGGGAGCTCCAGCCTAGAAAGCCCCAGGCTGCGGCCTAGCGAAGGGCTAACAGGTACTGGGGGTTGCAGAGGGCAGCCCAGGGGTAGGCCAAAGCAGCAGGTCCAAACCCCTTTGCCTGTGATGAGTAGGCTGATACTGCAGTCTGCCCCGGAGTGTGGGGCTAGACAATGACTGGCAGTAGCCAATACTGAGGCAAGGTGGGGATAGAGGGTGAGGGTTCCCCAAGGAGAGGGGAAAGAGAGAGAGAAGGGGCCTAGGGCAGCACCCCATGTATAAGGGCACCGGGTCCAGGGAGGGACACGGGGGCCAGAGGACAGGTGGATCACCAGCCTGCAGAGGGTGCTCCAGTGCTGGACAGAGCTAATTCCCGGAGTCACCAGCAGGAGGCGCCGCAGGGGTGAGTCCGACCCGTTACACCATGGTTTCTGGGCACTATCGAAATTACATAAAGTGACACCGAATTGGAAGGATTGCACCCAATCCGCAAACGCCATTAGGGTATGTATGTGTGGGGTGGGGAGGTTATTCCTGCTGCTTATCTCAAGGGAAGTGTTGGTAGGTCATTCTTCGGGGTATTTATTTGGGAAGACATTGGAGAAGATTTCACAGAGCTACTTATGAGTGAAAGCATCTCTATTCGGTCACCTCGTCTATACCCCTGCTTTGTGTCACGATTGATATTATCTAAAACAGGTGATTAGTCTGTGTCTTGTAGACATCCAATGATGGTAGATTTCCACAACCTGTTTCGGGCAGGTTCTTCCAGTCCCTTATTAATATTTAAGACGACTTTTCCCTACCATAGCTTAAACCCAGTTATTAGTGTAATAGTCTCTGCTTTGCCTTGTTAGACTGTAGCTATCCAGTACTTTTAACCTTTCCCCTTCCCACATCCCAGTGGTCTTATTTACCTTCTGTTTTACCGGTTTTCTAGTTGACTTATTTGGTCCAGCTCTTTCTATAGAACGTGGAGTTGAACATTAACATTAAGTTCCCTGTTCAATCACATTAATTCAACAGTTTTCTGAAGTATATATTGCAGAACAAAGAAGGTTACAGGCTTTTGTTTTAAATTTAAAAAAAATAAATAATTTTCTTGAGCACCTTTTAGTAGTTCATGAAAATTACAACCAAAACACAGAGGAAAGTTTCAACGCTCTCCTGCTCGTCCTACTCCTCAGTGCCAAAATACATATTCTGCTCAGATCCATGGAGGCAGAATCTTGTGTCCATACAGATCTGATAGCAAGATCAGGCTTTAATCTTATTGTTCCATTGTTGTCTCTAGAACGATGCTACCCTTTGATTCCTATCGACTGTTGCTAGTCAGATAAAACAGTTACCTGGATTTTGGTCTACAAGCCTTGGAGCTTCAATGTGCAAGTGAAATATTCTCTCTTACCTTTGGTTTAGTGTCTTTAGGAGTTAAAGTGGAGGGACGTGTAGTACTGGTGGCTGGGCGTTTGGGAGTAGTGGCCGAAGTAGGACCTGCAGTAGGGCTGGTGGGTTTTTTGTTTTGGCCAGGTGTGGCAGAAGCTGGCCGCTTGGGGCTTGTAGTGGACAGTGGCTTGGTTTTCATTGCTGCAGGTTTTGCTGATGGTGTGGATGCTGAAGGCTTTACATTTTTCAAAAAGCAACATCCAATGTAAACACAAACACAGACAAAAAGAAAAAAAACAGCGCATTGTAAACAAAAATGTTAAGCAGCAAGGAACATAAAATGCTATTTAGAGGAAACAAAAACATTAAACATCCTGTTTTCTGAGCGTAACAAAAAAAGGGCCTGGAGCTGGCATATAACATTGACAGGAAGTAATGTAGTACCTGTTTTACAGATGGGGAACAGAAACACTGGGACCAGGATTTTGCCATTAAATTCAATGGGACCAGAATTTGGCCCAGAGACAACGAAGGCCCCAGAAGGGAGTCAGTGGTGGAGCTGCAATTAATACTTGGAGTTCCTGACGTTTAGTCTTATGCTCAATGAATGGGACATTTCTGTCTAATTGTACCTATATAATGCAGTGCAAGATCTAAATCTTAATCTAACCTAAATCAATGGCCAAATTCCCACTGCCTGCAATGTGACCTGGATTCAGCCTTAGGTATCAACTCTTAATAAAAATTGGAGCTTAGTTGTTCAGAGCCTATTCCTTTGGATTTCTCAGGTGACAATGTGAATGAGAGTAAAACCATGGCATTCACTGAGGGAGAGATTACGGTTTGGGTTCAAAACTTCAGTAAGAGCTCTGGTCAAGACTGCTGACTGCTGCCATCTCTTTGGTGTAGAGACCATCTGTTTGTACAGCATTAAGCTGACTACGGCCCCAGGTCCTGATGGGGACCCGTGGAAGCTACTGAAATACAAATAAATTAATAATAATGAAACTGTCAAGTGGATCAAAATATCAGCATTCTTGAAATGTCATTATGAAAATTAATTGTTCTCCCACCATGGACATTGCCTAATGTATTATTTTATATTTAAGTTGAGCATAAATTTGTTGGGCTAACTCCAGTTTCAATTAGATTTACTGAAGGCTGATTTGTTTGTAACTTTACAATTGAATTACATTGTTTGGTGTTCAAATGAAATACTTCCCAGATGCCACTTGCTCAGAAAACAGAACTGTATCACCACAGCTTAAGAAGCAGGGAGTAAAGCAGGCAGAGGAAGCCAAACCCACAGAGCTGGGTATAAAGAAGCCATGAAATAATGGCACACCGACCTTGGTCTTCTTCTCGGGGCTTGGAGGAAGCTCTTTGTTTGGGGGTGCTGTGATGTCACTTCCCGTCACAAGCTCCACCGGTTTTATCTCTTCTGGTTTTGCTAACCAAAAAAAGAAGACACCCATATATATTAAACTTCATTTAAATTCATTTATTTAAAAAATGCCACTATAATGGCATTGAAAGACAAATACTGCACAAAAAGCAGCTAAGGTTATACGACGGCTGCTGCTGGAAAGGCTCTTGGGAGTTGGAATGCCCTTCATGAGCCTTTCCAGAGATCACGAACTTCCCAGATACCCAAATGGTTTAACTAGAGAAACAGCTGACCCAATGAGCCATTATTAGCATCTGTAAAAAAACTCTTTTTTAGCCTATAGGAAAACTCGTTGTCTAATAAGTTCTACCTAAAAACTGTTAGGTATATAGGTTGCTTATTTACTTGGACCAATTTCAGGCCAGAGTATAAAACCCCAAAATATAAAACTGCTTTTATGCTGTCCATGTTTTATATACACACTAGTGATACAGCTGGTACTTTTCTCTGACTTTAGTTTCTCTTATGTCACACTATATGGCAGTTCCCCACATCCAAATTTTACACTCTGAATAAGGGAGATTCCCAGCAGCCAAAGTAATTTGACTGTTAAAGCAGTAGAGGTTAAAAAGGTAAAGTAGAGATGTGGCAATTATGTTTAGACATAAAATAAACAGTACAGAAATGTATTAGTACAGAAATTGTTAGATGTATCATGCTTCGGCATTGAATGTTTCACAGCACAAAAAGCTTTCATTTATGGGTTACAAAGTCAAAGGATGCCAGGATTTTGACTGCAATTTCTAATTTTCTTCACTGTTCTTCTTCCAAGAACAGATGTCATTAAATTCCCAGCCATCAAAATTATATTTACTGACTCTCACAAAGAAGTAAGGCTATAGTTATATTAAATGTGTCCCTGTCCACTTCCAAAAAAATTATCTGAAAACACTGTCCAAACACCCGTGAAAGACAAATCCCCCGGAAAAAAACCCAAGCAAAACCCTTTAAATAGCAACCTAATGACATTTTTCTTCCCAAATCTTTTAATTTGCCACAAAATAGAAAAGCACTTGAAGATCTAAAGTGGAGTAATTATAACAGAAAATTGCAATTTGCACCCTGCAATACATTAAAAAAAAGTAACATCTGCTTCACCATCACCAGAGTTTTACAATATCAGAACTATAAGCAGAGTCTCTTACAATATGAACTGATTTACTGTTGCACTTTCAGTGGTATCTGAACTCTATGAACCATTGGCCCACAAAACCCTTCACAAGTTTACTCAGTTTCCCTTGTCATCTGGAGAGTAAGATGCAGAATCTTTGTATTTCTAAACATAAGAACATAAGGTATTTCTAAAAAAAGAACATCCATTATGCAACAGATTGTCATGTTGCACTACCATGGTAAGGGTCTACTGGAACAGATGTGTGGTAAGTTGAACAACGAAAAGATCCCTTCCCAAGGTCTTCAAAGAATTGCCGTGTACATTTCATATTTTCTGGCTTGCACATTTCACAGAGACAAAACCTTAAATACAGACTCTCAGAGCTGGTTTTGCTCACCCAAAGCATGTTTAGTTTCTTACCTGCCTTTGTCTACTTGGTGTTGCTCCATAATGCTTAATGTTTTCTTCCCCCTATACTAATTACATGGGGCTTTTTTTCTTGCATTATATTCGTCCTTTCTCCTTTTCCTGAGCCCCAAACTACATTAAAAGTTACAGAGCTGCAGTTTCTTTTCTAAACACAAAAATCTTTCCATAGGAAACCTAGCACTGAAACTGATGGGGGTATTTCTTATTGTAGGTCTGAGGCCAGAATCATTGACCAGCTCAGGTTCTAACAGTCAGAGCCCAATTATTTTTGGTAACTAATCTAAATTGGCCCATACACACAAGTAACTTCTACGGAGGTTCAATAAACCATTATGTTTTTCCCTTAGTTTGTCAACCTTAACTGTAGCAGCAGCATATGAAATAATCATTGTCAGCAATTCCGGGATCTGAACAGCATATTTCTGTCCATTAGTTGGTTGAGGCTAAGTCTCTCTACAGGCATTTATTCTGCCTTGAAACTTGGGTCTTGAGAGAGTTTTATTTATTAGTTCAAATTTGCACAAAATTATAATGGTCTTACATAAAACCATGCATCTCTAGCTTCCTATTGGCCTCTGTGGTACCACAGATCCCAAGGTGACCCTCCACCAATTAGCAATTGCCTACAGGTAATATCAGCTGCTTATCATTTCAGCTAATTCAGCAGCAACACCAAACCTCTTGTGTGATGATAATGTATGAACATTCCATGTATATAACGTGAAGCTGTTTATTCAGGCACAGGCTGTGTCACCCAGTTGAATCCTATTCAGATATATTCTTGATTAGTTTCTTACTGCCTTTTGAGTACAAAAGTAATGCAATGAAATTCCCTCTCTTTTGCACACAGCAGTGTAGTCCATACCCATGGAAGTAAGCACTGAACAATGTAAAAGAATCTCACTCCAACCAAGGCATAATCAGAGTGAAAATTCTGAGATAATGGTGTTAAGGTTCTAAAAACTTAACAATAATTTAAGGGGAAGAAAATCTTGACAGAACACTGAAGTTAAAAAAAAAAATCATGCCACCTAGGAAAGCCTGGATATTTTAAGATGATACAGCTACACTATCATCAAGGTGATGGTGCTACATTGGGGGATGTCACTGTTATATTATGAATTAGAAGGTGATTTGTGTAGATAATCATTAGTTACCTTCTTATATATGCCAGGCTGGTGGGGTGTAGCAGCAATTTCCAACCACAAAGGGCCAACCAAGAAAACAGCATATGTGCAGGTGTCTCCTTTCCCATTATAAACTCGGATGGGGAAGGGGGGGGGGGAGGGTTGGCAGGGCCTCAAGGGACCTTAGACGGGCATTTTTGTTTTACATTCTCTTTCTTTCATTTAATTAACCACTCAATATGCTCATCAGTACATTTGCCTTCGTTCATCATTTAATTACTAGGCTGCTCTCTTTTCAAACATGGAGCACAGCACTGCCTGGGAAGATTTGCTGGTTACAGGGAATATTAGGAAAAGCTGCCAAATCTTAATCAAATTTGTTCATTAGTCGGTAAGAACCACTGAGGAGACCTTTCAGTTTGCTAGCTCCTCCAGTCACTGCAGTTAACCTACCAAAAGGTATTTCAAGGACATTTTTGTTCAAAGCTACAATGAAGTCTATTGCTACACTCTCCTGAGTAGAATTCTTTCTTTGTCTACTCCAGCTCTTGCTTCTCACTGAGTTTGCTGACAGTGAAACAACTCAGCTCAGCTGATCCAGCCCAGAGAATCCAATTAATCCCTTTGGGGAAAAGTGAGAAGGGAATTTGAAGGAGAAAGAAAAAGGACATTCCACATAATGACCTGGCACTGAGAAAATGACTCTCATAATGCTGGGATCAATTGTACTGGCCACACTGTTACTCCATGTAATCACAGCAATGGGAATAGCCAGTAGGATACTGTAACTCTATTCTTCCTTTTCCCAAATGAGCCATTCATTAATCCAAACATGATCAAACTTTTATTACATTTCAGTTTAAGATAGTACAATCTGCCCCTGCCTCTCAGAATTTCCAGTAAATGAACTTTCCTATTGGAGAAAACTTCTTCAAACTATCTTGACTTGAGACATCAAAGCAATTACGGAAATCCAAAATAATTTAACACCGCATCTCTAACTCCAATGCTGTCTTTACAAAAGCCTTGAACATAAATCAAACCCAAAGGAAAGTTGTAATATTAAATAATTGGTGCATAATATTAGCATTAATGAGTACATTCAAGCGTGCATTAAAAACTCGCTATAAACATCGTCAACAGAACATGGCAGTTTCAGAGTTCAGGAGCTGCTGCTGATCACAGGTGTGGCTGATCGTGCCACCTGTTACCAAAGTTGCCCATTTTCCATTATAAGACCCTGTTTTCAGTTGCTTATAAAACTGCCAAACGAACCATCTGGGCTGATATTTTATGTTCTGGGTTTCTGCCTCAGGCTTTTAATTTCAGCCAAACTGGTTCAGCCATTTCTGAGAATGAAGCTAGGGAAAAGAGGAAGTTACCTTGTGCAATAATGATGGTTCTTCGAGATGTGTCCCCTGATGGGTGCTCCATGACCCACCCTCCTCCCCTCTACTTTGCAGTTCTTGTCAAGGACTTTGCAGTAGAGAAGGAACTGAGGGGGGTTCACCCACGCAGCACTGGTTAGCCTCGTGGCAGAGCACGAGGGCAGGGACAGCGCATGTGCGGGCCAAAGAGACACTACTACCAAAGTTTTCCAATCAGCAGCACAGGGACGCAAATGCACTTACAGTGGAGCACCCATAGGGACACTACTTGAATAAGAAATAAATTTTACTCATGTTAAAAAATTCTGGCAACCCTTTGAAAACCTCTAGCGCCCACATGCTTTGGAGTAGGGACTTGAAATTTGGCAGAGGTAGTCTTTTGCCAACCCGGTGCACATCTGCCCAAATTTGGCCAAGTTATAAGCCTTTGGAAAAAATCGCAGTTCACACATGATCAGTTCAAACGTTGATTTTAGCAGCTAAAATTTCAGAAGATTCTGTCCTCAATGAGCATGCTCAAACCTCTCTCAGCTCCTAGCGCTGACCTGATTGCACATGTGCCATCCCCACAGAGCAGGCTCTTCAGCCCAAGGCTTCAAGGTCAAAGCCGGTCTTTCCCTGTAATGGTTGCTCACAGCAGTTCCAAGCCAGGATGGGGCTGGGCACTGGAACTGAGAACAGGGAGCCTGTGTCTCCTGTGCTCTCAGCGACCCCTCTTCTGCTATTCAGGCAATGTGGAAGAACCACCACCTGATCTGACTGCAGGATATCAGGAATAGATTGGGACACAAGGTCTGGAGGTGGAGGTTGAGAAAGGAGACTTTGGTCAGTTTGGAACTGCGGTGAGGTAATCCTCACCTCTGAAGGGGGGGAGGGGAGAGGGGCAAAGCCAAGAGGGAAGAAAGGACATGATAAAAGGGAGAGACATTTGCCATGCGCTCTCTCTCTCCACGTGCATCTACAGACACCACACCAAGCGACTGAAGCACCGATCAAAGTGGAGAGCCTGGCTGAAGAGCAACCAGCCAGCCTGTGGTGAGAAGCATCTAAGTTTGTAAGGGCACTGAAAGTGTTAAGATCAGCTTAGAATGTGTTTTGCTTTTATTTCATTTCACTAAATCTGACTTGTTATGCTTTGTCTTATAATCACTTAAAATCTATCTTTGTAGTTAATAAAGTTGTTTGTTTATTCTACCTGAAGCGGTACATTTGGTTTGAAGTGTATCAGAGGTTCCCCTTGGGATAACAAGCCTGGCACATATCAATTTCTTTGTTAAATTGATGAACTCATATAAGCTTGCAGCATCCAGCAGGCATAATTGGACACTGTAAGATGGAGGTTCTTTGGGTTGTGTCTGGAACCGGAGATATTGGCTAGTGTCATTTGCTTGCACAATCCAAGCAGCTTACATGCCCGAGGCTGTGCATGAACAGCCCAGGAGTGGGGGTTCTCACAGCAGAGCAAAGTAAGGCTGGCTCCCAGAGTCAAGGATTGGAGTGGCCTAGCAGATCACCAGTCCAGATAACACCAGAGGGGAACATCACACCAACCCTGCTGGCGAACAAGGTGGGTGTGTGGCAGGGTGCTGCTGCAAACACACCTAATCAGCCCCTGCCATGACAGCCCCAATCAAGGGGGAATAGATTAGGGCTGGCTGAAAAGCCTTATGTCTGCCAGCCTGATAGGCCAAGAACTACAAAGGCTGGGAAGGAGCCAGAAGGAGCAGGGGCAGCCAGAGAGAGGTGGGTCAGTCAGGGAGGGAGGTGGAAGTCCTCTAACTGGTTACTGACTCAGCCTGTGGTAGGCAAGAAACCTGTAAGGATTGTATATTAGTTGGACACCAGTGGTGGGAAAACGCGTAAAGAATAAAGGACACAGATGTTGCGCAGAGCTGAAGTTTCCCTGCACTTATCTGGGAGGGCAACCAGGCCCAGAGGAAGAGGGGCCGGCTGTGCACCCCATGACATGTGGAGGCTTCTCCAGGATCCTTTTGTGCCAGAGCTATAGTTTGGTGACCTCGGGATGGAGGGAACCCTGCAGTGGCAGACTCAGCAGCAGGAGGAGATGCAGAAGATGCTGCAGACCTTCCAGCAATCCCATCAGATGGAGAGACAGGCTCTACTCGCCTGGCAGGCCGAGCAGCAGAGGACTGTACAGGACTTTATTAAGGAGCAGGAGGGGGTGCAGCAACAACTCCTGCAGAAACTGGTGAGTTCCTTGGGGGGAGATGGCACCCACACTACGGGGTTGGGCCTTTGTAAAATGGGCCCTGCCCTGATGACGACCGCGACACCTTCCTCTGCATCTTTGAGTGAGTGGCTGTGGGCACCACATGGGACAGGGCAACCTGGGCCCCACAGCTAGCCTCATATCTTGGTGAGGAGGCACAGGCTGCATATATGGCCCTGACTGATGCACAAGCCAGGGAGTATGACACCGTGAAGGTGGCCGTCTTAGACCGGGTGGGGCTTTCATCTGAGAAATATCAACAGATATTTCAGTCGGCCAGGTGGACAGGGGCGTGCGGCCCGGGCCTTCGCCCAGGAATTGATGGACTGGGCCACACGATGGTTGCGGCCCAACACTCAAACGGTGGGGCAGATCATGGACCAGGTGATACTGGAGCAGTTTGTGCAGGGCCTCCCAGAGAACTTGCGAGTCTGGGTCCAGCAACACCAGCAGTCAAGCTGATGGAGAAATATGCACTGGGAGAAAGAGGGGAAGTAACCCAAAGCATGGGGGTGAGACCCCTACATGGGTGGACCCCAGTAAGAGGAAGGACCCAGTTTTTTATTTTAAAAACCCATGAAATTTGTGTGTACGCATACACACACATTTGCAAACTATGTTAAAACAACATTAAGGTTGCAAAAATCAAGCACTCAGAAATTTTGAAATTCCCCAAGTTCACCACCCTGCAAATTTTTAGGGCTGAGTTTTAGGATAAAGGGCAATTAGAGCACCAGCCAATATGACCATGGAACCATAGGCTATGACCGGTTAAAGAGATTTTGAGATTTCAGTTAATGACTGGAAATCTCCTAGTGAAAAACGGCACTTTCCTTCCACTGATATTCAACTGGCCTCCTCTAAAGATCAGATTTCTCTAATCCAGCTAGACTTCCAGTACCAAACCATGTCTGACCTCCATATCAGGTAAGAATGAACATTTAAGGTAGAACCAGAAGCATACAGCAATTAATCTCGCTGCTCCCTACATGTCTCTCTACATTCTGAGCCTAGCAATCCTAGGCCTGGTCTACACTACGCGTTTAAACCGAATTTAGCAGCGTTAAACCGATTTAACCCTGCACCCGTCCACACAACGAGGCCCTTTATATCGATATAAAGGGCTCTTTAAACCGATTTCTGTACTCCTCCCCGACGAGAGGAGTAGCTGCCATGTCGAATTAAGGTTAATGTGGCCGCAAATCGACGGTATTGGCCTCCGGGCGGTATCCCACAGTGCACCAATGTGACCGCTCTGGAAAGCGATCTGAACTCGGATGCACTGGCCAGGTAGACAGGAAAAGCCCCACGAACTTTTGCATTTCATTTCCTGTTTGCCCAGCGTGGAGCTCTGATCAGCACGTGTGGTGATGCAGTCCCAAATCCAAAAAGAGCTCCAGCATGGACCGTATGGGAGATACTGGATCTGATCGCTGTATGGGGAGACAAATCTGTTCTATCAGAGCTCTGTTACAGAAGACGAAATGACAAAGCATTTGAAAAAATCTCCAGGCTATGATAGACAGAGGCCACAGCACAGTGCTGTGTGACAAGCGTAACGGAAAGCCAAAGAATCAAATGGACGCTCGTGGAGGGAGGGAGGGGGTACTGAGGACTCCAGCTATCCCACAGTCCCCGCAGTCTCCAAAAAGCATTTGCATTCTTGGCTGAGCTCCCAATGCCTGAAGGGTCAAAAACCTTTTCCCGGGTGTTTCAGGGTATATGTCGTCAATTTACACCCTTTCTCCCCGCCCCGAAATAAAAGGGGAAAAAACGTTTCTCGCCTTTTTTCAGTGTCACCCTATGTCTACTGCATGCTGCTGGTAGACGGGGTGCTGCAACGCTGAGCACCAGCATCCCCCTTCCCAGTGGCAGACAGTACAATATGACTGCTATCCATCGTCATCATCAGCCCGTGAGTGCTCCTGGCTGGCCTCGGTGAGGTCGGCTGGGAGCACCTGGGTAAAAATGGGAATGACTCCCGGTCATTCCCGGCAGATGGTCCAGAACGGCTGGTAACCGTCTTTATCATAGCAACTGGAGGCTGAGCTCCATCAGCCCCCGCCCCCCCTTTCATGTCTAAAGAAAAGATTCTGTACTGCCTGGACTATCATAGCAGCGGGAGGCTGCCTCCCCCTCATTTTATGTCACTAAAAAGTCAGTGTTTCTTATTTCTGCAGTCTTTAGTACGTCATCACACAAATGGGGGGACATTGCCACGGTAGCCCAGGAGGGTTGGGGGAGGAGGGAAGCAATGGGTGGGGTTGTTGCAGGGGCACCCCCTAGAATGGCATGCAGCTCATCATTTCTGCGGGATCTCTGGGGCTCAGACACGGAGCGGCTGTGCTCTCTGGTTCTCTAGTAGACTTGCCCCATATTCTAGGCAGGACTGACTATTTTTAGACAAAACAAAGAAGGGATTGACCCGAGGAGTCATTCCCATTTTTGTCCATGTGCCCCCGGCCGACCTCAGCGAGGCCAGCCAGGAGCACCCATGACAGCAGCAGACGGTACAGAACGACTGATAACCGTCATCTCATCGCCAATTTACAATGGCATGGCAGACGGTGCAATAGGGATGGTAACCGTCTCTGCTGCCTTGCAAAGGCAAATGAATGCTACTGTGTAGCACTGCAGTACCGCGTCTGTCAGCAGCATCCAGTACACATACGGTGACAGTGACAAAAGGCAAAACGGGCTCCATGGTTGCCATGCTATGGCGTCTGCCAAGGCAATCCAGGGGAAAAGGGCGCAAAATGATTGTCTGCCGTTGCTTTCACGGAGGAAGGATTGAGTAACGACATTTACCCAGAATCACCCGTGACACTGTTTTTGCATTGGGATCTCAACCCAGAATTCCAATGGGCGGGGGAGACTGCGGGAACTATGGGATAGCTACGGGATAGCTACCCACAGTGCAATGCTCCGGAAATCGACACTAGCCTCGGTACATGGATGCACACCACCGAATGAATGTGCTTAGTGTGGCTGCGTGCACTCGACTTCATACAATCTGTTTTACAAAACCGGTTTATGTAAAATCGGAATAATCCCGTAGTGTAGACATACCCCAAGGCACATAACTTCCCCATTTCACGATGGTAGCAAGAACCTGGCTGCTGATTCCATATAAGGTTGACAATCTCGGCTATGGCTGATGCCTAAATCAGAGCTTTCAGCATGCAGGAGGGTAACTGAATTGCTCAGCAGGGCAACATGAGGATGTCAACATGGATGATGGGGTAGATCGCTTGATAAATTGCCCTGTTCTGTTCATTCCCTCAGAAGCATCTGGCACCGGCCACTGTCAGAAAACCAGATACTGGGCTAGGTGGATCATTTGTCTGATCTAGTATGGCCATTCTTATGCTCAAACAGGGAATCTCTTGAGTTGGCACCACCACCATTTCCCTGAATAACCCAGTAGCAATGCTGCTTTCCACTAACAAAGGCACCATTGCAGGCACATGTGTTGAACATGGAGACAAAGTGTCAGCTTCTAAACTTAAAATTGTTCGGTCTAAATGAAATAATACATACTTCACAGGACTACTGTGGGCATTAAGTAGTCAGTGTTTGTATAGCATATTGGAAACACAAGGCATTGTGTAAGTGCTAACCATGATGGTCACTCAACAGGATGGGGTAGTTAAATAGCTACAAATGCTTTCAAGACTAGTTTTATCCAAAAAGGAACTGGTTTAAAACAATGAATAACCTGGCACATAACTAAGATTGAATGGGCCATTTACTGTTTATGGAAGTGTTACTCTGTTTAAAGTCTGAAATATTTATTACTATCTCAAAGCTACACTGGGAACTGAATGGAGAAAGATGTCTGCACTGTAAATGATTAATTACATATCTTCTTGAAGTCTGGTAATGTGACCGAGGACATGAACTGAATGATTAAATCAAGTTTCTCCCAACTCGAAGGGACACTAAGGAAACCTTCTCTCACACAAATGTATTTCTAAAATCAAAAGGGAACTGAGCATCTTGCATCAGGGAAACAAGGGAGAGAGAAAAAGGAAGTTTCCATTTCCAGCATGACCTGAAAGAAGAATGACATGGAAATATTCTTAATCACATCAACAGATCTCAAAGTTACTAAAGCTGGGTAAGCATTATCCCCCCCGCCCTTTTTTTTTTTTTTAATAGGTGCGGAAATGGAGGCACAGAGAGGTTGTGACTTGGCCTAGGACACCCGTGAGTCATAGAATCTCAGGGTTGGAAGGGACCTCAGGAGGTATCTAGTCCAACCCCCTACTCAAAGCAGGACCAATCCCAACTAAATCATCCCTGCCAGGGCTTTGTCAAGCCTGACCTTAAAAACCTCTAAGGAAGGAGATTCCACCACCTCCCTAGGTAACACATTCCAGTGCTTCACCACCCTCCAGCGTAGAATACAGATCTCCAACTTCCAAGTCCCTACTACAATCCATTTGACAAGAACTATTGTCTCATGGAAGATACTGTCCTTAGTGAAAAAGCTACGATGGACACACATTGTGCTTGAATAGCTTTACAGTTTATGTTCTCCTCTCTTTCCTAATCATAGTTTTAAAGATAGGCATGTTATAGAAGTACACTGACAGACATGTATCTAGACTGTGTCACTGCTTTGCTGTAATACACTGTGTAGATCCAAAAAGTATTTTAGAAGATAAAGTAGTTTAAATATTGTGCACCAGCTGGTACACCGAAGGAAAAACACTATCAAAGTTCATTCTAAGGCCAAGAGGAACGAGACATGAAAAATACATCTGCATCTTAAAAGTCTCAAAGCAGGGAATTGTATTTACAGCTACAATTCTTAAGCCTCTGGGGATGTCTGGCTGAATTAAAATAGTGAGCACAAGCTAGGAAACTGGGGTGGAGATGGAAGGTAGGAATGATTATATGCAGCATGTTTGAAAAAAGGTCTTTGATAAGGTGAGGTCTTATTTCCCATATATTTTTCTTTAAAACTTTATAAACTCTAAGTGTATCAAAAAATATTTGGGAATAGCAGTTCATTAATACGTAAATCCCTGTCTTCTTTCTCATCTCCTGGGAGTCACTCACTTCAGTTTTATGCAAATGATTTATTTCATCTGCCTGGTACCTATTGGCTGATTATGTTTGGGTCATTAATGTGCCTCAAAATGGAGGCATAGCCATATTCAAATGCACTTGTGAATGAGGCTATGCACACAACTCTGTATGCTTCCCAGCAAGGGATATTTAGCAGACTAAACTGAACTGAAACATCTTTCACTGAAATAGCTCCATAATTCTCAAAATGGATTTTCTGTTGATGGCTCTAATCCTTAAAAATAGTAGATTAAGCAATAAGGGAAAAATCATCCTTACTCTCCTTCTTAATCTAAAATACAACCAAACAGCCTTTGAAACAAAATGTAGATGCTTTAAACAATGTATATCCCCCACAAAAAGCTGCTGCACCAGCATAGCAAAAATTAACACGACCTAAACCTTTTCTTTGTCTAAGACTCTTAAGACAAAGTTTATCTACAAATATAACACAGCTCAATTTAAGCAGAGGTACAATCCTCACCCCTCCCCTTTCCAAAAAAAAGGCTAAAGAAAAGTTAAGTCTCTTTGACCCAAATACAGAATCACTAAGCATTTTATCTGGCAGAAAATGTAACTCAATCAGCCCATACATGTTCACTTAATATCAAGTATTGAGAACATCCGATTTATACGTCTCTGCCTGAATTCTGTGCATTTAGGCTCATTTATTGAAGCTCTATACTTCACCCAAGCAAGAAAAAGCAGGAGGAACTGGAGGGGTGGGGGGGAAACTTGTCTCAATGTCCATTAGCAACTATGAAATCCAACTATCATGAGTACTGGAGAAAAATACATTCTATTTTCCAAACTCAGCCTTATGCTCACAAGCCTGATAAATAACGTAAATATACTCTACTGAATCACACTGTTTTGCACTTGAAATTTGACACTAGGGTATGAACAGGACTGGCTAAACCACTAATGTATCTCGCTTGTTGTGACACGGTAGGGAGCGGGGTGGATTGACTGGGGAATGTCGTCTAGTTTTACTGGGACTGTCTGCATTGGGGATGAGATATCAGGGGATGACTTTTCTTGAGGGACAATACCTGAGCCTGTAACCTGAGCCAGGAATGGGGGTGGGGCCAGGTGACACCTTTGCCCGGGAAACTGCACAAAGGGAGAGGAGGAGCCGGGGGGAGGGGAGTGAGTCAGCTGGAGGGGGTTTTTCAGTTTTGGGCTGGCTGGGAAGATGCAGGGAACCCTGAGTCTAGGGTCTAAACTCCTTGCCCCCCCCCGAGGGACCTGGCTGAGGGGTCCTGGTTGTACCTACAAGCCCTGCTTGGGACTGTGTTCCTGTCATCTAATAAAACTTCTATTTTACTGGCTGTCTGAGAGTCAAGGTGAAATCGCAGGAAGTGAGGTTGCAGGGCCCTGACTCCCCCGACACTCCATGACACTTGTCAATTCTTCCTTCCTACTAATGATAATGAAACTCAAAGTTACACAACTTTACGGACTGTTAAATGGCCAGCAATTAGGTGAGAGGGTCATAAGGCTGACTATATCTAGTTACATGTGACTCCCCCCTCCCAGGACAACATCTAAGCCCCTCCCAAGTATATAAAAAACAGAAACCACCACCACGAGAAAACTTGGCAGAGGGTATCAACTCACAGGGCACTAAGACATAGGGCAAGTGATCTGAGTGAATACAAATTTATGGACCAATATGAGGGATAGTCTAAAAGTTGAAGAAAAATCTCAAAATTATTCAAAATGGCAGGTCATACTAGTGCCAGTTATATACTTACTACTTCAGGCATTATAGTCCACTGTGTTATTTTCAATATGTGAGGGAAGAGAGTATAATCACACTTCCTCAGATTGAAAAAGTAACCAATCTTGTCTCTATATCTGTCTACATAGAGTCTAGTACACGGTTGGCCCTCTTTGGGGACCATCACCCTGTTGTGGTGAAGGGGCTTGCGTGTTCCAACGAACCTCAGAGCTAAGTTGTTGGGCAAACAGGTGTGAAGGGAGGTCCCACACAAAGCAGGGTCCAATCCCCCAAGTAATCAATGGTGGATCAGGCGGAAGAGGGTCCTTGGATCTCAGTGGCTGTGAAAGCGGATGAAGTGGAGATCTCCAGTCATCTCAGAGACTTTCCCTGCCACTGGGCCCCAGACCTCCAACTTGTCATGATCATGTGGTCGCTGTAGGTAAACCAGCTTCCCCATGTTAAAAGAAATCACACGCAGGCTTCTACCAAGGGAAATATCTTTCCAACTTTCCAAGCCCTGCGGCGACCAACTAGTGGTGACAGGGACAAGATTGGTGAATCTGGCAGTCCCTAGCCACAAATCTGCATGTAGACGGCGGTAGTTAGATGGTCGTCTGGTACCTAGACTAATACGGGTGCAATTCAGCAGCTACTATCGCGACTGAGCAGTCCTCTTTAGGATCCCCTCTGCTCACCCCGCATGGGGAGAGGGCTAGAAAAGGTGCCCTAAACCTAGGCTGTCTCATACACTCCTGGCTGGATTACCACATCCAGTGGGATCACTCTGCCTGCCGTCAAAGCTACAAAAAGACAGTGACTTTTGCTACATGGAATGTTCACACACTTATGGATAACAACGATAATGTATGACCAGAAAGAAGAACTGCTATCGTCGCCAGGAAACCTGTGAGATATAACATCGATGTCACTGCCTTGAGTGAGACAAAGTGCCCAGATGAAGGTCAACTGAGAGAAAAAGGTGGAGGTTACACCTTTTTCTGGAAAGGAAAATCTGCAGAGGACAGGCACATTCATGGTGTCGGTTTTGCAATTAGGAATAAGTTTGTCAGTCAGTTTATAGAATTTCCTGTAGGAATCAATGAATGTCTTATGACTCTTCGTCTTGAGCTCAGCAACAACCAGTCTGTGCTGTCATCAGTGTGTATGCCCCAATGCTTGTGTCACAGAGTGTGGGGGGACACAAGGCCCTACACCCCCGGCTTCCTGCGATTCACCATGACTCTCAGCCAGCCAATAAAGCAGAGGGTTTATTTAGACGACAGGAACACAGTCCAAGACAGGTCTTGCAGGCACAGACAACAGGATCCCCCCCCGGTTAGGTCCATCTTGGGGCCCCAGGGGCACCACAGGCCCATTGTGGGGTCAGAGCTCTGTCTGGGCTCCCCTCCATTCCCCAGCCAGCTCCTGAAACTCCCTCTCCCCATTGTCTCCTCCCCCAGCCTTTGTCCAGCTTCCCAGGCAGAGGTGTCACCTGGCCTCTAACCCCTTCCTGGGTTCTCACGTTACATGCTCAAGTCTCCTCCCTCAAGGCCAGCCTCCCATCCCTCAATGCAGACCGTCCTCCCAGGCCAACACTCCCCACTCAGCATTCAAAGACCACATTAAGAACAGTCCCAGTTCGTCACATCTTGATTCTATCGAGGATATTAGGAACAATTCTATACAGATCTTGACAGAATCTTGACCAACATTCCCAAGGAGGGCACGATAATTCTCCTTGGAGATTTTAACACTAGAGTTGGGCTGGAGTCATATCTCTGGAATGGCACTATCGGAAAAGAAGGAGTAAGAAAGCCTAACTCCATTGGCATCCTCCTCCTGCGCAAATGCATAGAATATAGCCTGGTCACCCTCTTTAGACAAAGTGAGAAGTATAAGACCACCCTGGAGACACCCTTGCTCTAGGCATTGGCACCTTTTTGACTATGTTATTGTTAGAGCTCGAGTTCGGAAGGATATCCTCATCACAAGGGCCATGCATGGAACTGATGACTATTGGACAGACCAATCATGAATTTCCCGATCGTCTCAAAGCATCGCAAGCAGGCAAAATCAGTACAAAAGAAATTCAACATCAAGTCCCTTGAAGATATAGTGACTCGGAAAAAACTTCAGCAGTGTCTCCAAGAGAAGCTTGCCACTAAGCCTATGGCTGATGACGATAATGAAAATTTCTAGAAGAGATTAAAGACTGCGGTTCTCTCGGCATGTGCTGAGTCCATTGGCTATGTCACCCACCATCACCAAGACTGCCTTGATGAGAATGATGCTGAGATTCAGGGCCTGCTTGACCAGAAAAGTAAAGCTCACTGCATGTGGCAAAACAATACATCACACCAGCAGAAGAAAGGGTCATACACGCAACTCAAGGCTGAAGCCCAAATTAAAAATCCATTACATCAAAAATAAGTGGTGGTGAGAAAAGGCCAAGGAGATTGAGCTTTATGCTGATAAACATGACATGAGGAGTTTCTTTCAGGAAATAAGAGTCACTTACGGTCCATGCTCCCATGGACCCACACCACTCCAAGCCCAAGACAGGTCAATGTATTTTAAGGACAGTGAAGCCATCAAAGCCAGATGGAAGGAGTATTTTGAGTTATTCCTGAAATGTGAGTCAACTGTCTCTGATACCACTATCAAATCTATACCTCAATGACATGAAAGAGAATCTCTTGCTGACCCCCGCCCCCAAGCCTTGAAGAAGTAACACGAGCCATTATGCAGACTAAAAACAACAAGTAGCAGGGCCAGATGGCATACCAGCTGAAGAACTGGTAGGAAACTTTTTCTTCATATCTGGTGTAATGAGAAGATTCCAGAAGACTTGAGAAACGCTAACATTGTTACAATCTTTAAGAAAGGAGATAAGTCAGAGGGTGGAAACTATAGAGGCACTGCCTTGCTATCTACAGCAGGGAAAATTCTTGCCCGTATGCTCTTAAACCGATTACTCCCCCTTGCTGAGGAAATATTGCTGGAATCTCAGTGCAGTTTTAGACCATTCCACAGGACAATCAACATGATCTTTGTTGCCTGCCAAATCCAGGAAAAGTCTCTGGAGCAGAATCAGGACCTGTACATGGCTTTCATCCATTTGACAAAGGCCTTTGACTCTGTCAATCGCAAAGCTCTGTGGAAGGTGCTGGACAGATTTGGCGGCCCTCCAAAATTTATTAAGATCCTAAGTCTTCTCCATGATCAGGTGATGCCATGGTTCTCTGTAATGGCATTGAGGCGGAACCTTTCATCATCAAAACTGGGGTTAAGCAAGGATGCATTCTTGCCCCAACCCTGTTCTCCATCTATTTAGCAGTCATTTGGGTCCTCGTTAAAGATCACCTCCGCAGTTGAGTTGACATTCAATATAGAATGGGTGGGCGGCTCTTTAATATTCAACGTCTTCGCTCGAAGTCTTCAGTCTCCATTACTGATCTTCAGTATGCTGATGATTGTCTCATCCTCATGCACACTGAGAATGACCTTCAATCCACACTGGATTTTCCTGCACAAAAACTTACCGAAGCCTAGGATTCACTCAATATTGAGAAGACTAAATTCCTCTATCAACCTGCTTCAGACCTTGCACATGGACCCACCACAAATCACCATCGAGGGTCAGACTTTGGAGACAATTGAGCACTTTTGTTACCTCGGTAGCCAACTTTCTCAAAATGCAAAAATCGACAGAGACCTAGCACAGGATCCAGTGTGCAAGTGCTTACTTTGAGAAATTGTTCTGACGCGTTTTCACGGACCGTGACCTATGGCAGGACACCAAGATCCAAGTCTATGAGACAATTGTTATTCCTACACTCCTCTATGGATGCGAAACCTGAGTGACCTATCGACAACATCTCAACAGTTTGGAGAAATATCACCAACGGTCCCAAAGATCCTTCGTGCCAAGTGGCAAGATTGCCGCACTAGTGCTAGCATCCTTGCTGAAGCCAATGTCACCAGCACTGAAGAAATGATCTCATGCAACAACTTCGCTGGGCTGGACATTATGTGCGGATGCCAGACACTCACCTCCCAGAACAAGCCCTCTACTCTGAGCTCACCCATGATCAGATATCCCGTGGTGGTCAGAGGAAATGCTACGAAGACACACTGAAAGCATATCTTAAGAAAACTGATGTGGACATCACAAGCTGGGAAGAACAAGCCACCAACTGACCCCATATCCTCCATCAGGCAGTGGCCTGCTTTGAGGAGAAGCACCTTGCCCTCTAAGCTGAAAAGAGAGAGAGCAGGAAGGAAAAAAATAACTTTGTCCCAGCAAGCCACTGGCCTGCCACAAAATGTCTGTACCTACTGCGGGCTGATTTGCGGTTCCAGGATCGGGCAGCTGAATCATCTCAGGACCAATATGTAAATCCATGGTAGAGATCATCCTCGAAAGCGAGGGATCGCTGATCAATCAATCACACTGTTGGCACCATACAAATGATCATTCTAACGTTAGGAATTACCATGCCAGATCAGGTCCATCTAGTCCAGTAGCCAGTACCAGACTCTTGCACTTCCTCTGAACTAACGCCAGCAGCCAATAAAGCCAGATATGGAATAACCTGCCCATAATGGAAGTTTCTTCCTAAATCCCACATCAGTTAATGGCTGGCTTATATCCTGAAGTATGAATGTTTAGATGCATTACCTTTATTCTATTTAATGCAATTGTAGGTGGTTGTCTTTGTCAGAGTTCAGGGCAATTGCACCTGTATTCCTCCTCAGTGATCCATCGGCACCCACTTTTAGCCTTCTGGGTCCCAGTCATCAGCTTTCTGGGGCAGAGACCAGTGTCTCATTCCCTCCTCACTGGGGAATCTTTAAGGCTGCACAGCTCCCTGCCTACACTGTGACATCCCCAGCAAGCCAGATTGCTTAAGAGACCAGCATCTGAGCTTCATTTTCTCTCCATAGATTCATAGACTCCAAAGCCAGAAGGGACCACTGTGATCATTTAGTTTGACCTCCTATATAACACAGGCCAGAGAACTTCCCCAAAATAATTCCTAGAACATACCAATTAGAAAAATATCCAACCTAGATTTAAAAATTAGCAGCCACGGATAATCCACCATGACCCTTGGTAAACTGTTCCAATGGTTAATTACTCTCACTTTCAGAAATTTACACCTTCTTTCTGGTCTGTATTTGTCTAGCTTCAACTTCCAGTCACTGGATTGTGTTATACCTTTCTCAGCTAGACTGAGGAGCCCATTATTAACTATCTGTTCCCCATGAAGGTATTTACAGCCTGTAATCAGTCATCCCTTAACCACCTCCTCGTTAAGCTAAACACATTGAACTCTCAGTCAGTTACTATTTTCTAATCCTTTAATCATTCCCATGGCTCTGAATCCTCTCCAATCTACCTTCTTGAATTGTGGACACCAGAACTGGACACAGTATTCCAGCTGCAATCACATCAGTATCAAATACAGAGGTAAAATAACCTCTCTACTCCTACTCAGGATTATCCTGATTATGCACCTCAGGATCCCAGTAGCTCTTTTGGTCACAGCATCACATTGGGAACTCATGTTCAGCTCATTATCCACCATGACCCCAAAGTTTTTAGCATCACAGCTCCTCAGGCTAGAGCTCCCCACCTTGTAAGTATGGCCTACATTCTTTGTTCCTAGATGTAGACATTTATGTTTAGTCGTATTAAAATGCATATTATTTGCTTGAGACCAGTTTACTAAGTGATCCAAATTGCTCTGAATCAGTGACTGCCCTTTCCATTATTTACCACTCTCCCAATTGGTGTATAATTTGCAAATTTTAGCAGTGATGATTTCACGTTTTCTTCAAAAAGTTATTGATAAAAATGTTAAACGGGACAGGACCAAGGACTGATCCCTTCAGGACCCACCAGAAACAGACCACTCAATGATTCCCTGCTTACTTAGTTTCACAGCATCACAGAAATGCAGAGCTTGAAGGGACCTCGAAAGTCCAGCCCCTTACACTGAGGTGGACAAAGTAAACCTAGAACATCCCTGATGAGTATTTGTCCATCCAATTCTTAAACGCTTCCAATGATGGGGAGTTCACAACTTTCCATGAAAGCCTATTCCAGAGCTTAACTACCCTTACAGCAAGATGGATAAAAAATATTTTATTTTATTTAAATAATATTTTTTTCTTCTTAAAAATAAACCTGTTTAGTGAATGAAATAAATGAAATCTGAAAATGAGAATGCCCCTTTCTTCAGAAAATAACTGAAGTACAAATGGAAAAACTGATTAAAATCAATTATTTAAATCAAGGCTTTCCACTTGATTTAAATAGCTGATTTAAATCACCTTTATTTAAATCAGTCTATCCAGCCTTGTAGTTAGAAAGTTTTGCCTGTTATCTAACTTAAAGCTCCCTTGCTGCAGATTATGCCTAAAGTCCAATTGGATTTTGTGCTGCACCCCCAAAGATATCAGGAATCAGAAAGGTGATAGTCCCTTTCTTTACTGCTCTAGCACAATGATACCTAGAATTTGGGGACCTCAAAACCCAAAAGATGGCAAATTATTGGAGGAAATTCAAAGCAAAGGAACCGCACTCAGAGTGGAAAGGGGTCAATAAATGAGGAAATAAGTATGTATAGGTTAGGTAACAACCGTGGGAGGGACAGGGTGTGAGAAATAGATGCCATCCTTCGTAACCTAGTATGCAAACTGTCAATTTGGTGGGAAAGCATGGTAGAGATTTTAAGCTCTACAAACTGATGATTAAATTATATGGAACAAGAAAGAAATGCTGTTGTTCTGCACAGTTTTATGTAACTCTGATGAAATTGCTTTTTAAATCTACATCACAGGCACCCAAGAGCTTTGGATGGGCACCCTATGGGGTAGAGTGTTTTAGACTGAAGTCTAAATAAATTTGCACCATCTACAAAATCTGAATTTATAAGTAGAAAATTTCTTTAATGTGACCCAAAACCATAGAAACAGGAGTAAGGTGAAGAAATTTAGCAAAGGAAAGATCAGTACAATAGTCTCAATGTGGAATCTTCTTTCCAACAGAAATCAGCAGAAGCACCATTATTTGAATAATTCAAAATTAGACTTGACAAATCATTCATGAGTATTTGGAAGGGAAATGTTGGCAGGTGATGAGAGTTGCAGAACCTTGAAACAAGCACCAGAAGTTTAACTTAATTCACAGAGTGAGAGGAAACCAACAGAGGAGGAGGAAGCTTATGGCTGTATCAGCAGACAGCAAAAAGTTGATTTTGGCAATGATGTTTTGGACAGATTGATTGTGTGAATGGAGGGGGGGCTGCAAGATGAGTATAAATAAGACCAGAGAAAAGGAAGTTGCTGTCCTTGACACCGGAAATTATTAGGATATGAGAGAGCAATTTAGCTACGAGAACAAAGAGGAAAAGACAGATTTTTGATTGATACTGTATCTTAGCCAAAAAGCTGCTTCCTTGGCCAAGTTACTTCTTCTGTCACAATTTCACCATTTAATAATGAAGAAACTCTTTATAGATGCTGTGAAACCACTCTAGTAACATCCAAGTAGTTTTTTCCTGTTTTCTTGCATTGCAGAAAGTTGTACTAAGACATGCAGATATGAAGCCGTGAAAGGAGCATTTTACCATTTCCGTTGCAATCTAGTCTACTTAGACTAGATCCAGTGCCTGAAACCACATATCAGAGTGAAGTAAACATGACTTGACAATTTCACCACTGTCCATAGTTTTTTTGTATAGCAACACAGACCAGAATTGTCAATTTCATTGTGCACCTCTTGGGAAAATATGAGCAGTACCAAAGGCACTGAAGCAGTCTGCAAATTCAGACTGTATCAAGTCATGTTTCAAAGGTTACCTCTGCAACGATAAGAACTATAAATTATTTTTTTAAATTAAGATTGCAGCCTAACATTTTCAAACCCGGATGCCTACAAAGTTAGGCATCTACATGAATATTTGTACAGCTGCATAAAAGTGGGCTGATTTTCAGAGGTGCTGCACACCCCCATAGCCAATGACTTTGGCTTGAATTGTGGATGTTCAGCCTTCTGAAAATCAGCTCACTTTAAATTAGGCATCTATAGATGGGCTTAGATGCCTACATTTACACATTTGTGTTTGGAAAATGTTGCCCCTTCAGTTCTGCAGAGTTTGTTGGCTTAGCTACACCATGATTTCCTAACTGCCATTGATAAATGGTTTTTTTTATGTCCTGGATACGACCATCAGTAGCTGTTGAATTACCACAAAGAACCAGACCTGAATCTCATAACAGTCTCTTTAGAAGCTTACTGATACCAGACATTTCATAACCAGAAAGGTGCACGCAGACAAGATTCTGATTGCTCGGCCGCTGATATGTTCCAGATTCATCCCTTGATAGTATAAATGTTTGGAACATCACAACTGATTAGATAATGTTTAAGTTGTCACAAAAATATGGTTTCCCTAACTTTCATTTCAAAAGCACAATCCAGAGCAAATCAACTCAGCAGCACAGATCATATTTTCATGCAAATAGGCAATGTCTAGGTAGCTAGTTCAAATTCAGCCCGGAACAAATTGGGATCTACCTATGCTGCCGTCTGATGGCTGTTTGGTAGCCTATGTGAAATAAGCTGATGGTCTCATTTTTAGACCCAGTGAACAGATATCAGCAATAAAAAACCCACCCACCCACTACTGCCACTACAATTGACACGACTTGATGTCCCTTTGCTGGCAAGCTCAGCTGTGAAGCTACAGGATGAACAAATGATAGTGAATGATTTATACCCTCTCCCCCGCTTTGTCTACATCAGGGTTAAGATACTTTGGCATGACAGACTTGGGAAACTTTCACTGCCACTGCACCCACTTTAAAGTCACTTTTTCAGAGCAAGTAAGCCACAGAACTGTCAATCAACCACCTTTCACCAGTGCTAAATCTACATGAAAAGATTTAAAATAAAGAAAAATCCTGAAGAAAACTACTAGAAGAAAAAGCAAAACAGACTGTGATTCATCAGCAGAACTGTCTAATTATGATGGTTTTCAGAATTTTCTAGTCTAAGTAGTCTCAGTAGCTCTCTAAAATGGATAACAGGGATGGAACGTAGAGCAGCTGAACACTGTGGATTCATCTAATTGGCCATTGGGTGTCACTAACACTCCACAAAAACAGAGAGAAGAGATATTTAACCTGGAGGTTGAAATATCACCAAATCTTGCTCAGAGACCATAATTCACTTATGACTGCTGGGGGGCTTTCAGTGTTTTGAACTACAGTATTAGGTTGGGGTTTTTAAATCAGGTATCCTTTCAATTGGCTATGTTCCCTGTCTGTACTATTTCCTTTCTCACAGGACAGGTTGTTTATAATTCAGCTTTAAATTCAAAATCTCCATCTCTGAGCCATTTCAATTGCTTTGATATTCCACTGAAGGATGAGTAAACAAGCTGACTACAAAGCAGCCATTGGATTAGGAAATTCATGTGAAGTTCTTTGGCCTTTATTTCGGGCCTGTGCTTTTCTCCTCTGTGAGAAGTTCCTCATTCACAGAGACGGGATAAAATAAAACAAAAAACTAACACACATACAGTCCAGGGGGGAAAAAACAGCTACATAAATAATAACAGAGCAGCTAAGTGGCTTAAGGGGGACAGGGACTGACATGGACATGGACACAGACACACAGATTAACTGCACTTGTCACAATTTTTAAATCCCAGCAGACTGACCTCATACATCAAGCCACTGTCTAAACAACAAGTGACTAAAGAACAAAAACAAGCTTCTATTGACAGTTAGCAATGGGGGAAGGCACTACCATGATCCGGGTTTTTATCATCATTTATAACCACTTTCAGAGAGGGAAATTCTATTTTGGATACAGTATAAAGCTACCGGGAAGAGACCAACAGTGTAAGACATTCTACCCTCTTATTCAAAGAAGAACACAGACAGTCTC
Source organism: Mauremys reevesii (assembly GCF_016161935.1). Classification (NCBI taxonomy): domain Eukaryota; kingdom Metazoa; phylum Chordata; order Testudines; family Geoemydidae; genus Mauremys; species Mauremys reevesii. The sequence goes on along the minus strand of NC_052624.1, from coordinate 3,344,020 downwards.
ACTGCTCTCTCCAAGCAGAAACACCAAAGGGTGCCAAAAACTAAACTGAAAGCACAATCTTCTGACCTTTTGGCAAAAGCTGAAAGATTTTGACTTTGATAACATGCTCGTTTCTAAACAATAAGACAGATGTGCAAATTGAGAAAACAATTCCCAACAACTCGATACTTGAAAATTCCCTTTAATAGTTTTGTTCACATTAATTAGTATTAACACTCCTAAGGACAGACTTAATGACTAAAATATTCTATTTGGAGCAAAACTAACTTGCAATTCTTGATTTGATTATTGTGATTTAAGACACTTGCAAGCAATTTCTTGACCCGCATCATCTCCTATAACACCAGCCATCCAGTCTATACACTAAAGTTATTTTATTCTCCTCCTTGCTTAAATCAAAGCTTATCCTTTGTTATATCTATTAAAACCTAAGCTGTGTCAGTCTGTGGAGTCTTCCTGAGCCACCCACCCTCCTGCAATCTGTCAAGTCAGTTCCTTCCTAGCTGCTGTCTGCACGCTCCCCAGGGAGGTAAAATTTAGCAACATACCATCACGTGGTAGAACTCCTTGCTGGGAAGATGGAGTGCTCTGCACATCGCTGACCTCAATTTCTTTTCTTTCCAGTGGACCAGTTTTGCTGGATTCCATCTCACTGCCTCTGCTTCTCGGAGAGTCAAGGCTAGCAGCTTCATCAATGACATTTCTCTTGTCCCTGTTTGCTGCCGCCTCCTCCTCCCTCCCTTTGTCGTGGCTGCTGATTTCAGGGATTTGCTCCAGTTTGCTGTGATACAACCCTGGGCTGCCCAGCTCTTTCTTGACAGAGGTGCTACTGCCGCTGTTCCACTCCTCTCTCTTCTTGGCAGCTGGCTCCTCTGTAAGAAGGCACTGATGCTCCTTCACAGTCAGGCTAGGCAACTCCGCATTGTTCTGTTCAGCGCCCAGGCTGTAGACAGATGTTTGCTCTTCTGACACAGTCATTGACCTTTTCATTGGAGCGCCTGGCTTTCTGGTAATGGGGCTTGAGCTCTGGGTCAGATTGCTAGTAGTAGGAGAGAGAAGGCCAGTAGCAAGGTCTTCTCTAACCAATGGCTCAGGGTATTTGTCTGCCAAATTAAGAGTCTGGGGCACAGACAAGTGGGAGCATTCTGACATTGCACGCCTCATTGCCTTCCTTTGGTGAGCAGCTCTGTTCAGGAAATTGCCTTCATCTGCACAGCTCAGCTTTTCCTCCATCTCAACCATAAATCCTTCTTCCTCCATTTCACTGATATTATTGAAATAGCTACTTTTGGAGTCATCCTGTGCAAGCTCTATTGTCGTAGTTGGAGGTTTTGGATTAGATGCAGTCAAGGAAGAAGAAAATCCACTCTGTAGATAGTTATCATTAACTACCCCTATTACACAATAGCTAGGGGATCCATCTTTTTTCACAGTCCCCTCTTTAGACCCTGAATTGTTAGGCAGGATAGGGTTGAAATTTGGATTCCACACACTAATCTCCTGCTCCTTCATGTATTTGTCAGGATCACTCTCTGACACAGACAGGTTGGGCAGATTTTGTTCTTGCTGGCACTTGGTTTCCACCCCACTCTTACCTGCTGCTTTCTCCTGATCGGTGATGGCTTCATTTTTTCCCAGCCCAGCGCAAGGTCTCTCAGCTCCTGCCTGCCCCAAATGGAAATCTGTAGTTTTGGGGTTTGCCAAGTTTCCTTCTGCAGAAGGAAATGCTTCAGAAATCAAAGACCAGTTTTCAAGGTGACCTGGAGCTGCCTGGTATTTTTTGCCCTGCATCTCAATTTCTCTTTTGTCTTTCTGAGCTATTTTCAGCTCTTTGTCCAGCTTTCCTTCAAAGAAGCAGAGCTTATCCTCATCTGTGAAGCCAGCGTTTTTAACAAGCCCATCTTTAATCTGTCCCCCTGAGTTTACATTTAGCCCAATTTCATTAAGCTTTCCCTCAGTCCTCTGCCATTCAAATTTAGTTTTGCCGAAGTCTTTCTGGGATTCCATGCAGTGGTAGGCTTCTGAAAAGCTATCTGTGTTCTTGGCTTTGCACAGCTGGCTGTATTCTGAGAGAGATGCAGGCTGCTTGTTTGAGAGAGACATCTCTGACTGCTTCTCTCCCTCTCGTAGCTGTAATACCACCTACAAGCAAGCCGAGCTTGCAGGCTGCCTGAATCTGTGACGACATACCATTCCCCTGTATTCATGACAAAACTCATTCTTCCCCATCCCCCTCTTACCCAAAGCAATCATTTACTGGATTCGGCCACTAGTCCAAAGAAAGCACTTTAGTTAGACCCTAAACATGTCAGGTTTTGTCCCTTCCTAAAAACAAAATGGAAATTTAATTTGCAAATTTAATTCTTTGGTCTCGGTAAACATTGATGTGGTTTTAACAATACCAGTGAAATAGATTCTTCAGTGAATAATGTGTTGAGGGTAATTATACACATATGCTTTGTTACCCCTGCATCCATTTATAAGGAAGCTTACAATCGTTTTTTCTGTTCCAAACAATATTATATAAATAAGTATTCCTTGTTCATGAACAGTCAATCATGAATCAAGAAGAACCACTCCTAAAAATTGGTAAAAATTATACTCAGTAGTATGGTTTGCCCTCTAAAAACCAATACTGTACAGAGATTTGCCTCCCAGAGGCAGAGGAGTTTTGGTGCCAGAGCAATGTATTTAATACATTCTTTCTGTATCAGAGATCTCAAATACTGCCACAAATGGGGATTCCATTCAATCTAACTAGAAATAATGCGAATCACAAGAGCTTAGTCCTGGACAATCCTTAAGAGAGAATTTGGCACAGGTTCAGAGTGGTTTTGTGATTCTCAATACTATATCCTGGAATGTGGGCTTTTTAAAAATCATCAACTTATACAGTACTTTCATTGCACTACATTCTTCCATTGCTCTATGCTGATCTGAGACAAGTGCCCTGAAGTGAAATAAGTGCATAATGTGACCTATCAAAATTCCTCATTCAAGCATCTGTGAGAAGACTTTTCTAACTCTAATTTCAGCATAGATAACATCTTGCTCTGACAAAATATTTTCCCCTATCTTTCTTCAGACTACCAAGATCACTCAAGTCATGTACTTTGGAAAAGGTTGATGGAGATGGGGAAATGTTGTCCACTGTAGTCCTTGAATTGCAATGGTTAAAATATCCCCTTCACTACAAATTGAAAAGAGGCTCCTGGGAACAGGAATTTCCAGCAGTGGGAGATAAAGCACAAGGACGACTTCACTTTTTGGTGTATGACTGCATATAAGGGCAGGCTGAGATGCTGTATGTAAAGGCCATTTACCTGCTGGGTGAGAAAGGGAACTGGCTAAGAGGCTGGCCTGGTAACACACTGCCCCAAATTCCTCTACCTAACGGCCATGGAGGCCTGAGTTCCTTCTACATCAGTGTAGGACCAGACAGATACTCAAATTACAGAAGGGTACTGCTAAGGTCACCCGCTTGTTTGAAGTAACACAGGCTCTCAGACTCCAATTTGATCAGGCCAGTAAGTGAGAAACAGTGTTTCCAAGTGATTAATTTTGAAGTGTAACTGCTAAGCGTATTCAGCCTGTTATTAGCCTGGGATCCTGCAGAGTTTTGTTACTTAGAAATGCCTACATCCAATGAATCTCTCCCAGTGAACCACATGGGAGAGCCAGGTTTGATTTCTCTCTGCTCTACCTTCAAACAGGAAAGGGACAGGGAAGCAGGACAGGAAGCAGGCTCAGCCCGTAGGGAGATGTGGGACAGGCTTAGGCCTGGTCTACACTAGGACTTTAATTCGAATTTAGCAGCGTTAATTCGAATTAACCGTGCACCCATCCACACCAGGAAGCCATTTAATTCGACTTCAGTGACTCCCGAATGCCTTAACAGCAGATAAACAGACCTAGGAACATGTGCTACTTTGGGAAGCAAAGTCATCTAGACTTTTGTTGTTGTTAATTTTGGAATAAATGGCTTTTAAAGGCAGGTCAATTAAACAGACCACATCTTCTCAAGACTTTGAATACATCTATGAAGGAAGGCCCAGTTTAAACCAATTACATTTAATTACATGTAATGACTTTCCCAGCAGAATCTGAGAACTTGCTGAAAGCACTAAAGATTGCCTCTATCCATTTACCATTGACACTTGGAGCAATGCATTCCCCTACCAGCACCGAGAGGTGCTGCCCTTGTCTTTAGAGGCCCAGTGTGAAGTAATCCTGGACTAGACAAACCCTCCTCTTTCAGTCAAGATTACAGAACTTTAGGAAGAATGATCATTGCAGATAGAGCCAGAAAAACTCCTGCCTAGGAGGAATTTTGCCCTTGGTGTAAGCAAACAGTAACAATGATTCCTGTTTTAGTTTAATTTTGACAAATTAATTTAAGACTCAATGTAGAAATGCTTGAGCTGCAGAACGCCCCCTGAATTTAACCTGCTGCAGAGATAACACGCTCTGATCCACACATTTATCTACTTGTATTTGAATTCTGGGTTTGAGATGTTGCTAAATTTAAAAACAATGAGTAATGTACTGTAAATTATACCCACAGTCTATACCCCCTCCATTTAACCAAAATACTTCCACCCACCAGCCCCATTATTCTCGAAAGACCTCATTTTTTTAAAAATGATTTAAATATTCTTAGACATCTTGCTGTGTGAAATGTGACCTACAGATCAATATTTTTATCCTCTGTCTACTAACTGGTGCAAGGCTAGCACTTGGAAACATTTGCTGGTCCTAAAAGTATATATACTGGACTCACCAACATACTTGACAGGTCACAAAATCCCAAACCTTTAAGTCATTTCATCTCAGTTACCTTATGTTGCTTCCCCATCACTTCAATCAGTTCTAAACAAGATTTTAGCAGCAGATCTCAACTTACTAGAGTTCTATTAATGCTCTACACTGATGAAATCAGGTTTTCCATGTTTTCTAATATTCAAAGCACTGGTTTCTAGTTCTAGCGGTTCTTGAAAGAGTGGCAGCTATAATTATGTAGAAAATAAAGTAAGAGAAATGAAGCAAAGTGGCATGCTTTGATTTTAAGGTTTGATATTTCACAACCAATCAGGAAAAGAGAGAAATGCTTTATGTCACCGGAAAGCAGAGACCAATTCTCAGAATTCTAGTGGGATGAAGCATGCTTGTATAGTCCTTGTGGTTTGCAATGAAACAGATATGAGAATTGTCACTACTTCAATTAGCACTACTTTTCTGGTACAGGTCCTGAAAAGACGGTTACTCACCTGTAGTAACTGGTGTTCTTTCGATGTGTTGCTCCCTCCCATCCATCATGTAGGTGGTGCGCGCGCGTGCTCTCGCTCTTCATTTTTTTTTTAGCAACTCCAGCTCCGGCGGGCGCTGCTGGGCCGCGCCATGGCGGCGGCGTATATATACCCCCGCCCGCCCGCTCGCTCCCTCCTTCCCTTCTTGCGGCTATTCCGGGAAGGAGGGGAGGATGGGGGATTGGAATGCAACACATCTCAAGAACAGAAGTTACTACCCACAGTGTAAGGTGAGTTTTCTTTCTCTTTCTAGTGCCATTCCATGTTCCATCCCAAGCCTTACCCCTAGGCGGGGTCGGGTCGATGAGTGGGGCGAGCGTAATACCGCAGAGCCGAGGGCCGGCCCGCTCTAGACCGCTGCATGCACCAGCGTAGTGGAGCGAAGGTATGGACTGAAGACCAGGTGTGGAAGACCAGGTGGTCCTGGATGGGGACATGAGCCAGGCGCCGGATGGGCATGTGCCGGTGTGGTGGGGGTGGTGAGGTGGAGTGGGAACGCGGAGCAAGCTGCAAGCGCGTCTGATGCGCGGGCAGCGCCCTGGAAGAATCCTCAATCCAGGACTGGCTCGCGCCTCATGCGGTCTATCGCGCCAAACAGCTGGGACTAGCGCCCGAAAACGGGCCGAGCGCGTCGATCGAAAGCGCGACGCCGCGGGCCGCGGAGGTAGCTGCTGCTCGCGGTCGGCGAGCGGGGCGGCGCGCGCGAAGGGAGAGGAAGAAGAGCGAGGGAGGGGAAGGAGAAGACACCAGGAAGGGGAGAGGGGGGTGTGGCCGGAAGCACCACTGGTTCCTGGGTGGGGTGTGGTGGGAGACCCTGCCCCAGTGAAGGGCGAGCTCTGAGGACCGTCCGCTCGAGCGGCGAGGCCTTACACGTAAGATGGAGAGAGGTACGAGGAGAGAGAGGCAACAGGGTAGATGGAGCTGAGCGAGGGCAGCAGGGCTGGGCGAGACCCAGGTTAGACTCCGCGCCAGGCAGGATCCCATGTCGGAGCAGGAGGGAGCACCTCCTGTATAGACGGCCCAACCCTTTAACGAATTGTGAGAAAATCCACCATCGGGTGCTGACAGCGCTGCGAGACCTCCTATGGATGTGAATGGCTGGCGACCAGCTGTGCTAGAGGTGATGAGATGGCGGTAGATTGAGGGCTGAGGTAGTTGAGGTAGTTCTGGAGGGCTGGATGCATCTCTCTGAGGGTTGATATCTCTCTGGTTCGTTGTGGAGGCGTAAGTAGTTAGAGCACTTGGTTCGGTGCTTTGAGCAGCACTTGCTGCCTGCGCCGGGTTTAACCATTCAGGAACCTCTCAGCGGAGCAATCTCTCCAGGTTCAGCGTAAGCGAGATGATGCAGCCTGGTTATGCCCGCCGCCCTGGAGGGGAGGTCCGGCGAGAGACCGGAGGAATGGGTTCCTGAACCGACAACTCGAGCAGCAGGGGCAGGCAGGGTATCAGGCCAGACGGTCTCCAGGTATGATCCGGCGTCTCATGATCACCCTCGGGAGCGTCTCTGTGCGGAAGGAAGGTCGAGAAGGCTGACAGGACAGGGAAAAAGGGAGAGCGGAAAGAAAGGGAGGAAGAGCGGAAGCTGAGAGTGGAAGGAGCTTGGAGCGCGGTTGGGCAGAACTGAGAGAGGTCTTGCTGGGGGTCCAGGAAGCAAAGAGGTCTATCTGGCCACATCTGGGGAGAATCTGGGGAATGGGAAGAGGCGAAGAGAAAGGACTGGGGCGCGTAGACCAACGTGTTGGCGTGCGCCGGCAGAAAAAACGCTAAGGCTGCAAAAGGCAGGCCCTGGCAGAAAACGCTCTAGAGCAATGCCTCGCTGCAAAAATGAGGACAAGGCCCGAGGGGACTGCCCGCCCTGCCTGTGGCTGTAAAACATGGTTGTGGTGTTGTCCGTGTACACACCAGATGTGCCGTTGTGCTGATGAGCCAGGCGAGACAAGCTACAGCGGCTCGCTCTCAGCTCGAGCTGATAGCTAGAGAGAGCTCCTGGGGACCAGAGAGACTGGGGGTGTTGGTCTCCTCCTGGGAGAGCCCCCGCGGCCCGGTCGGTCAGGGTGAGGGTGATTGATGCGCGAGGCGGAACTCCCCTCCCTGCGGGCCTTGGGCGAGGTCAGCCACCAGGTGACTGTCTGGCGGGCTCTGCCACCACACCCACCAGATGACTGGGACGCGCGATGAGGCCACACGGCGCACAGCCACTAGGATGGGCGAAGTGCGGCCTGGGTCGCCACGAACAAATGCCATGGATGGCCATGTGACGCGGGGCGGTCGCAGGGGCGGACGCGGGGCGGCGCGTGGGGTGGGAGGTGCTGCAAGGATCGCAAGGGCGTCTAGGTGCCTGCCTGGTGCCCCGGCACGCCAGGGCCCGCTGGAGCCAGATTGGAGTCTGAACTCCACTCCTGGGCCCGCTTGGAGGCCGACTCGAGTCTAAAGAACTGGAGTTGAAGGGAGGAACAAGGAGGGAATAGATGGTGCTTGGGAGCCCGATGATTGGATAGTTGACGGCGGAGATGATTGGACGAGCGAGTTGGGAGGCGCCGCCCGGACGATGCGGCGGCGACGGGCGCACGCCGGCGGCGGAGAGAACGCGGCGCCCGCGGTGGTGAGTGGAGGCAGACCAGACTGCGAGGAGGCAGCGTGAGATGAGCATAGCCGAGAAAGTAGTCCGAAGAGCAGGAAGCGGTACCAGAAGCAGGTGAGGTGGGATGGGATGGGAAGCATCAATCCAAGGGCCAGAGGCCAAACAAGGGCAGGGGGGGATAATGGACCCATAGTCACCATCCGAAACTTGCATACCTCCGATAGTCTGTTGAGGTCCCGGAGCCTCTCCTCTAAGATGGGGGGCAGGCTTCCTGGAGAAGAATAGAATGGCTATCTGCGCCTGAATCAGCACCCTCGCCTGAATAGAACCCTCTGCCCGCCTGAGGACTGGCACTCGATAGCACCCAGAAGGCACTGAGGAGAGGACGGGGGGGGAGGGAGGGGAGGGAGGGGGGGGGGGAGGGGAGCTGTGGGAGGTGTGGGAGGTGGGGGGAGGGACATGGAGGTGGCGGTAGTGGAATGATGTTGGCTGAGGAGCGGAACCAGGGCGGGAAAAAAGGATGAACAGAAGGGGAAAGTGAGAGGAAGGGGAGGCCCGGCGAAGGTGGGCGGCCCGAGCGGGCCGGGCGCTCTCGGCGCCCTTGGCTGGTTGGATGCGCCGGGTCTTACTGTTCGCGGGCGGGAAGAGGGCGCGCGGCCGTAAGCGTGTCTGCGGGCGGCGGGCGGGCGAAATTGGTTGGGGCGGAGGCGTTGCTGGTCCTTTGTATTGGTGGTGGGTGTGTCGGTGAGCTGTATGCCTAATGCCCTGTGGCCGTGCCTGGCCCTCCCTCACGCGGGTGAATGCGGCCTTCAGTCTTTCTGTCATGGCAGTCTCGTCTCAAAGGCTGGACCTGGGCGCTGGAAGGCGGTAGAGGCTAGCAGTATGGCGCTCATGGCGCATAGAGTTACTGCTGCCAGCATTGCGTCGCATGGTTACCCCGCTGCGCGGCCCGCTGGCTGCTCTAATCCTCCTCCTGCAGTGCAGCCGCCTGCTGCCAACGGAAATCAGCCGGGGCCTGCGCAGTCCTCAGCGCAAGAGGTTGAACATTTTGTTGAATGTAAATTGAGGCAGTCCATTTGCTTGGGGCAGGTTCTCATTGTGGATAGCTGCTGCAGCCAGCTGTGTAGCTTTTGGTGCCCTTCTGGTCTGGCGGCTTGAGGGCTTGTCCGTGGCCTGGGCGTGGCTGCCCGGTCGGCTTTAGATTGGAGACGATTGGACAACTAGACGGGTGAATCAGAGCGAGGAGGGACACGAGGAGTAGGGAGCCCCATCTTCTCCTCAGCTGCCAGTGGCGGGGCGGGAGGAGGACCCTCAATAGCGGCATTGTTTTTCTGTATTGTTGGGGACTGGGGGATGGGGTTACCGAGGCGGTGGGCCTTTCCGCTTCGAATGAAGTCGCTGGCACGTCCTCTGCCTTCCGGGTAGGTTGATGGGATGGGGTCCCTTTCTAAGCTCACTGGGTCGGTCTTGAGGAGTTGGATCGGGCCTCGGGAGGTCCCGCCTGCCTGGTGCCCACCGCCCGAGGGGAGGAGGCGGAGCCGCCCGGGGCCGCACTCCCTCCGGCCTCATCGGGGAGGGGGGATGAGGATCATGCCCGCCCGGCGCCTGCGATGCGTGCCCGGCCGGTTCGGCGCGATGGAGGTTGCCTGCCTTCAGTGGGTGGGCCGCTCTGCTGAGCGGGTGAGGAGGGGGGGGCCAGCGGGGCCTGGGGCGTTGTGGCCATGTTCTGCCCCGGACCTTCTCATTGCTGGGGTCCATGTTCCTCGGGGAGACAAGGGAGAAGTCAAACTGCGCTGCCTCAGGAGGCGACGGAGAGGGTCTTGATAGCCAGGGGGAGGGCGCCGGCGCAGGGCGGGCGGAGGGCCGTGCGGGGCCGGGCCGGCGGCTGGGGCCCCCGGGTCGGGGGTGCCGGGGCCGACAGTGCCGGAGCCGGGGACCGGCGGTGCCGGCGCGGGCCCGGAGCCGACCGGCGGCCCGGGAGCTCGAGCTCGACCGCGGGCCGCGAGCGGGCGGCGGACCGACTCGATCGCGGGGCGCGGATGGGCGCCTGGGGCGCGCCGGGGGCGACGACGGCGGTGCCGCAATGGGACGCGCCACCGTGGGCGCGAGCGTGACCGAGCGACGCTGGCGCCGCGCGCGACGGCCGGCGCCGGCCGGGCGCGCGATCGCGGCGCTGCCGGCGCGAGACTGGAGGCGCGCCCGCCGGCGGACCGCGGGAGGCGGGGGGTGGGGGCGAGCGGTGCCGGGAGCGCGCGGAGGGGGGCGGAGCTGTGCCGTGTGGGCGACGCGCCGGCGAAGGGTGCTGCGGCGGGCGCCCGGAGAAGCGGCGAGCGGTCGCTTGCGGGGCGGCGGCTTTGAGCTTCCGGGCCGGCACCCGCCTCAGGCGTAAGGCGCGCGTAAGACTTGAGCCGCGCACGCCGCTGCGGCCGTGCGGGCACGGGCAGCTCTCGCTGGCCCGCAGCACCCGGGGGGCGTCGGGTGCCTCAGCGCGGCGGTGCACGCCCCGGGCGAGGCCGGTGCCGCACCGGGAGCTGGGCGGCTGCTGTTCCGCCACGGCCGGCTTAGGGTCGTGCCGCTTTGCTGCATTGCCTGTTGCCGAGCGCCTGCACCGCCGGCGCGCGGGGCCGGGGCGGGAGCTGCATCCTCGGCTTCGCCGCGGGGGCGCCGGCGGGCTGCCGCCGGGCGCCGCGGGGCGCGCCGGGGCGGTGCGCGTCCGGTCGCGGGTGGCGAGCGCGGCCCGGCGGCTGCTGCGGAGGTTGGGCCGCCCTTTCGCCGTCCGTCCCTGCAACGCAGCGCCAGGCCTTCCGCGTCGACGGGGCCAGCTCCCGCAGGCTTGCGGCCGCGCGCTCGTGGGTGCAGGCTCGCACGAGCGGCGGCGAGCGCGGACAGCACGGCTTCCGCCCGGTGGCTTGCACCGCGACAGAGCGGGAAACAGAAGCGCCCGCACCTCACGGGCAAAGAAAATAACGCTGAATAACTGAATAGGGAAACACCCTAACTACTATCAATGAACTATACAATAAATTAAGAACTAACAAACTTAAACATACGGGACGAACTATGAAAACCTACGGGAGTATGGGCGGAAAGAAGGAACTAGCACAACGCACTAGCCGCTGGGGAGGGAACGGCCGGGGCAAGCGGCGCGTACTGAGGAGCCGGGGGGCGGAGGCATATATAGCCGGAGCCACCGCGCGCCACTCAGAAGAACTAGCTAGTACAAGTCTGGCACCTTGGAACACTATAATTGTTAAGCTCTGTGGTGCCATTTTCCCCCCTCACACCTCTCCCTTCAGTATCTTGTGAAGATCCACATCACACTCTGCTGTAGATATACCACATCCTAAGAGAGATGCTTATAAGAACCAAGTTTTGCAATCTGTTGTATTGGTCCAATCCAATGGGTGAGTTATTTGGACTTAAGGTAGCAGAAGCTAGTATAGCAGCACACACACAGAATGGCAGGTGGCTGCTCAAGAATTAATGTTTTCTTTCCTTTCCAAGCCAGGTGGATGCCATGCAGGGTATCTGATGGTGCTAGAGAAATTAGATTCAAGTAGCTAAACAGAAAAATTGAGTTGTAGAGTGTACTACCACATACAATTAAGAGCCCAATGACAATTTTTGTTTTGATCTTTTCTTTTAAGTTTTAGTTTAATGTTTGCTAAACACTGTCTATATTTTTATCATCCTAATTTTTTTCCTGCATGCCAAAATATGTTCGCTCTCAATCAGGATCTAACTATACAGAACAGCTATTATTTTGAAAGAAAATATAAAATGAAGGAGTCCAACTCCATCGCCACACAATGGAGCTCTTACGAAAAGCTACTACTGCAGTCAGCCTACAGCTAGCTGTCCCAGGACGTTGTCAAGCTGATCCACTCTGCTCGTCATTCTTAGCCTCTTAGCAACTTCACCATAACTACATCTATCCTTGTTTCAACCTACATACCTTCTTATTCCCACACTTCCTTTCACATTTTTGTTTATACCATCCCCTATGCTTAGAACAGCCCCCCCCCCCCCGTTTCCATGCACCAACCACCCTCATTCTTCTCCAGATGTTTTTTCATGAAAATTTCTTAACACTTGTCTCCTCACAGAATACACCTCTGGATCTACTTATTTCTTACCTAGACCAGGAGTCTAGTGGTTAAAGCACAGGACTGGGAATCCCAAGATCTAAGTTTTATTCCCAGCTCTGCTACAGGCTTCTTATGTGGCTTTTACCTCCTAGATACTGAAAAAGAGAGGTGCTGCACTTGGAGGAAAAGACACATCAGTCAGTGAAGGACAAGCAGGAAAGGATGGGAAGCTCTCCAGAGAACTATTCATGACTGAGTGATTCTGTGCCAAAAAAAGAGTAAATTTGAGGAAAGTTGCATCCTAAAGAGCAAGATGATGGTTAGGGACGGCAAAAGTCTGCTTCTTCAGAGGGTAAAAATTCAAGTCTCCATGCCCCTCTACTGATTCTTCAGTTGTCTTGAGGAAGACAGATTTCTTGGATGTCAGAATTCTGGGTTTCACAATCCTTATCACTCCCTGTAGTAAGATGAGGCCCTGAAACAAACTCTTGTTTCAAAGACCCAATCTGAGGCCTGAAGCCTGAACCAAAGTACTTCCAGGCATTGCTAAGCAAAAGCTGGGCTGTGAGCCAGAGGCAGGCTTCACTCACAGAAGTTGGCGAGAAGAGGGTTGCTAGAAGCAGGTGCTTCCACACATAAGTGCTAATAAGAGGAACTTGTGCCAAGATGACATCAGGACACTCCACAGAGATAACAAGGAACAGGCTGGTGCATCTTAAAGACAGGGTCAAAAGGACAGCATGATGGATAGATATGTTTGCAACATGATCAAAGAGGGAGACAGCACCCTAATGAGCCAAGGGGTTGTACCTCAATACGTCAGTAGGGATGAGTAATCTGTCCTATAACTGTATAAAAGTAGGTCCCGGAGTGCACGTCTTTGACTGGCTGAGGGGGCAGTGGAAAGTCCCGCCACTGACTGAGCCGGTCCATTGCCAGGGGGCACAAACTCGTAGTATGTCTTGTAGAGTCTACGGGAAACTATTACTGTGCTTCGTTTGACAATAAACCTGGCTCGGGTTCCTTCATGCCTTACTAGAGTCTGTGGTCTTTGGGGGTTCTCTAGGGGTCTGCTGTGTCAGGTATCTGCGCAGAATTGGGGCAGCACACAGAGGAACATGCACGCAGCCAACTGTTATCATCGAACAAGAGCAGAGCACCACACCGGTAGCTACTGACAACACTCCCCACTGGCTTTTCTTTTAGGAAAGTGTCAGATAAAGGCAGTGAAACAGTAATGAGCCATAGCCAATCAGATTCCAGTGCTGCTTCCAGATGTATAGATGCCTCTATTGCCTAAAGCCTCTCTCAACCTTTCAATGGTGAAACTGCAGTATAATTATTCAGGAGGAAGTTTGGGACCCGCTTGTATTCAGTCTATACTTTTAATCCTGCTATGATTAAATCCTGAATCCTCTTAAAGATTGCACACAAAAGACTAAAATGACCTAGCCAATAAAGCTGAAAAGCCCCTTACATAGTAAAATATATTTAAGTACAATATTAAAAGCCCACCAAACAGACCTATAGCCATCAGTATCTCTAGCTGCTTAAAATATTTTGATCTTATGTTGTCTGACTGAATTTAAACACCACTTTCTATGGGAATACACACCTTTCAATTCAAGAGGTTGCAAGGAAGTGCTGCCCATTTTAGTAGGTTTCACAGATATATGTACAACACATGACTATGTAGGCTCTTACAGTGCCAATACCAAAGCAAACCAGATAGCTATATCAACACGTCATGACTTAAAACCCAATCTGCAAGCTTCCAGCCTCAGCAGATGAATAAGCCTAGTGTTTCTATTTTTGCTTCAATCCTGAAGCTATTACTTATCCCATTTAATGCCTTTTTTATCTAACGCAATTGTTTCTGTGCAGTCCTTTGCACTAGTTTCCAAGGCAACGCCACTTTCCAGGATGATGAACTACCCTTGCCAGCTTCTCAGAGAGATGTTATATCTCTATTTAAGTGTCACTACCATAACAGTCAATAATCTCACTGATCACATTGATTGTGGATATACTTTGGCATTAAAAGCCAAGATCATAAAAATATAATTTGGATATTCACTTGAGTGTAGGTTGACACAGATGACACACTTCCAGCTGATCAGCCAAACATTCACTGCAAATAAAACAAACCTATTAAAGCTTTGACACGTGAGGCCTGAAGCCTGAGACTGTACACTGAACTCACATGCCTCATTACTTCCCACACATTACAGTCGGTCAAGCTAAAGAAGCGATGAACATGAACTTTCAGTCTCCTGATCAGTTTCACTTTAAACTAAAGCCTTATTCTTCAAGGATACATGGGAGCCTTCAGTAGTTTGTATGCTAACAATGCTACCTATCCACGGATGGGACACTTCAGGTAAAAATCAGACTATTTAGATTTTGTAAAAAGAAAAAAAAAAAGTACAAATCCAAAGAGCAGCAGAAATGTTTCATTTTGTATTTTTAATTTCCAATACAAAACAGCTTTTAAAAAAATATTTCTGTATGTAACTCAAACACTGCAGCCCTGGGCTAGTGATGAGAACTTCACAGTGAAACGGAATGGAAACTAACCAGCCTCTTTTCATTGTCCAGGCTGAATGTAGTACAAGTAGTAAACAAGCAGCATACACAACAAGAAATACATGACATTTTAAATTCAGTTCTCATTATCGAAGGTGTAATTAGTAACAAGGATAATGTTAAAAACCAAATTTCCTTATGTTTAATCCAAAAGTGGTCTTCTGAAGAATTCTACATTTGTATTATTCCCAGTTCTAACTAAAACATGAATCTTTACAGGTATCATGGAGAGGGAACTAATCCTGAAGCTGTAAGGTTAATGCCTCGGGACCTCACAACTTTTGTCTAAACTCAAATGGATGTTTGTGACTACAGTGTGTCAGCTATGGAAAGAACCACCATGGGTATAAGGTGTACAGAGAGGGAACCCAGATAGTTTTACAGAAATTGTTATCATGGGAAACAGATCTAGATACAACTTCTTTGAGCCTCCTCTCTCCCTATATAGTAAAATTAAAAAGTATGTATTGGCTATATCTAGTTTGCAAACAAAAAAGGAAAAGGGTAAAGTAATTACGTATCTAAAGAGTTTTGGTTACACCATGATCTAATGGCCTACAAACATCCCACTATTTTTGGAGATATGGATCAGCAAAAAATCTTTTGAAACCAAACTTGTTTCATTTTTTTAAATTAAAATTTAAAAACTATAACAATCACTACCAACAATATTTTAGTTCCCTTCACAGATATAGGAAAGGAAGAAGAGGACAAAGGCTCTCTGTATGTCTGTTAAATACATTCTGTATTGTGGGAAGACAGCTGTCAGATCCTTTCTATATTCAAACTAAATAACTTTGGTTAATTGCTATTTTTTCTATATCTAAGTGTCATTTTTCCCCTTATATAATGCAATAATTACCCCATGGAACTCATTGCCACAATATAGTGACACAAAGTTTAGTTGTATTTAACAAAGGATTATTGTGATGGAGGTGTTGACCCCATATTTGCCCTGAAAGGCTAAGGGGGGCAATTAACCAGACATGCCATAGCTGAGGGGAATCAGGTGGCTTAAGTAATCCCCTGACTGAGTAATGAGGGAGCTGAGGAGGAATGAGCTGAGCTGGGCTGCATTTATAAAGACAGGAAGTTGACCGCAGGGAGGGGGCTGCAGGGAAGTACCCTACCGTTACTCCCTGGGAAGATGGAATTTAGCAGCGAGCAAACCCAGAGAAGAGGGGGAGCCAGAAGGTTAGGAAAGGCTCAGGGAAAAGGCAGTAAGAATGAAGTCTAGAATGAAACAGACCTTGGCTGCTGATTAGAGGGTCCCTGAGCTGGAAGAAGAGACTTTGACTTGGCCAGAGGGCGAAGCCATGAATACAGAGCACCTTGCCTCGCTGAGAGCCAGGAAGAGAAGGCAGTGGGTGTGGCAACATGTGGAAAGGTGGCGTCGGACCTGGAATCAGCGACCAGGAGGAGGCTCACTACTGGTGAGCAGACCCTGTGACAATTATATACATTCATATGAACAAGATTATCTGCAGTTCTACTATATAGG
Source organism: Mauremys reevesii (assembly GCF_016161935.1). Classification (NCBI taxonomy): domain Eukaryota; kingdom Metazoa; phylum Chordata; order Testudines; family Geoemydidae; genus Mauremys; species Mauremys reevesii. Next base: position 3,327,958 of record NC_052624.1, on the reverse strand, counting down.
ATAAAAAAATCATAAGGAATATAACCCTTTATGCTTCAGGATAATAACTAATCACTAACTGCTTAAGATTATGAAGAAAATAACTGTCCATTACAGGGCCTCTAATGTCTTCCTCAACCATCTAATTTTGCCAACTTTGAGACCAGATACTGATCTGAATGGAACATTAGTCTGATACAGTACAGCAGCTATTGTGTTACAGTACAGACCCGTTTACGCGCAAATCCGCTTAAAGCACGGTAGCGCCATGCCTCCCAGTGCTACCTATTTAACACACGAGACTCGTTAACAAGTTAACGGTACAGGAACTTGCTATGTAGCACTACAGATTTGCTCACTAACTCACTGACATAGAAATCGACAGGAAGGGCGGAGCGGAAACGTGTTGTATGTCTTTACCGATATTGGTAAAGACGTATCATGCACTCTTAGTCATTGTCACGCTAGAGAGATATATAATATATAGTAGTTTTATAGGAATATATATACTACATTAGAAAATTTTAACCGTAGGCCTAATATAATGGCAGAGGGCAAACGTTAGCGTTCCTACGCTATAGAAGAAAAGCTGCTGCAATAGATTGAGTAAATAGCAGAGAAACCCAGGCCAAAGTTTCAAAAGATATTGGGACTGCCAAATCTACTTTCCGAGGATGGCTAAAAAACGAATCTAAACTGAATGGCTTTGTACAAAATATTGATTCTGCTGCGGGTCTTAAGCGAAACGTGTGTGCTATTCAGCAAAACCCACGACAGACAAAGCCACGCGCACGTGGTTCGCTCAGGAAAGGCTGAAAGGAATGCCGTTAAGTGGGCCAATTCTTCAAGCCCAAGCGACAACATTTGGAAATTTAATGGGGGACGAATCATTCCAAACCAGCAAGGGGTTTACAAGTCGTTTCTAAAAGCATCATGGCACAGCGCAGGTATCGAGTTCTGGAGAAAGCCCATTAGCCGATGAATCGGCCGCCAACACGTTTCCCGCCGAGTTAAAATCTATTTTACAAAATGAAGATACCACGAAGAACAACTTTACAATTGTGATGAAACAGCTTCATTTGCAAAACTGCTACTTGATAAGACTTCATAAGAAAGAAAAAAATATGCGAGCCAGAAAGAGAAAAATAATGGCATTTTTTTCCTAAGTGAATCATAGACACTTTTTTCAGCCTGGCCCTCTTAACCCACAGTCCGTTAACACGCGGTCGTGACGTCTTGACTCCCAACAGCCGCGCGTAAACGGGTCTGTACTGTACTAATAAAACCAAATATTTGATTAAAAGGCATTTGTGCACAGAATTGTGTGCTTGAGGTCATGATTTGGCAATAATTTCCATTAGACAGCCATGTGTAACTATCTACATACCCAATTATAGCTGAGACTAAGTCAGAGCAGAATTATAAACCATTGAAACTGTGTGAATGAGGAGGGTTATAATGGAAATGCTAAGAGATTAAAAGCACGAATGACACCACTATAATTCAGAACAGCCAGGAAAAGACAACATTCAGCGAAAGGGCATCATTGTGGTTGTAGAACAGAAGAAAACATTGTAATTAATTAGAGATGGCTCTTTTGGATGTTGAACATATTTTATTTACATATGAGGGATGTAAAGCTGTCAGATTAAAAATGTGAACTACTATATGTTACACACTGAAAAGGATTATGCCAATGATGGGTATTGGTGACTACTCTGGAGACAGCTGGCTGATGTTAGCTAAAGGAAAGGGTGCTGGAAGAATGCCAGCAGAGGGCAACGAAGGAGAGTAGGATGAAAAGCTTCTGAAAACAGAGAGAAGCTAAGTAGGAGACCACCACTCAAAGTGGCCGTTCAAATCTCTGTCCAACAGGGTAATTTTCAGAACCTTTTAATAGCCAATACTCCCAACACTGGTAAACCATATGCTGCTCATTTACATTGTGCCTAGAAGACACAGACAAGGTTCAAGGACCATTATAATAGGCACTGTACATACAAAGATGGTTCTTGTGCTTAAGAGCTTACACAATATAAATGTGAACAAGACAACAGGTGGATACAAACAAAAACATGAGGGCTAGGTAAGCAAGACTATTCGTAGTTTGCTGTTCCTTAAGGTATAGGCTAGAGAGGGACTTTTTCCCAGGAAGCCTTTAGTGTTGACACAGATACCAGCTGAGTGGGAGGGTGGGGGGACATGGGGAATGCTATTTGGAAGTCTGAGTGGGATAGTTCAACCCTAGTATCATTTACCCCGTCTCCATTCCTCAGCATGAGGTCAGCTGCATTGTTATTGGTAGGGATGTCTATGTCAATACTGAGATTCCTACACTACTTTTCACATCTAATCCTACTTAGAACTCCAGCCAAAATGAAGCATAATGGCTGCTATAAAAAAACTTGCCTGATAAATGTTGACCCTACCAGCATGGCAGAGGAATGGGATTGCTGGGCCCTGAAAAGAAATCAGGCCCAGCTGTCTTGTTCCAGTTCAGATACGCCCTAGTTTGGTGTAATGGGAAGGGCAGAGCTGCCCTGCAAGTTATAGATGAGACACAGCCCAAACGCAAGGGAGAGTCAAGAACCTAGAGAGTCGAGAAAGAGCTCAGAAGAACACAGCAAGATTGAGAGCTTTAGGGAGAGGATAACCTTGAAGGAGGGAGTGGACAGAGCTCCCTGGTTGAGCAACGGAGCCAGATCAGGTTAGTGACAGCAGAAGGCAGTCAGGGAGTGAGGGGTTGTTATATTTACAAATTTCCCCAGACCAGAGAGGGCTGACGGTTGAGAGCAGCAGGGGGAGATGCCTGCTGGCTCTCTGAGCTGGAGAACTGAAGACGGAGGGCCAGAGAGGACTGACGTCTCAGGAATTATGGATGAGTGAGCCAGGTGGAACTCCACCAGAGAGGTCCACTGATTGGTTGGGAGGCACATGGTCCCAGGATCATCACAGCATCCTTCAGAACTAAAAAAAGAGAGATTAAGATGAATGCCAATGACAGTGAAGAGGAGGACAAAGACTACTTTACAACAGACTCCAGAAAATATTAGAGACTCTCCCCACAAAGACATTACCATCCTCCGACCATCACTTAGTGGTGGCCAGATTGAAGCTGAAGCTGAAGAAGAACTGACCATAAGACCAAGGAAGATTTTGGATTGACGCTGAAGAATAAGTTTTCAGTACTACAGGATCGGGTCTGAGAAGAGAGAAGACAGTGTACTCAACAGATGCAGAGAAAGAGAGAGACACATAGGTAGCAATGCCAGGAAGTGCTTGGAATTAAGAAACACCAGCAGAAAGAGTGGATCACAGCAGCACAGTCCTTAGAGAAGAAGAAGAAAGAAGAGAAAGAGCAGCAACAGCAGCAGGAGAGCAGCAGCAAAGCAAAAAGAATATTAGGAAGGACAAGAGAGATTATGTGGATGGACTGGCAGCAGAAGCAGAGGGCAGCATGGAAAGTCTATAACAGGAATAGAACTACAGATGAACAGATGAACTCCTGAACAGACCAGCACCACCAAATCCAAAAGCCATCACCATGATGAAGAACACAGCAGAGGCCCTGAAAGCAGACCTGGATGCCTCAGTGGAAATGCATGGACCAAATGGTCATTATCCACAAGGACAAGACCAAGATGCAGCCTTCTTACAGCTCAAGAACATCTCCAACGTGAAATCAGTCTTACTGTATCAGCAGAGGAAGAAATTAGAAGGAGAAGGTGGGGCTGCCAATCAACATCACCAGACAGGCACTGCAGTCATGAATGAATGATGAGTGAGCCAGGTGGAACCATATCTGAGAAGGAAACATGGCAGAAAAGCTAGAAGGGCAGGAGCAAAGCATGACGTGTACCCAAGAGATGAGGTGCAGTAAGATATGCTGGAGCCATACCTAAGAGTCTAAAATGGGGTGCATGACACTGGAGCTGTACCGGAGAGCATGAGCATGGTGAGAGATGTCAGAGCGGTACTGTTCATGGTGTGTTGATGGATTGTTGGGACTTAAAGATTGAATGTATAGTTTGACTACATTGGGGAATTCTGGACTATGGTTGTGGGACTTCTTAATAAATTAACCTCACAAAGGACGATATATATTTGGAAAGCTTGTGTGGAGTTAATGCGGACCCTAGAAGAGGAAACTGAGGGGATGGCTGCATGCACAGCCACTATGAGGTCATGAGGGAGGCAGTCACCCTACAACAGGCAGATTTTGGTTATAATCCTTACTGCCCAGTGGTGTTAAAAATGTGAAATAGGTTTTCAGAATACCTGTGTGTTTCTAGGAATGGCTGTAACAGGGAACAGAAGGGACAAGGCTCAATATGGTAAACAGTTATACAAGAGGCAGAAAGCTGCATGGGCAGTCACAAATCTGCCATTTTCTCACTTTTGAATGCTTGACTTTGCAATCTACACAACAGCATTTTAACAGGGTTTTTGGGTAGATAATCCACATTTAAAATGTAGGGAACAGTCCTATCAAATAAAGATATCTACAGCATTGTAACTGCCATGTCTTCCAAGAAGCAATAAAAGCTCTTTGGGGCAGAAATCAAATCATGTTCTACATTATATAAAACACTGGTGTATATCTACACTAACATTACATAAATGCCTCCATATAAATTTAGAGGAGCCCTCCTGTTGTACTGTAGCACATGTACACAGTAGTTACAGATCTCACAAGGAGCCCTCTAGTTTTGCTAAACAAATGTCAGTAGCTAATCTTTAGCAGAACATTCTCCAAAATACTCCGATGTGGTATTCGGATGAACAAATTTACATAAATTTGAAGAGCAAGAGATGTAAATACGTAAAAGAGATCTCATGGACTATTATAAATCCACAGCCACAATACACAGTGATACTGTAATCTGCGTTCCAGTGACAAGTATGGAGCCATTTACGTTTCACTCTCATGATTTCTGTAGACCCCAGAAACACCTTAAAATAAACTTCTTAAAAATAAAAGTTCCAGTTTTATAAAGCTATTCTATTTATAGATATTACAGCAATATTTAGGCAATTATATAACATCTTTCATCCAAGGATTTCAAAGCACTTTACACAGTTAAGTATTATTCCTATAGAAAATGGGGTAAACTGGTGTACAGAAGATAAATAAGTTGCCCCTGGCCAAAGCAAATCAGTGAGAGAGTTTGGAATGAATGCAGGTCTTCTCCTGGCTCCCACTAACTCCTGTTCTAACCTGTAAACAAGGTTACCCTCATACACTATTTAAGCCTCATAAAAACTTTGTCACACTGATCAAACTGTTCACTTGATAAAGTACCAGACATCCTAAATAGATTTTACGCAAACATTTCTTTGCATTTAGGAATTAAGCTAGGATATTCAGAGTTCTTGGCAATTCACTAAATGGTTGCTTCATTACTAGTTGGAAGGTGTAGGGATGGAAAGAAAATGAGACAGAAATATTTGGACAAGAGCCAATCAAAGGAATCTGTCTTTTTGTCCCCATAGTGTTCTGTGCTTTATTGAAAGTAACATTTTGTCACTCAGCCCAGATGTTGTGCAGTCAACAATTGTTTGCCTAAGAACCATGCCAGAGGCCAGAGCCATCCCTTCAAGCCCTCCTATCAATCCTGCTCCTGACAGAATGTGCATTCAAATTGGGGTGGGAAATGTGTCAACCAACATCTCCAAAATAAACTCAATCATTCACAGCTTCTCTAAAAAGCAACTGTCAATCTACAAAGTGTTGCTTAGTGTAGTCAAGGATTGTGGCAACTGTGCTTAATTAGAAAGTGTCTATGTGGCCTTATATAGTACTAACTTGCAAATGCAAGCGGCATATCAATCTACTTACATGTAGCCATTCTGCACTGCAGTTGGGAATCCTTTGATGTATTGTGCAGTTTTCAGTAAAATTTACCTGTGCAACAGTCAGGAAGTGCTTTTCTTTTTTTGCAAGAATCTCCTAGCTTTACAACTATCCCTTTAAAGGTAGCAGTTTACAAAGGGAAACAAAAAGGTTTCTAGCAGATTATAAAGGTTTTTTTATTTTTAAAGACACTGCCTTTCGTGTTCACTCCACTTTGTACCATCATGCAGCATTCTTCTATGGGCACAAGTTCATGCAGAGCAACCACTTCCAAAATAGAACTACTCTGGGTTATGCAACACTCATTAAAATTACAAAACCTCTCAAAAACCTGACCAGAATGTTAAGGCTGATTTGGGCTCCATGTTTATTAAATTTAGCAGCTGTATCATTCATGCTGACAATGTGGAACTCTGCAAAAAGAGAAACAGGGAAGTTTCATGCCTTAACAATTTACAGTGCAAAAACAACAGCTATTAGACAGGGATGAGGAACCCTTGCTCGGCCACTTCATTACATCCGAATTCATTGATAAGATGAAAGAGCACACTTTTAAAGGAGGTAGGTAACATCGTAAGTCCCAGGTTGGTCTGTTGGTTGTTTTTAAATCATATATACATGCTAGTCAAAACACAGCAAAGACATGGGCTCCATTTCAGTCAGACAGCTTGGGTTGACAGAGATCCAAATTCTCTCTGAACTCTGGCCAGGACTGGCACTTGGAAAAGTTTTACTGGTCCCTCCAAAATGTTTTTAGCCCTGACAGGTTGAAAGGGATCAAATCTTAAAATTACATCAATCCGATTACTTGCTATTTCTCAAAATGCTAGTGTCAGAGATTAATGTTTCCTAAGGCTAATCAGTTGGGATGAAGCACAGATTTTTATACCTTTGGTGGTTTGAGATAGTTGAAGGTAAAAATGGTCAGAATTCAAGTGCAGGAGAAAAAAACAGTAGATGTGATTAGACTAATGTGATTTTAAAGTCAGATCCCACAACCTGCCAGGGATAGGAAGGAACATTTCATAATACAGAAATCTGCAATTCCCTGTTCTCCAGTTGTATAAGCCATGAATTTCTAATCAATTTCAATTAGTTTCCTTGATCAAGCACTACTTTTCTGTCACTGGTCCAAGACTGAATATAGGAAGTCCTGCATCTCTGACAAGTATCACACAGAGTTTCTGGTGCTGAGAAGTTAATTTCACCATAATGCTCAACGTACAGATTAGTTTAATTTGTAAAGGCAGGACATGTATATATAAAAATGGACTTTAAATGCAACCCAAAGAAACTGAGCTTTGGAATTCAAACCAAACTATCAATTCTTCTAAAACTTGGGAATTAGCACCGTGAGACAGGCAAGCAGAATTAAGAGCCTTTTAAGATCAGCCAAAACAGTCATGCCACATTTGTTTGTGACACACAGGATTAACAGTTATGTATTCATGCCAACGCACTGACAAGTAGCAAGGTCTCACACGCAAGCTGTCTGCGTTACTGCTGCTAGCTCAAATCACAAGCACACACCTTTCTCTTGCCTTTGCCGACTCATACCATTGGCTTTCAGCTGCCTTGGTTTCTCTCGATCTTGGACAGCAGGCCTTGGTGGTGGAGTAGGAAGCCCTCTTGACTTTGTGGGTCTCATGTAGCCTTTTATCTGTTCCATAGCTTGGACTCTCTCCTCTTTCTTTGTCTCTTTCACCACTTTTTGTCCAGAACCATCTATCTGTTTCTGAGGTAAGTCTGCATATTTATCCTCTTCAGACTTCAAAGCTTGGAAGTCCTTCAGGCCAGCCTTCATCTTGTCAGCAGCATCACCTTCTGAGTGTTCAGAATGGCCTTTAATTTTATCAGTAGGACTAATTTCCTCTGTTTGGGCATCTCTCAGAGTCACACTAGCAACCTCAGCTGCATCAATCTTTTTTTCTAAACTAACTGGGATTTCAGAGAAGCTTTGTTCACCCAGCTCAGCCTCTTTAGCCTTGTTCACCACCTCTGCTGTAGCTAGAACCTGCAGAACAACTGCTTCTGTTTTATTCTCCCATTGCACTGTAAGTTCCGGAGAAACGCATCCAACATCCTTCTCACCAGCAGAGCTACTTCCTTCCATTTTGTCCATCACTTTGGCATCTGTGGGAATTGTTCCCTTCATGGCATCTGTCTCTTTCACCAGATGCTCCAAGGAAGCACATTCAGTGCTTTGCTTTTCACCAATGAAACTTATTTCTTTGTCATCAATCTCTGCTAAAATGGAAGTATGCACTTCATCCCTTCTTGCCTTGGCATCCTGTTTAACTGGAGAATCCAAGGAAGGCCGTTTACCTTTCTTCTTCTTATCCCCAGCACTAGTCACTTTGATTTGATCACCCTCCTTCACTGAAGTGAAAGCCTGTACGCCAGCATCTTCACCTTCCAGTTTGACTGAATGCTCACAATGGCTGTGTTTATTTTTCTCCCTTTTATCACCTGTGCCTGACTCTTTGTTGGTGCCCTCCAAAACCACTGCAGGAGGCACTGGCACCTTACTTCCTTCATACTTTACTGGATACTCTGGAAAGATACTGGCAAGCCCTTGATTTTTGTCTATAGAACAAGCTTTGCCAACTCTGTCAACACCAACTGCTCCAGACTGAGTGAAGGGTGTGAACAAGTGACCCTTATTATCCCAAAGCATTTGATGCTCAGAGGGGAAATTTTTAATATTTTGGTTTTCATCTACAAGACCCATTTCTTCCATTTGGTACTCCAGACCGGGTACTATGGGAGGTTGTCTTTTGCTTTTGTCGGTCTTAGTCTCCAGAAGAACAGGCTGCTCAGAGGCATTTTTAGTCTCTCTGTTTTTTCCATCATTACCCCTCTTTTTAGACTTATTGGTCACCAGTGCTGGACTGGGATCTGTCATCGTTTGATGTTCTAAAATAGTAAATCCAGCCACCTTGCTTTCATCAGTGGAACTTAAAGCTTCAGTTTTGTCGACTATCTCATCAGCACCACCAGGAAGTGTGGCTGCATCTACTTTAGTCTCCAAAAGAAATGGCTTCTCCAAACCAACATCAGCCTTTGTGCTGTTCCCCTTATTATTCTCTTTTGGTTTTCCTGTCACCAGTGGTGTAATGGGAGTTTGTATTTTAGCTGTATCTGTTATATCTTCCAACAGATGCTCTGAAGTAGTAAATTGAGTCTCCTGGCCTTTATCAGTGGAGTGAGTTTCTTTGATTTTATTGGCCTCCTTGACTACTGCAGGAAGTTTAACAGAGTCTGTCTTTGCCTCCAAGACAGCAAGGTGCTCAGCACTATTTTCAATCTTTTTGCTTTTCCCATCACTACACCTCTTCTTAGGTTTGTCTGCCACCAGTTCTGTCATGGGAATGTGTGCCTTAGCTGCATCTCTTATATCCTCCAAGAGGTGCTCTAAAGTAGTAAAATCAGTCTCCTTGCCTTTATCAGAGAAAGGAGTTTCTTTAGTTTTGATGAGTGTTTCGGACTGTGCTGTGTCCATTTTATAATCTGAGGGAACAAGCTGTTCAAAGAAACTTTTTTCATTACTTTCCTTTATTTTAGGTTTTTCTGTTATCAGTTTCATAGTGGGAACTTGTACCTTGGTTGGATCTGTCAAATTCTCCAGTTGATGCCCTGTTGTAGTAAAGATAGGCTCCTTGCCTATATCAGCAAAACCCATTTCTTTCATTTTTTCAGCCTTTTCCACTACTGTAGGAAGCTTGCTTGAGTCTGTCTTAGTCTCCAGAAGAAAAGGCTTCTCAAAAGAACTTTTTTCAACTTTTTTGCCTTTCCTATCACTGCCCTTCTCTTTAGGTTTCTCAGTCATCAGTGCTCTACTGGAATCTGTAGTAAATCCAGTCTCTTTGCTTTTATCCTTCAAACTATCTTCCTTTGTTTTGCTGATTGTCTCAGCACTAGCAGGAAGTTTGGCCACATCCGGCTGTTCTGAAATACTGAATTCAGTCTTTTCACTTTTCCAAAATGGTTCTTCTGTTACCAGTGTTGTAGTGGGACTTTGTACCTTCATTGTAGCTGTTGCACCCTCCAACAGATGATCTGTGGTAGTAAAATCAGTCTCTTTACCTTTATCAGTGAAACTTATTTTTTTAGTTTTGTCATCCTTCTCCATTACAGTAGGAAGACTGCTTGTGTCTTCCTTAGCCTCCAGAAAAAATGGCTGCTGGAAATAACCTTTTTCAGCCTTTTTGTTTTTTCCATCACTAGTCCTTTTCTTAGGTTTCTCTGCCACCTTTGCAGTACTGGGACCTGTCATATCCTCCAATGAATGCTCTGCAATAGCAAAGCCAGGCTCTTTGTCTTCATCAGTAAAGATTATTTCTTTAGTTTTACCAGCTGTCTTAGCTACAGCAGTAAGTTTGTCTGGATCTCTCTCAGCCTCCAGAAGAACTGGCTGCTCAGAGGAATTTTTAACCTTTTTGTTCTTCCCATCACTACCCCTCTTTTTAGGTTTATCTGTAACCAGTGCCATGTTGGGATCTGTCACAGTTGGATGATCGAATCCAGTCTGCCTGCGTTTATCAGTGAAATCGATGTTAGCTATGTCTACTGTCTCAGCAGGAGCAGGAAGTTTGGCTGTATCTGTCTTAGTCTCCAAAAGAAGTGGCTGCTCTGAAAAACTGAAGTCAGCCTTTTTGTTTTTCCCAGCAATGCCCTCTTTAGGTTTGTCTGACACCAATGGTATACGGGGTACTTTAGTAATATCTGTTGCAGTTTCCAATGGAGGCTCTGAAGTAATAGAGCCAGTCTCTTGGCTTTTATCAAAGGAATCTGTTTCTTTAGTTTTGTTGACTCTCTTTGCTGCAGCAGGAAGATTGGTTATATCTGTCTTAATCTCTAAAACAGCAGGTTGCTTGGAGAAACCATTTTCAGTCTTTCTGCTTTTTTCTTCACTACCTCTTTTCTTTGGTTTCTCTCCCATCAATGCCCCACTGGGAGTTTGAACTTCACTTGGAACTGTCTCATCTGCTGCTACATGCTTGGGAGATGTGCACTTAATCTCCTTATTTTCATCAATAAGGCTAATTTCTACAGGTTTGGTCTCCAAAGGAGTTTCCACTTTATTTAGGTTGGTGCCTTTGGAAAGAGATGCTTTAAGGTCTGAATGCTCTGAATGTTTACACTCAATCTTTTTGTTTTTATCAACAAAACTTATTTCAATGGGCTTGGTTTGTGTCAGTGCTGATGAAGGATCCCCCATCTTAATGTGTTCTGCCTTGCATTCTAGCTTCTCCAAGGGTACCTGTTTGTTTTTGCTTTTAGACTGAAACAAACTGTCAGCTTTCATTTCTTCCCGTTTCATGACTTCTCCAGCTTTTGCATCCAACAAAAATTTAAATGGTTCTTCAGTTTTCAGGCTCTGCTGGCCTGCTGTGGGACTGGAGATAAAATTTTGATCGTCTACGAGGTGGCTTTCAGTTCCTGCCTTAGCATCCCTTGGTACATTTGAAGTTCCCTTCCTCTGGCCCTCTCTTGAGTGAGTAGAGTGCTCTTTGACACCTTCAGCAGGTAGGACAAAGGGAACGTCTGGCTTTTGCAGTTCAGCAGCAAAGACAGGAACTTTGGGAGCTTTAGAAACTTCTACATTTTCATCCCCCAACTCCATTGTTCTTGGCTGCTGGTTTCTCTTTTGTTTCTGTTTCTTCTTCTTCTTCTTCACAATCACGGGAGAACCTTCTGAATCCCAGCTCTCTCTAGGTACATCTCTCTGGCTCTCCACAAATTCAGACGGCATGCTGAGTAGTTGCCCGGCTGCCTTTTTATGTGGTGCCCTAGTCCGAGAGAATGTTCCAGAGACCCATCCAAGTTCTGCCATAGAAAAGGGGTCTGCTTTTGGGTCAGTACTCTTCTGGTGTGGGAGACCTACTAGAAGTTCCTCAGGGACATCTGCACCAGGCACTGCTGCAGGTTTTGCTCTGCCAAACCTGCGGTCACTTGATTTGTTAGCTTGCCTTACTTGTGCAGTAGGAACACCTGGAATACAGGAAGTTTGCTCAAGTATCAGAGCAACTATTTGCTAAAAAGTCTGATGTTAGCCAATTTTTTATTTTATTGACCTCCTCAGTCATATATGCAGAACTTTTAAACACACTGATACCATACTAACCCCAAACCCAGTTTTAGTGGTGCTGTTTAAGAAAGCTAACTTTAAAATAGGTTTTATGTTTAATTTCTTTATGTTATTGGAAAGTCAAATAGATCAATGACAGAGATTAAACAATCATTTTTTGTACAGTTGGTGATCTTTACTCCCATAAAACAACTGCTCTTGTAGTGAGAAATTACCAATATTTAGAAAAGGCATTAGGGATCCATTTTTCCTGTTATCGTAGCATGACAAGACAGCAGCTACACCAGTTACAACCCTCTAGTTTAGAAACTTTTCTTAGTAGGAAATAGAAGTATAGTGGAAAGGTAAGGCTCAAGAAGAAAGCGTGTGGATGTAATGGGAAGAAAAAGCTAGAAGTAAGTTTCCCACAGCACCCGTAAAGCAGTGGAAGGCAAAACTTCATCAAAAGAAAAATAATTTTCTGTACTCAGACGTAGATAGCTCTAGTTTCCTCAATTATAAGCCATTAACTTTAGAGAGTGTCAGTCATTTCTTACAAAGCCCTGGTCCCACAAATCAGCCTCCAGTCAGAAACATAAGCAATCTAGGCTCAATGGAGAGGTGAGTTAGTGGAGCAGGGACAAAACTATGTTTTCCTCTTTGAGCCACACACCTCAATTTGGAAAAAGAATTTGCCATGAACATTATTTTACTAGAATCAAGGAACACTGGGTTTGTCTTAACACCAAAATAAGAGCCATGTTGGAAATGGCATTAGAAGAGAGGGAAGGTGAGCGTTTAAATGCTTTAGCAGTGAAGACATAAGCCAGCCCCCAACAAAAATAACAGCAGCATCCAAATTTGGACTCATAGTCCTGAAACGAAGGAGATTAAATCATTTAAAAAGAGGTGACAGGGCAGAGACTGGAGGCAAAGTGCAAGCAGAATCATTGTGATGAATTCCCAAAACAGCACAGTGCTGGCTGTAGAAAATCGCGTGCTTGCCCAGGGGGCTGAAGGGTAAGACAAACGCAGCTTGTAGGAGAAGGAAGAATGGTATTCAGAGAGAACATATTTTAATTCTAAATTCCAGCTACTGTCAAATCTCTACCTGTAGGTTCCAGTGGAGATTTCTTTTGTGGAGGTTCTGTATGGTGGGCATTACTAAGCTCAGCCTCTTCCTTCAGCTTCTCTGCTATGGCCAGGTCAGCAGCCGGAGCTGTTTGTTCTGGAAGGGTTTCTTTAGTTTCTATTAATGTCAATGGTTCTTTTGCTTCCACTGGAACTGAAACACAAAAAACACAGTAAGATGGGATGTTTCACATCTGATGAATGAGTCCATCCAATATTTTACACACAGGCATATAGACAAGGGTACATTTTGGTTTACAATACAGATGCAATTTACAAGATTCTGTAATCTGTCTACATATATTCCTCCCTCAAGCTCCCTTTGACAAATACCCTCCAAAATGGTTGCAGTGTCAAAGGTGAAATATACAAGATTGTCTTTGCTATCTGAAGACAGATCAAGCCTCTTTTCTTGAAAGAAAAAATGGTTTTCCACCTTTTTCGTAACTGTTGTTCTTCGAGATGTGTTGCTCATGCCCATTCCGTTCTACGTGTGTGTGTGCCCATGTGCGGGGTCGGAGATTTTTGCCTTAGCGGTATCCATAGAGCCAGCTGTGCCACCCCCGTGAGTGCCGCGCTCAGGTGTTGGTATATCAGGCACCACCGGCCCTATGCCCTCTCAGTTCCTTCTTGCCGACAACTCCGACAGAGGGGCAGGAGCGCGGGTAATGGAATGGACATGAGCAGCACATCTTGAAGAACAACAGTTACAAAAACGGTGGGTAACTTTTTCTTCAAGTACTTGCTCATGTCAATTCCATTCTAGGTGACTTGCAAGCAGTATCAATGAAGATGGGCTCAGAGTTCACGGGCTTGCAGCTGCACTACTCTGCCAAAGCCAGCATCGTCTCAAGCTTGCTGGGTAAGCGCATAATGAGCCACAAATGTGTGGACAGATGACCAGGTAGTGGCCCTACAGACCTCTTGGATTGGTACCTGTGCCAGGAAAGCCACTGATGATGCGTGTGCCCTATTCGAGGGTGGCATACCAGTTTCCTGGATCCAAGGAGGGGATGATGGAGGCCAGGGAGACCATGCAAAACTTCAACTTTATGAGAGACTTGTTGAGACAACGCAGGTCCAGGATGGGTCTGAGGCCCCCTTTTGCCTTCGGGATTAGGAAATAGCAGGAATAGAACCCTTTCATGTCCCAAGAGACCTCCTCCACTGCCCCCAGGTGCACGAGATTCTCGAGCTCTTGAACAAGGTGTTGCTTGTGAGAAGGGTCCATGAAGAGGGGTGGGTGGGATGGAGGTGCGGTGGAAAATTGCAGGATACAGCCCCAAGATACCATGTCCAGCATCCAGCGGTCCAAGGTGACCCGCAACCAGGCCTAACAGTAGGGACAAAGACAGTCGAGGAAAGAACAAGGTGGATCCGGGAAACTGACTGGGGCATCGCTCTGAAGCGCACCTTCAAAATGGATGCTTCGCTGGGCTGGGCTGCACGGGAGGAGGAAGGGCGGCAACGACTAAAACTCATGTCTCTATCCCTTCTCCTTGCAGACCCCTGATGAGGGGTCTTGGCGGCGGGAGCAGCCGGAACTGCTTCCATGCAGACTGAGGCGTATGCATCCCCAGTAAGCGAAGGGTGGCCCAAGTGTCCTTCAACCCATGCAGCCTCACATCCATCTGTTCGGAGAAGAGACTGTTCTTATCGAATGGGAGGTCCTAGACTGAGGTCTGCATCTCTTGGGAAAGGCTGGTGGTCTGAAGCCAGGAGCTGCGCCTCATAACCACCACCGACGCAACCCCCCTGGCTGCCGAGTCTGCCACATCCCACCCCATTTGGAGGGAGCTCCTAGCTGCCGCGGTGCATTCATCTACCAGGGTGCCAAATTCTTGGGCCAAAGCCCGCAGGAGTTATGAAGGGAATCCAATAATAAGTTAAAATTATATCTGTCCAAGAGGACCTGATGGTTTGCCACCTGGAACTGTAGGCTGGCAGTGGAATACATTTTTGTCCCCAAAGTCTTTTGGCCTCTTTATTTTTGGGAGTTGAGCTGGTTCATCCCGGCTTCTCTTTTTCGTTAGCTGCAGAGACAACCAACGAGCACAGAGGTGGGTGGGTATAAACGGTACCTGAACCCTTTGGCCAGGACAAAGTACTTCTTTTCAGACCTTTTGGAGGTGAGAGAGATGGAAGACGTGGTTTGCCAGAGGGCCTTGTCAATTCTGAGACCCCGTCATGCACCAGTAGTGCAACATGGGCAAGTGTAGAGGCTAAGAGGAAGTTGAACAAAGCGTCCACCTGCTCGGCCATCTGCTCCACCTCTAGGCCCAAGTTCTTGGCCACTCATCGAAGAAGGGCCTGCTGTTCCTTAAAATCGTCCGGCTGGCTGGCCCTCAAGAGTCCTGCGCTCGCCTCAGCCAGAGATGAAGACTACGACTGTACGACCGACGGAGGCCCCGGAGCATCATCCCCCATGGGGAGGGAGGTTTAGGGATGGGTGCAATGTCTTCTACGCGCAACTCGTGCACTGAGCCTGGTGCCGTTGGTGCTGCTCTGAGGCAGCAGCAGATGAGCAGTGCGAAGGGGGCATCATCATGACTGGCAAACCTAATGCGCTCCAATAAGGCCACTGGCCACACTGCCAAGACAGCGCCGTCAATGTCGACACGGCCCCAGGAGCCCAATCACGCTAGTGGAGTCTGGGCAAGGCACAGTGGGGCCACCGACAACTGCATCTGTCTGCTGACCATCGCTGCTGGAGACCGGTGCCTGGAATGAGAGAACTGGTGCCGGTATTGAGGGGACTGGTGCTGGGGGGACTGAAGTTGTGATGGGGAGTGCTCCCACGGGGCAGGCAACCGAGATCTGCGTCAAGAGGATGACTGGCAGGAGGCGAAAGATCCCTGTAGTACGGAGACTAGCACCTCCCGCTTAGGCGATCCATGTTGAGACTGCAGGGACCGCGATCGCAGTGCCTGTGACCAAGGGTGAGCTCTAGAGGATCTGGACTGCAACTCTGGAGATCTGCAGCGTGGAGGAGAGCACTGCCCTGCCTTGGGGCATCGGCAGCGCTCCACTGCCCTGAGAGCTGTTAGCTGCTGGCTTGATCTCGTAGGGAGCCTTTGCCATTTCCTGCAGCATTGGTGATGCCAGCAGTGTGGGTGGAGACCTCTGCTCTCTCATCGCCATCAGGAGTTTGGGTTCTCTACTGCTCCCGTGAGCCAGTGGTGGATCCTTTAAGGGGCTAAGGGCCCGGGGAGGCACGTACACATGGCTTTGGAGTGGCTGGGCGGCCCAAACTGGGCCCTTTGCCCAATGTCCCATGGCCCTTCTTGCCCGGTGCCGCGGAGCCATGCTTCTTTGTTTTCTTTTTGGGCACCAGCAATGGGGAGCAGTGCCGGGCGGTGTCAGGGGTGCGCTGTGCACTGAGACTAAGGTATTAGGTGAGTCTTGGAGGGACGGCTCGGAAGCTGGACGAAGGGCCGGAAACGAGAAGAACCGGGAAATGAATATCCTGCTCTTTCTGAGTCCTGGGTCGAAAATCTGTACAAATACGACACTTGTCCTTCACATGTGATTCCCCCAGGCACTTGAGGCAGCTGGTGTATGGGTCACTTACAGGCCTAGGCCTGTTCCAACCCGCTCAGGACTTAAACCCGGGAGAGCAGGGCATGCCCTGCCTGGGGCAAAGTCCCCCCTGGGACTCTAACTTCTAACTACACTTAACAGCTACTTAACACTAACTACTATATACAAACTATTTACAAGGCCCTAAGGCTCCAGGTCAGAAGGGACAAAACCACTAGCCCTTGCTATGCAAGGAAAAGCACTCTGACTAACCACTACGGGCAGTCAGAAGAAACTGAGAGGGCATAGGGCCGGCAGCGCCTGATATATCAACGCATGAGCGCGGCACTCAAGGAGGCACCATGGCTAGCCCTACAGATACTGCTAAGGCAAAAATCTCTCACGACTGCGCACATGGGCGTGCGTACACACCTAGAATGGAATCAACATGAGCAAACACTTGAAGGATCAAGAGTTCATACAACACAGGCTTTCATACAACTCTTAAACTCAACTTGTAATGCTTTATCACTGTACAGTTGCTTTTCCCAACATTTGTTTACTGTATCAACTAACAAGGAAGCTTGCAAAACTACCAAAATACAGAAGAAAGTTAACCTTTAATTTCACCTAAAAAAGGGACAGAAACATCTTGTAACATGCTAGCTAAAACAAATACTCGGTTCACAATGCTGATTAAAAATGAAAGTTTGGACAGAGCTTCCAAAATGTGGATTGATGTTCTACATTTAAGTGCTTATTATTATTATACACATAAAAAATTAACAGGGACATAAAAAATTCAGACACAATTTAGCTCTTTTAAAGTCATCACATTAGAGACCTATTAGATTTTTAATTACCTTGAATTTTTTAAGTTATATACATTTAATTACTTTATACAAAGATATAAAAAATAAAAATTGTAATAAACCAACCACCATATTCAATGGATACAACAAATATGCATAGGGGAAAAAAGGAAGAGAAATACAAATTCCCTCCCATGTCCTTAATGGAAATCATATCTACATTACAGCAATCTGCAATGGTTACCCCCCAGGTTGAGGCTGAGAAACAGTTTCTAATATAACCCCCCATTTTCACATGCTCATAACTTTCCAAAATATTCACCTTGGGGCTGAAGTCTTCTTTGCATGGTTTCTGCCAAAGGCAGAGGAATAGTGTGAGTGAGCAATTGGGAGGGAGAAGAGTTAAGCTCAAACAAAAATGCTGACTCCACAACAAAGCTGCCCTCTTGATTTTGTACCCAGGTTTATAGGTTTCTCACCTGCCAACTCTGGGAGTTCTTCATTTGGCTTCAGAAGATGCTCTGTATGTTTGCTGGGAGATGGTTTATTCTCTTCCACATTCTCTAGCACAGGAGTACTATCTGCACCAAGAGTAGAGGCTTCTGGGACCGTCATTTTTTGTTCCATTTTCACAGTTGGGGCAGATGATACTGTTTACAACAAATTTTAAAAGTTAGTGGTTTTTCCACTTGTAAACAGTTGAGATCCCACTTACCTCTCCAACTAATCTCCCCCCTCCCGCAATTTGCCTCCAAGTTCCTGGAGAAAGCAGTCTATTCACAGTGCCTTGAATTCTTGTCCTCTGGCTCCCTCCTAATCCCAGGCAATCCAGTTACCATCTGTTCCTTTGAAACTGTTCTTCCCAAACTCTCCAGTAAGTATGAGCCTACTCTGACCTCCTCCTGCATAAGTCTAAGGGACTTCCTGAACCGCTTTTTCTACTGCCTGCTCGTTCACTCCATAATTCTCTTCAACTTGGGCTTTTACATCTCTGCTGTCCTGCCTCACCAGCTGCTCTTGTGGCGGATCCTCCTCCCCCACTTCTCCTGAGTTCTCTCCAGGTTCTTTCCTCAGTCCTCTTCTTTTTACTTTACACTTTATCTACAAATGAACTCTTTACTCTCATGGCTCCAACTACCATAATTCCCTACTTGTCCAATCTCACCTCTCCAACTGTCCCTCCAATTTCATTCTAGCTGTCTCGTCAGCAGCTCAGACTAAGCATAGCGAAATACCACTTTTTTTGCCCACCTATACCATGTCCTTACTTCTCCTCCCATCAGCCATTGTCACTGCATTGTCTTGAATTTCCTCTCATTCTTCTTCTCCATCTGGATCACCAAAATCCTTGTTCAGGCTTTGGTCACCACTTGTGTCAATTACTGTCACCCCTTCCTCGCTAGCTTACCTGATTCTCAACCCATTCCCTTTCAGATCATGCAAAATGTCGTCCCCACTCCTACTATTCTGACTATTCCGTTCCCCTAATCTTATCCTTTCATTGGTTACTCTGGCCTCCCACAGAAAATCTCAGCTTCTCTTCATCTTCTCTACACTCCCATAACCTGTGTTTCAGCATTCATTTCCTTCTTCTCACTTCTCCTGGAAGCCTTTCCACTTCTTAAAACTGCCTGTTTAAATACATCTGCCCACATTGTCTGGCTCTTTTATTCACAACTTCTTCCACACCACCCCTCACGGCTCACTCTCTAGCCTGCTGCTTTTAGTTAAAACCTCTCCCTTTAAAAACTCCCTTCTACCAAAAAGCCTACCAATGTTAAGACACTAAAGAATTAAAGTGCATAACATTTAAAAAGTGACTGCTATCTTTACCAGGGTGTACTTTACAGCTTACCTGTCCCGTATTGAGAGTCTGAACTATACTGTCTGTCAAACTTAGATCATAACTTCGACCCAGCAGGGACCATGCTAGCTTCTTCTGATTGTACAGCATGGACTACAATGATTATGCCCCATACACAATAAAATCCCCTGCCCACTACCAGAAAACAAACATTTCTCATTTAATATCCCTGTCCTCAATCCCTGAATTCTCTAGCTAAAGCAACCTGGCAAAATTGCCAAAAAATGTATCTACCCAGCAACAAACTCTAATAGACCCTATTCAGATTAGAAGCTCTTTGAGGTAGGCACTATGTCTTCTTATTTGTCTGTACATCACTTGGCATATCTTGGAACCTATAGTACATATTTTGGGTACCATAATATGTACACAAAATAATTGCCACTAGGGATGGGTAAGTATGCCTTTTGACGGCTTGCACTAAATCTCTCTCTGAAAAAGACGGTTACTCACCGTTGTAACTGTTGTTCTTCGAGATGTGTTGCTCATATCCATTCCAGTTAGGTGTGTGTGCACCGCGTGCACGTTCGTCGGAAGATTTTTACCCTAGCAACACTCGGTGGGTCGGCTGGGCGCCCCCTGGAGTGGCGCCGCTATAGCGCCAGATATATACCCCTGCCGACCCATCCGCCCCTCAGTTCCTTCTTGCCGGCTACTCCGACAGTAGGGAAGGAGGGCGGGTCTGGAATGGATAGGAGCAACACATCTCGAAGAACAACAGTTACAACGGTGAGTAACCGTCTTTTCTTCTTTGAGTGATTGCTCATATGCATTCCAGTTAGGTGATTCCCAAGCCTTATGTAGGCGATGGGGTCGGAGTGAGATGTTGCAGAATGCAAACTGCTGAGCCAAAGGCTGCATCATCTCTGGACTGTTAGACCAATAAGGCAAAGGTGTGGACCGAGGACCAGGTAGTAGCACAACATAGCACCTGGAAGGGTATGTGAGTCAGGAAGGCAGCAGAAGAAGCCTGAGCCCTGGTGAAACGAGCAGTAAGGTGGCTCGATGGAACATGGGCCAAGTCACAAGAGGTGCAAATGCATGACGTCACCCAAGATTAAAACCTCTGGGAGGAGACAGGTAGGCCCTTCATCCGGTCTGCCAATACAACGAAGAGTTGGGGCGTACGAAAGGGCTTTGTCCGGTCGATATAAAAAGCGAGCTCCCTACGGACGTCTAGGGAGGGCAAATGTGCTCCCTTCGCGATGAATGTGGCTTCGGAAAGAAGACCAGAAGGAAGATATCCTGATTGATATGAAAGGTCAACAGCACCTTAGGGAGGAAGGCCGGACGTGGTCACAACCGCACCTTGTCCTTGCGAAACACAGTATACCGTGGGTCCACCGTGAGAGCCTGAAGCTCGGAGACTCGTCTGGCCGATGCAAAGGCCACAAGGAAAAAAATGTCTTTCAGGGCAGGTATCTCAGCGAGCATGTTGTCAGTGGCTTGAATGGGGCAGGCATGAGTCTGGTTATAACCAGGTTGAAGACCCAGGTTTTGACGGGGCGGCGAACCTGGGGGTATAAACGCCCCACGCCCTTGAGGAACCTAGAAACCACAGAGTGTGAGAATATGGAGTGGCCACTCTCCCCTGGGTGGAAGGTAGAGATGGCTGCCAAGTGTACCCTTAATGATGACCGCGCCAGGCGCTGCTGTTTGAGAGATCAGAGGTAGTCCAAGATGGAATGGATCGGAACCTCGGTGGGATAAACATTGTGCGTTTCGTAGCAGCAAGAGAAACACTTCCAGTCAGCCAGATACGTTAACCGAGTGGAAGATTTCCTACCACCCAGGAGAATCCTGTAGAACCGAGGCAGAACAACGTAACTCGGATCGGTTTAGACCCGCAGCAGGCATGCTGTGAGGTGCAGGGATTGCAGGGCTGGGTGGTGAAGTTTGCCGTGATCCTGCGTTATGAGGTCTGGGCAAAGAGGCAGGGGAATTGGGTTTGCTACCGACAGGTCTAGCAACATGGTGTACCAGTGCTGCCTGGGTCACGCTGGAGCGATCATGATCAGGTGCACTCTGTCCCTGTGGAGTTTTAGCAGGACCCTGTGAACCAGCGGGAACGGCGGGAAAGCGTGCGGCAGATGGCTCGTCCACGGCATCAGAAAAGCAGCCAAGATCGAGCCCGGGAAGAGGCCTTGGAATGAGCAGAACTTCTCTCTCGTTCTGTTCTCGCGAGAGCGAAGAGGACTATGCGGGGAAAACCCCACTTCCGGAAATGGAATGGATAACGTCCGGAGGAATCGATCACTTGAGAGACAGGAAGGATCTGCTGAGGCGATCCGCCAAAGTGTTCCGGACCCCTGGGAGAAAGGACGCTACCAGGTCCATCGATTGGGCTGTGCAGGAGTCCCAGAGCTGGATAGCTCCCTGCAAAGAGGGGAGGACCGTGCTCCTCCATGCTTGTTTATGCAATGCGTGGCCGTTGTGTTGTCTGTGAACACCGAGACACAACAGCCTTGCAGGTGCTGCTGCAGCGCCTGGTACACAAGGCAGACTGCTCTCAGCTCCCGGACATTGATGGGCAAGGCCAGCTGTTGAGCCAACCAAAGGCCTTGAGTGCGAAACTGACCCAAGTGAGCACCCCAGCCGAGAGATGGGGCGTCCATCATGAGGGACACCGAGGGGTGAGGTGGATGGAACAGCATCCCTGCACACATCAGGGAGGGCGTCGACCCCCAGTCGAGGGAGCCTAGGAGGCTCGGGGGGAGGGGGGGGGTCAAGGTGACCGTGACCATGACCATGCTGTATCTGCCCGGGTGGTACACCAAGGTGAGTCACGATTAAAGTGTACGGAGGCGAAGCCTGGCATGTTTGGTTACGAACATGCAGGCAGCCATGTGACCCAGGAAACCTAGGCAAGTTCGAGCCAAAGTTGTCGGGAAGGTCCGTAGACCTTGTACAACGGTTACCATCGCGTGAAATCAAGGCGTAGGTAAGCAGGCTGTGCGATACTGGAGTCCAGGATGGCCCCCAGTTAAGTCTATTCCCTGTGTGGGAATCAGGGTGGATTCCTTTATATGGATCATCAGGCCTAAACGCAGGAATAGGACCTTGTCGACGCCCACATGAGTGGTAACTTGGGCCACGGTGGTCCCTCGAATGAGCCAATCGTCTAGATACGGAGAACGTGTATCTGAGGGTGGCGGAGAGGGCGGTGACTACAGCCAGACACTGTGAATACACATGGGGCTGTATAGAGGCCAACTGGGAGGACCGTAAACTGGAAATGACGGTTGGCCACAAACCAGAGGTACCTTCTGTGTGGAGGATAAACGGCGATGTGAAAATACGCGCCCTTCTTATCGAGGGCAGCATACCAGTCTCCGGGATCCAAGGATGGGATGACGGTCCCCATGGATACCATGCGGAACTCCAGATATATCATAAACTTGTTGAGCTCCCGCAGGTCTAGGATAGGTCTGAGACCTCCCTTCACCTTGGGGATCAGGAATTAGTGGGACTAAAACCCTTTGCCCCTTTCGTCCTTGGAACCTCCTCTATAGCTCCGAGGCCAGAGTCGTGGCTGTGGAGTCAGCTACATCCAACAAGACCTGGAGGGAAGCTCTCGCCACTTTCGTCCCTTTTTCCAGGAGGGCATCAAACTCTTGATGGGAGTTCTGAGAAACCGACTCCGTAAATTCTCCCACCGCCACCCATAGTAACGGCTAAGCGGGGCTTGCTGGTTTGCTACGCGAAGTTGCAGGGCGCCTGCCAAGTACATCTTATGGCCCAGAAAGTCCATTCGCCTAGCCTCCTTGGATTTAGGGGCTGGTACCTGTTGGCCATGGCGTTGCGTCTCATTGACGGACTAGATGACAAGGGAGCAGGGGGAAAGACGTACATATAGGTGCCTGTTGCCCCTGGAGGATACCATGCACATGCATTCGACTCCCGTGCCCACGGGCGGGATAGTGGCCACTTGGAGATTCATAGTGAGTGCCACCCGTCTCGGGAGGTCATGATGGGCCCCCAAGTCGATTAGGGGAGGGCCCGAGGAGTACGCTCCTGCCACCGCCTCATCTGGGGAGGAGGGAGAAGAAAGGCCGGAGACAAGTGGGTCCTGTGTGGGCGCACGCTCCTGGGCGACCTCCTGATCCGGTGGGATGTGGGAATCCGGTGGCTGAACCGGGGCTTCCTCCATACCGGTCGGAGGGGGACGGCTAACTGTCGCCTCTGGCACCCAGTGCTCTGACGGAACAGAGCGAGATGGGATCACAGGTAGGCCTTTGGCCTGATGGCACGCCCAAGATGTACAGGGTGGCCACTGATGGGGGTCAGGGTCCTGTGCCTGGGCACTCTGGTGTGCACATCCGAATGGATGGCCATGGAGGAGCTAAAAGCCCTGGGCAGAGTCTCCCTCTTTAGCTGATGTCACTCGACGTGGCACTGGGGATCGGTACCGGGAGGCATACTGGTACCGGGAGCGAGAATGGGACTTGCGACCGGAGCGGTGCCGGGAGGTCGACCGAGATCCAGTGCCTGGAGCGGTGCCGAGAGCTGGATCGGCGCTGAGTGTACCAGGTCGGCGAACAGGACGCTGATCGGTGCCACGAGTACAACCAGTACCGAAATGGAGAACGGTGCCAGGACCGTGAGCGGTGTCGGCACCTGGCTTGGCGACGGGACCAAGAACATCTGCGGGACTGCGAACGTGAATGTTGCCGCTCTGTGGTGCCGACGCAGGGTGGTCTGAGCAAGGCAGGCTTGCCGATCGACGATATAACCCGCACAGGCAGTGCCGGGGGTTGAGGCAGCGCAGGCGCTGTCATTGCCATCAACTCCCTCGCCGTGGAAATTTCTCTGGCATGGAGGAAATAGTGAGCTCAACCACGGCTCACACCGGGGAGCGTTCAGACACTGGACTCGACGGCTCTTGCGTGGCTGGAGTCGACGGTGCCGATATTGTCGGTGCCGCGGCAGGTATCAGAACCGGGCAGACCGACTTATTATAGCGCTCAGGCTGCGGAGCAGGCGGCTCTGATGCAGCTTAATAGTGAGCTCAACCACGGCTCGTACCAGGGAGCTTTCCGGTACCGGACTCGACGGCTCTTGCATGGCCGGAGTCGACGGTGCCGAGACTGTCGGTGCCGCAGCAGATATTGGTGCCGGGCGGTCCGACTTAGCATAGCGCTCGGGCTGCAGAGCAGGTGGCTCTGACGCAGCTTAATAGTGAGCTCGACCACGGCTCGTACCGGGGAGCTTTCCAGCACCGGACTCGACGGCTCTTGCATGGCCGGAGTTAACGGTGCTGATATTGTCGGTGCCGCGGCAGACATTGGTGCCGGGCGGTCCGACGTACCTGGCACCAGGTGCGGGGAAGGGGATAATCCCCGAACCCCTGTGAACTAAATACACTAACTATACTACAAACGAATAAAGTTAACTACAACTATATAAATCTGAACTATATACAAGAATTAACGAGAGAAACTACGAGTAGCTAGGGAAGTGGAGGTCAGCTAAGCCGCGCTCCACTGTTCCAGCGACCGACACGGGCGGTAAGAAGGAACTGAGGGGCGGATGGGTCGGCAAGGGTATATATCCGGCGCTATAGCGGCGCCACTCCAGGGGGCGCCCAGACGACCCACCGAGTGTTGCTAGGGTAAAAATCTTTCGACGAACGTGCACGCGGCGCGCACACACCTAACTGGAATGCATATGAGCAATCACTCAAAGAAGAACCTTGATTTTCCCAAAGATTCCATAGTGCTTTAGAGCAATGCAAAGTCCTAAAATGGACAACAAAATATCAATTCCATATTGTATACATGAAATACCCTTGTGAGCCATTTCCTTTTGTGCACACCTTGGCAGCAGAGCTGAGCTGCAATCAGGAGGCTGAGTTTAAGACAGATCAGAGCAATATTTATTTTGGATGAATTCACTACTTGGTGTTCAACAATCTTACTGGAACTTCTATATCTGGATTTACACCAGTTACTGTACTGCAGGGTTTTTAGTAAGACTTTCCTTTGTAGACTCAGGTCTCATAGTGGCCTTCACACAGGATTTGCCAAAATATTTAAGTCCCCAGGTAACAGTTTATGCAGACTTTCTGGTGTCCGCTTACCTGTTGGAGGTTCATTAAGAGCTGACTTGTGTTGCTCCACAGAAGGTTCAAACATCATTAGCTCTTCCACTACAGGAACAGGCGCTGCACCCATCACTGGAACAGGCGCTGCAGAGATTAACAGGAGTTAAAGAAACCAGTATACTAAA
Source organism: Mauremys reevesii (assembly GCF_016161935.1). Classification (NCBI taxonomy): domain Eukaryota; kingdom Metazoa; phylum Chordata; order Testudines; family Geoemydidae; genus Mauremys; species Mauremys reevesii. The sequence goes on along the minus strand of NC_052624.1, from coordinate 3,302,501 downwards.
TATTGCTAGTTCTGAAGTTTGTAAATGGGGGATGACGAGAAGAGGAAAAGCACCTACAAACTAGTCTTTAAGGGGCTTATTTTTTCCATATGTGACTGTGTATAATTCCTATTAGTGGTAATGACGGATACACCTTCTTGTACAAATGGCAGCAAAAGGTACAGTACAAAATATTCCAAAGTCTGCATCCTTGTCTACATGCCTTATTTGACACTTGTGTGTTACCAAAGTGCCTCAAACTACTGTATTCCTCTATACACCCTATTTTTAATAGACCTAATTCCTAGTCAGGTATGCAGTCTTATAGCAAATCCTGAAAATCCACCAGGAGCATATGAGGCGGCACAGTTGGTGATCTTCTGGCATGTGGCAATGTACAGCATATATTAAACAGGAATGAGAACGACTTATTTAAATATCACAATAGAGAAGAATTCCTATGTGGATACACAAATACATTCAGCTGGCTACACCTCTACACTTAAAAAACGTACCATGGGATCTTCAGCGACCACATGGGCTCAAAACCTTGTTTTCCATCATATTTTTTAAAAAACAGTGTCTCCGGTTGCATAGTGCTCATGGCTATCTCAAGCAGGAGCACTGATTTACTCCTGACTTAGAAGGCACTACCACCAACTACATCACTAACAGGACCTTCTTCTCTGATCCAAGCACTGGCAACGCCTGACTCTGCACTTGACAACAGAACTCAACTTGGAACGTATACAGGCTTTAGAATGTGGCTCATGGGCTCTTATTTTATTCAACAGACATCAACAGTCTCCCAGTTCCCAATGACTTCAGAAGCTCTGAAATTCTTCAAGGACACTGTTCTGTCAATTTAAGCTCAAAATTTCAGCTTTTAAAAACAAGGGGTTTTGTTTGTTTGTTTTTTACAAAACCCTAATAAAACCAAAAGAAGTGTTTTCATACAGTTTATTTGGATTTAAATATTGTCCTGAAGTATTTGCTCCATATGTAACACAGCATAGTCTGAAGGCACTCAAGTCAGAACACAATAGTGACCAAAACCAAAAAAGTCTATTTTCGTTGTCCAAACTTAGTGAAATACAGAAAAAGTGAACACCAGTATAAATGGTGGGAAGTAAATTAAGTTTTAAAACTCGATTCTTAATAATCTAAAGCAACAATACTCAGAACTCAGTGGTTCACGAGCCACATTAGCGATCAACATTACCCAAAAGAGCCACAGTGGTGTCACTTCATTCTTGCATTTACTATTTTATATAGATTATTCTTGCAGCAAAATGACTGACCAAGTATTATTATTTTATCAACTACACTTGGTTAATAACATAGTAAAAGTATCCTGATTGGTTAATAACTATTGGGTAATAGTTAAATAACACCATGTATTAATATGTGCTGCAAAAAGCCACAAGAGACACGTTAAAGAGCCACTTGCAGCTCGAGAGCCTCAGCCTGCGTATCGCTGATCTGAAGTGTTGACAAAGGTTAAGAAATTCATTTTATAAAGCTTATTTTTTTAATCTGACCACCTCCTTTAATCAACACTACAGAACTCACTTTCTCCAGCCATAACCGATACTCTCACTTCTGTGCTTGGTGAACTAAAAAGCCCTATACCTAGGCTATACCAATTATGCAGTACACTTGAGTTTCCAAAGCCAAGTCATTGACTGATATTTATTGTTCACTGTTTGAGCTAGGGTATGACCCTCTCCAAAATAAATTAAATGATTGGTACAGAATATATATTACTGGGAAATGTATACAGGTGCAAGTAGTATTGTTGGACTCCAACAAATCCTGAGGCCTGGTCTATACTACAGAGTTAGGTTAACATAAGCTGTGTTGCATCAACCTAACTACAGAAGCGTCAACACTAAAATTTGGCTCCTGTCGCTGTAATTGTCCTACTACACTGACTTAACTCCATCTCCACGAGAGGTGGAGTCAATGCTGATGTAGTCAGGGTGACTCAGTGTCAATGTAGACACTGCATTGCTTATATCGACTGTTACTGGCTTTGAGAAGCCATCCCACAATGCACCACCCTGACAGTACAATTGATGCAAGTGCTCCCAGTGAGGAGGCACACTGCTGACACAAGAAGCAAAGCGTACACATACACAAGCAATGTAATTACTGCGGTGGCTGTATGCCGACATACGTTAAGTCAACTTACAGTGTAGACATGGCCTCAGACTCTCAGAAGGCAGTGAACAATATGAACGACAGGGTAAAGAATCATCAATAAATTGAACTTGTGATCACATTGGTATGACTAAAGCAAAGTTGGATCACAAGTCAGTATTTATTTGACTACTAACCACAAATAAAGATAACCCAGTTTTTGGAACTTCACATTCTGCAAGAGCTGTGGGTTATGAAGTAGGAAAGAATCATTTAATCAGCTTCTAGGCATATTTAATGCAACAGCTGAAGGTGTATTAGATTTATCATTCCCTAGCCATACAATTCAGCCAAACCCTCCCACCTCTGAATTTTCACTCATGATGGGTTTTTGCTGGAAGCTTTGATAATATGCTATCTTTACTAAAATGGGATCAATCCTAGATCCCAACACCTTCTTGTTCTTCATCTTCCAAGCTGACATCAACTTTCTTCACATCCTCCTTCAGCATCTTGAACCACCTTTTTCTAGGTCTTCCTCACTGGTCTTTGTCCCATGAGTCTGACTACTAGATCTGGTACTTTCTGGCCAAAATATCTCACACATCGTCTCACACGACCCAGCCATCTCAGTCAATATTCCCTCAGATTTTCTATGATGGGGACTACCTACATAATGGCTTGTACTCTTTCAGTGCATAGCCTATCAGCTCTCATCTTACCCAACATCCACCTGAGCAGTTTCATTACAGCAGTGTGAAGTAGTAGTAGTATTTCTCTCTTCCTCATTGTCTAACATTCCAACCCGCACATCATGGCTGGCCTAATCATGATCTTATATAATTTGCTCTTTAGTTTACCTGGCATATTCTTATTGCAGAAATTCCTGTCAACTGCCTCAATTTACACCAAGTGCTCTCCATGACATCTGTATCCACATTCCCAACATGGCTCAGGACTGAATCCAGATATTTAAATTGTCACACAGACTAACACTCTACCATCTAATTTCACTAACATCTTGTAGTCCCTCTCAACAAAGCACCACATGGATTCCAGCTGATTCATATGCCATTTTCATAAGCTATTTTTTCTAATTCAGTTCTATGTCCCTTTCCAGTTTGGATTTATTTTCACAGCACAACATAATGTCATAAGCAAAAAGCATGCTCCATGGAGCCTTTGCTGTAAATGGAGATTACTTACCTGTAACTAGAGGTCCTTCAAGATGTGTGGTCCCTATCTGTATTCCGCATATGGGTACCCTTGCACTCCATGCACTTGAGACTGGAGATGTTTAGCAAGTAGACTCTGTTGGTCCATGCATGTGCAGTTGCTCTCCTTGTGTTCCAAACTGAGGGCATAAAGGATGATACCTCCCTAGTTCCTTCTCCTACAATGGATCAGATAAGATCCAAAGCAGAGGGGAAGGAGAGTGGGTATTAGAATACAGATAGGAACCACACATCTTGAAGAACCTCAGGTTTCAGGTAAGTAACCTTCTCCATTTTTTCTTCAAGTGCTGGTCCTTATGTGTATTCCACATGTGGGTGATTGGTAAGCAGTACTCAAACAGGAGGAGGGTGTGAGGATGCAGTTGGTATGGATAGCTAACACTACTGACCTCATGACTACATCTGCTGAAGAACCCTGGACTAGGGTGTAAAGTTTTGTAAAGAAGTGGATGGAGCTCTAAGTAGCCACCTTACCAATGTCCATTACTGGTAGATTTCAGATGCCATTGAGGTTGCGTGGGCTCTCAGAGTGGGCCCGCACCCCATCTGGAAGAAGATTACTTGTCAACAGATAACACTGGATCTCTAGATGCATCAGTCACTTAAAGTCTCTAGGCTGATAATTCTTGTCCTCGCAATTGCTCCGCTATACCAACAGTCTTGTATTTTCCCCATAGGTTTTGTTCTTTGCAGATAGAAGGCCAAGACCTGTCTGATGTCCTGGAAGAGCAGTGTCTTTTCTTTGATGGAAGCATGAGGCTTTGGGAAGAATACTGAGACGTGAATAGGTTGATTCATGTGAAACTCTGAAATTACCTGTGAATAAATTTTGGGTTGAGGCAAGAGGAGGCTCTCTATGAAATATGATATATGGTGGGTCAGCCACAAATGCTCCCAGTTCACTCATCAGTCTGGCTGATGTGATAGCAACTAAGAAAGCAACCTTAGTGGAAAGGCATGACATGGAACATGTAGCCATCGGTTTGAAGGGTAGTTTGGTAGGAGCTGAGAGTACCAAGCTGAGATTCCTTTGTGGTGTGAGTTTAGTCACCAGCAGGAAGGACCTAATGAGGCCTTTCAGGAATCAAATTGTGGTAGGGTGAGTAACGATAGATTGGCCTTCTACCAGAGAATGGAAGGCACGGATTGCTGCCAGGTGACCCTTCAATGAAGTAATGGAAAGTCCTGACATTTTGAGGAACAGTAGATAGCCTAAAACTACGGGGTATCTGCTGATTCTCGTGATAACTGCTTCCACTGCGATGTGCATACTTCTCTCCATGGTTTCTTCATAATCTTAAATCTATCACCAAATAATCCATCACCAACACAGACCCACAGATCTTACCCGTTGGTTCAACCTGTGGTGTGTCAGTAGCTTTGGTCTCTCCTGTAGGCTCTGTTAGTGCAGAAGGAACAGCAGCAGGTGCAGCCGCCACTGGACTTCCTGGCAAATACTGTTCTGCTGCATCAGCTATCCTGGTGGGTTCTAGGTACACAAAAGGAATTTTTGTTGATTACATGTGAGTGAATTTGGAAACACTACCTGTATATAACATGAGCTCTTTTGATAAGGGTCTGCGACGTTGGATGCATTTGTACCATGCCTAGTAACATAAATGGATCCCAATAGAGGCCACTGGACACTATTATAACACAAAGTAAATATACTACTACTCAAATACTGAAGTAAGGAAGTTTGGTTCTACTCTGAAAAGTGACTCTAAAAATACCATTATGGTGTTCCACACAAATTGCATCTCAGGATATATCTACACAGTGAGCAGCAACATGTGGAGGCAAATCTTAGAGCCGGAGTTGACCAACTTGGACTCTGAAAGGCTTGGGCTACTGTGCTAAAAATAGCTATTATAGATTTTGCAGTTTGGGCTGGAGCTTGGGCTCTGAAGCCCACCCCTGTCCACAGGCTTCAGAGCCTGAGCTCCAGCCAGAGCTGCAACATCGACAACAGCTATTTTTAGTGCAGTAGCCCAAGCCTCGAGAACCCAAGTCTGTTGACCCAGGTTCCGAGACTTGCTGCCACGGGCTGCTGCTTGCTGCACAGATGTACCTTTAATGACTCCAGAACAAGTTTACTCTATTTATAAAACTGTTTTTCTAGCTGCCACCACAGCACTCAACTTGGAATCTGAGTAAAGCTATATTCTTTCTGGCTTATTCACCACAACCAATAATGAGGATTCTGCAGGTCAAATTCCATTACACCTGTACAACTTCAGTGTAATTCATCTGTCAGTTATACCTGAGCAGGCCCACTGTCTTCTGAGTGTCACAACAATGCGGTACAGCACATAGCTGTGAAAATGGAACTTAGTTAAAAACTGATGATCATGCATGCACCAGCATCACATTTGTTGGTTCTCCCTGCTGCACTGACCCTGCAGGGTTAACAGGAATAAAATCTAGTAAACGCACACTTGTCACTGAAGTCAGCAGACCTGACCCTCAACAGGTACAAGGAGTAGATACATTGAGTGAGAAAGTGAATTTTTTAAAGGGATCCTTTTCAGGAGTAAGCTACATCCACCCAATTGATTATTTTAGCATTCTGGCAAAGGCTCAATAACTGCCGAAGAAAATTTTTTATGCAGACGAAGTTCAAGAAACTCAACAATACACGGAACAATCATTTGAAACAGATACAGACACAAAACAAGAAATTACAACAGTTGAAACTGTACTAGCATGGGATATAGATGACAATGTCGCATGGCCGCAATCTTTAAACAAAAAATTATGTGACATTATACTTGAGAAAGGCCCTGTGAGAATAGAAGGTATTGAATATCCTAAAGACATTAGAGGTAGGAACTTCAAGAAACCAATTACTACAAAAAAGACTTTCTAACGGTGAAATTGTCAGATAGTGGCTTGTGTACTCTAAATGCAAGGATGCTGTATTTTGTTTCCCATGCAAGATTTTCAACAGTTGAAATTTTAACATATCAACCATGGGTATTAAGGATTTGCAAAATTGTAGTCACACATTACCGCAACATGAAAAGGCACAACACCACATTGAAAGTATGCACAAATGGTGTGAGCTGATTGTAAGGTTAAAAAAAATCAGACAACTCTTGATGCCCAAAATCAAAGATTGCTGGAGTCAGAGAAGCAGCATTGGCATCATGTTCTTGAACGTCTATTATCTATTGTTGAATATCTATCAACAAACAATCTTGCTTTTTGAGAAAGCGTTGACAAATTACACCAGCCCAAAAATGGCAGTTTTTTGGGCCTGAACAACTGCTGGGAAAATTTGACACAGTGATGAATGAACATCTCCCGAAGAGCAACTGAAAATGAAATACACGACCACTATTTGGGACCAAGAATTCAAAATGAACTGATCATGCTGATGAGCGGGAAAGTGAGAGACAAAATTGTTTCATTGGTTTCTTTGGCAAAATATTTTGCCGTAATTCTAGATTGCACTCTGGACATAAGTCAAAGAACAGATGTGGTTAGTAGTGAGATTTGTTGACATTAGTGATTCAGCACAGATCACAGTTAAGGAATCTGTTATCACATTTTTAGAAGTAGAGGACACTACAGGTTTTGGACTTCTTTAAGCTCTCCTTGATGAACTAAAACAAATGGGAATGTCCATAATGAACATTCAGAGGACAAGGCTACAATAAGGGCAACACTATGAGAGGACACATTTCTGGTGTGCAAGCTGGATTGCTGGAGGAAAAATCCACAAGCCTTTTTTGTTCTGTGTGCATGCCACAACCTTAATTTGATTTTGTGTGATATGGCTAGGTCTTCTGTAGAAGCTATTTCTTTTTTTGGTTTGCTGCAATGCATTTACATGCTCTTTTCAGCTTCCACTCAATAATGGCAAATATTCAAAGCACATGTCAGTGGTATTACTGTCAAGCCTCTATCTGAGACATGCTGGGAAAGCAGAGAAGAAAGTGTAAAAACGTTGAGATATCAATCTGAGGAAGTTTACGAAAAACGTTTACTCACCTTTTTGTTACTGTTGTTCGAAATGTGGTGTTCATGTCCATTCCGCGTGCACGCTAGCTGGACGATTTTCCCTTAGCAGCGTCCACAGGGTTGGCCCTGGCGTCCCCTGGAGTGGCACCTCCATGGCGCCCTATTATAGGGGCTCGCCAACCCTCCACTCCCTCAGTTCCTTCTCACTGGCACTCCAACAGAGGGGCAGGAGGGTGGGTATTGGAATGGACATGAACAACACATCTCGAAGAACACCAGTTACAAAAAGGTGAGTAACCATTTTTTCTTCGAGTGATTGTTCATGTGCATTCCGAGCAGGTGATTCACAAGCCTGAGTTTAGGTGGTGGGGTCGGAGTTCACTGCAGATTGGAGCACTGCCCTGCCGAAGGCTGCATCGTTTCTGGCCTGGTGCATGATGGCATAGTGCAACGTGAATGTGTGGACTGAGGACCACGTGGCAACCCTGCATATCTCCTGTGTCGGGACCTGAGCCAGGAATGTCGCGGAGGAGGCCTGCGCCCTTGTGGAGTGGGCTGTGATTGGCGGGGCAGACACCTTGGCCTGACTGTAGCATTCGCGGATGCAAGCCGTAATCCATGAGGAGATACGCTGTGAAGAGACGGGGAGCCCCTTCATCCTGTCGGCCATAGCTACAAAGATGATTTGGGTTGATTTCCTGAAGGGGAGGTCCTGGATAGTCTGTTGGACCTCATGTGGAAGGCTTGAGACCTGAAGCCAGGCTCCCCACTGCATGACCAGCCTATTTGCCAGCGTGTGGGAGGCTGCATCCGCCACATCCAGGGCTGCTGGGAGGGATGCCCGGGAAATTAGCTTCCCCTCCTCTACCAGAGTGGAAAATTCTGTTTGTGATTCCTGGGGAAGGAGTTCAGTGAACTTGGACAAGGCTGAGCATGTGTTATGGCCATACCTGCTCACTATAGCCTGTTGGTTGGCTATACGTAGTTGCAGACCCCCCGTTGAGTACACCTTTCTACCAAAGAGGTCCAACTTCTTGGCCTCCCTGTTTTTCGGTGTAGACTCTTGGAATCCCCGATGGTCCCTTTGGTTGACCGCATCCACAACCAGAGAGTCTGGGGGAGGGTGGGTATATAGGTGCTCATGGCCCTTGGAGGGTACAAAGTAGCACCTCTCTGTCTTTTGGGCCGTAGGGTCCAATGAAGCTGGCATCTGCCACAAGGTGCGGGACATATCAGCTGTCGTTTTGATCAATGGTAGGGCAACTCTAGACAGGCCCGAGGGGGCCAGGATGTCCACTACCGGATCTACATCCACCTCGATCTCCTCCGCTTGGATCGCCAGGCTCTGAGCGGCATGCTTAAGTAGCTGCTGAAGCACCCGGTTGTCCCCTAGGGCTGGTGCCGCTGAAGTTTCCACAACCACCTCATCCGGCGAGGAAGAGGAGATCACCTGCAAAGGACCTTCCTCTGTACCCTCAGCCTCTGCAGGGTTCTGCGGCACACGGTACTCTGGTTGCGTGGCCAGTGCAGATGTAGGATGTGGCACCGCGGCCGGTACCGGGGTCAACGCCGAACAACGAGGCACGCTGGGCGGTGCATGCAGTGTCGGAAACATGGTCCCCCGTCGGTGCCAGTGTCTGATTAGGCGGTGCCAGGTTCTGTTGTGGCACACTCCTGTCGGACAGCGGTGCCGGTGGTGGAGGCATTTGCGCCGGAGCCACTGACGTCGAGGAGACCGACACAGATCTCGAGCGCGGGCCGTGCACCTATCCCAGGGACTGATGGTAGGCCCAGGGAGTCCAGAACGGCCACTGGGAGGGCAGTTGCTGCCACTGCGCTGGGCAAGGTTGTTGGCTTGCCTGAGAAGCCGACCTCCTGCTCCTTGATCTACTGGAGCAGTAGGATTCTGCCCCCGAGTCCGAGGTCTCTGAATAGGAGGACTGAGGGGGAGCAGTACCCACTGTCGCCGGGGAGCGCTCTCTCTGCACCGGTGCCGCCGGAGTGGCACAGGAACTGGGGCGACATCATGGCCGGCTTGCCCCTTGATTGGATCAGGGGTTGGGCCGTGTCTGGGCAGCTCTTTCTACCAGCACAGGGAGGCCAGTACCGGGAGGCTTAATAAATCAGAGGCCGCCTCGAAAGCCTCCAGGGTCGATGGGAGACGCACATCCTCACTGAGGTCCGGGGATCTGGTCTGGACTCAACCGCGCCGCCACCGGGGCAGGAGTCGACGGGGCCTTGGGAGGATGCGGTTGTGGCTTGGCTTGTCCCACCGCAGTCATGGACGCCACCGGCCTTTTAAGGTCCTGATGGGGTGTTCGGTCCCTCACCGGCCTCTTCTTTTTCACGGGCACCAGAGATGGTGATCGGTGCTGCACGGAGGCCGATTTTCTATGTCCTGATTCTCTCTGGTGCCGAGACTTAGAGGTCTTAGACTGGGCCTTCTGTCTTGTTAGCGGTGCCGGAGCGCTGCGCACCGAGGATGAGGTGCTGGGCACCGGATCAGCAGGCTCAGGGTCCTAGTGTGGCTGTAAGGCAACCTCCATCAGGAGCACTCTGAGTCTCTGCTATCTGTCCTTAAGAGTCCTGGGATGGAATCCCCTGCAGATACTGCACCAGTCTCTTTGGTGGCTCTCCCCGAGGCACCTCAAGCAGGACAAGCGTGGGTCACTCTTCAGTATAAACTTCCCGCAGTCCGTGCAGAGTTTAAACCCTGCCCAGCGGGGCAACAAGTACGTTGCGGGGGAAGCCCCCCGACAACTATTAGCTATCTGGGGCCTTGGCTACACTTGAGAGTTACAGCGCTGGTGGTGGCTTTACAGCGCTGTAACTCACTCCCTGTCCACACTGGCAAGGCACATACAGCGCTGTATCTCCCTGGCTACAGTGCTGCATGTACTCCACCTCGACGAGAGGAATAAAGAGAATAGTGCTGGTGCTGCAGCGCTGGGGTGCCAGTGTAAACAGTAATTAATCTTACTATGCTGTAACTGACCTCCGGAACCTTCCCATAATGCTTTTAAGTAAAGATAACACTCTGTTTTGTTGTGAACTTGAGGCTCTTGGAGCTGCTTATCTAAAAAACAAACACAGCCAGTGTTTGCTGTGAATGAGGCAGGCAGGGGGATCCCTTTGGAAGGTCCACAGCTAGTGTTTGCTTGAGGAGAGAAGCAGCACAGCGGGAGGGCGGGGGTCTGTTTCGAGAGGCTGCTTATCTGGTCTGTGAGGAAAAAAACAAAGAGGGCTATTTGCATTTAGTGAATGAGAGAGGGGTGGAGGGAGGGGTCGGAACTTGCAAGGCAGGGAGCTGACACAGTGTCAGCTCCAAAAATCCACTCTCTCTCTCTCCCCCACGCTCCCTGTCACACTCCACCCCACCCCCCTCTTTTGAAAAGCACGGTGCAGCCACTTGAACGCTGGGATAGCTGCCCATAATGCACCACTCCCAACACCGCTGCAAATGTGGCCACTACAGTGCACTGGTAGCTGTCAGTGTGGCCACACTGCAGCACTTTCCCTACACAGCTGTACGAAGACAGGTTTAACTCCCAGCGCTGTACAGCTGCAAGTGTAGCCAAACCCTACAACTAAAACTAACTCTAAACTATGAGAGAGGAAACAACTATATACACTTAGATGAGACACTGCTAGGCTTGCTGCAAGAGCGAGCAAAGTTCCAGCTAGCCATCACCAGTGGTAAGAAGGAACTGAGGGGGTGGAGGGTCGGCGGGCCCCTATACAGGGCGCCATGGAGGCGCCACTCCAGGGGGCGCCAGGGCCGACCCTACGGACACTAAGGGAAAATCTTCTGGCTGGCATGCACGCAGCGCATACACACCTGCTTGGAATGCACATGAACAATCACTCGAAGAAGCAGCACTGGTTGCTCTTTCAGAAGATGCCAGCGATCCAAAAACTAAAAGTGAAGCACAGTCATTGGCCTCTGAAATATCCAGCTTCAAGTTTTTAACATCTGTCATAATCTGGTATGACATTCTTGGTAAAATCTCAAGTGTAAGCAAAATAATGCAGAGTCCAACGATGCAGCTTGATTCAACACTTACCTTACTAAACAACACACAAGACTTTTTAGTGAAATACAGAGAAACTGGATTCAAAGAAGCACAGGTTACAGCAAGGGAGTTTGCAGAGGCACTTTGTGTAGAACCAAAATTTCCATGTCTGAACAGGACAAGCATTTTGAGGAAAAAACAGCAAGTGGAATATGAAGGAGCAGATGAGCCATAGAAGATCCAAAAAATAAATTTGCGGTTGAAGTTTTTAATGTTGTGATGGATAAAGCAATATCTGCCGTTGATGAAAGGTTTAATACCTTACGAGCACACCATGAACAGGCTGGATTTTTGTATGACAAAACTAAATTCAACGAAATAGGAAAACAAGGGCAGCTAATGACAAAGTGCAAGAACCTAGAGAACCTCCTGAAGCACAGTGATACTTTTGATTTAAATGGACTTGAACTGTATCAAGAATTGAGTACATTATCGTCAATGTTGCCAAATGCAAAGATGATGGTGGACACTGTACAGTTTATAAATACCAGCAAACTTGTTGACATATATCCTAATGTGTACATTGCCACTCGTATTCTACTGACAATTCCTGTAACAGTAGAATCAGAAGAACGGAGTTTCTGAAAACTAGAGCTCATTAAAAACTATCTCCACTCTACAATGAGTCAGGAATGCTTGACTGGTCTTGCTATTCTTGCAATCGAACAGCACATCTTTTTGTCTTTGTCATACGATGACATTATTACTGATTTTGCAGCCCAAAAAGCCAGAAAGATTGCTTTTAATTAAAAACAAATCCTTGTTTCAATATCTCTCCATAGAAATTTCCAATAAAATGTTGATAAATTTAAAAAGTTATATTATTTGCATCATTCTATCAATAAATCAGAATTTTTTCTATAGTGCTACTTCTTTAGTGCAAGTATAGTCCATCAGCATTATAGCATGCTTAATTTGTTTAAATTGTTTTTAATAAAGTGCATGTGGCAAGTTTTCCAACACTGTAAGCTTATGCTTGTGTTGCTAAGAGCAAGTCAGGCATACGGGTACCAGTTCAATACTGCTGCGTAGGGCCCCATAAATCCTAAGAATGGCCCTGCTGCCCCCTGGTTGTTCACATGTGTGACCATGGTCATATTGTTTGACTGAAGCAGCACTTGGTTCCCCTCTAGGCTGGTCTGGAACCTTTCACAGAGCCAGCTTGACCGACCTTAGTTCTAAGAGGTTTATGCTGTGGGTCCTTTCCTCCAGGTGCCAGTTGCCTTGAACTGTTTGGGACTCCATGTGTGCTCCCCAGCCCTCCAGGCTGGCATCGATTGAGAGGATATGCGGACCTGGAAGTCACTGCCCTTGTGAACTTTGCCCTGGGCTGACAACCATTTTAAGGAATTGATCACTTGTGCTGGAACCCTCTCTTGATCTTCCCTGCATTCTGGGGAGCAGTCCCATACCTTTAAGATGAAGCCAACTGATGTGGGATTGTGCCCGTGGAGTAATCTTCGGTTGTACAGGATCCAGGACCCAAAAGTCCCAGTTACTGAAATACTAAAGGCTGATGCTATCCTAGAGTCCTGGGCTAACGATATGGTTTTCCCCTCAGAAGGGGAGTTCTATCCTGAAGACCTCATGTATGGAAAAACAGAGGCTACGCTCAAAAAAGATTAAGGTTTTGTCAGTCTCCCTCAGGCCATCCCTAATGCTATTTGCTTTGTGAAGGCATCTCTCTCCTGGCTGGAATATCGCAGAGCTCTCAATGATAAGAGATCACCCTGACTTTGGCTCTAATCAAAGAAAGTTTCCCTGATAACAGCATTCATTGTTGAACCTCAGTGGATGCAATGAGATTCTCAGCCAAAGCCTTGGCCTTCAGCTCAGGGACCAGGTACCGCCTATAGCTCCATCCCTGGAAGGAGGGTAGTCGCTTGAAGCAGGTCCTGTGCTCCACCAAATTCATGGGAGCCCTGATTTTCAGAGAGAAGCTAGACCAAGTAATGGCAGACAGTGCCTCAAAATCTAAACAGTCCTTCCTAATGCCATACCATACCTTTTGCGAGAGTACAGAATGGTCTTCAGGCAAAGGCATTCCTTTCGGCTTTCATCCTCACAGAAACACCAGTGAAAAGACAACTTGTTCTCTGGAGGAAAGCCACAAGGGAACCCTGCCATTCCCAAAGCCTCTTTATGACAAAGACTGCATAGGTCTCTGCCTAGAGCTGAAGCCTGGGGGCAGGATTTTCCATTTCCTGGAGGAATGGATTTCTTTGCTCATGGACTAGTGGGTCAGGGATACTCCCTTGAGTTACAGGCTCCACCCCATCCATTTTTCATCCAGTCCCACATCTCAAACAACCCCATAAAGCACGGTTTAATCCGGAACAAGATTTCTCATTTCCTGGATGTGGGAGTAATAGAGAGCATTCTCTCAGAAGATAGATTTTTCAGGGTTCTACTCCATCATCATCATTCAGATGTTTACAGGTGGAATGAGAGCCATTCTGGATCTCAAAAGGCTCAACAGGTGGATGAAGAAAACAAAGTTCCAGATGAAGACCCTAACCTCTATGGTGTCATCCCTGTCCCAGAGAGATTTTATGACTTCAGTAGATCTGGCGGATGCATGTATCTCCAACATCTCAATCAGACCATGCCACCGAAGGTTCCCAAGGTTTGCCTATATCAGGAAGCATTATCAATATCTGATGCTCTCATTTGGCTTGTCCTCTGCCTTGTAGGTCTTCATAAAGATATTGGTGATAATCATAGACAGACTCAGGTCACACAGATCCAGCCGTAACCCCTCCTGGACAACATCTTAATCAGAGATCGATCCCTAGCAGTGGCATACAGAGCTATGTCTCTGACTTTGAGTATCCTGCAAGCACAAGGCTTTATTATCAACATCAAGAAAAGCTCCTTGATTCTGTCCACCCAAATAACTCACTTGGGAGTGAACACAGACCCCCTCATATAGCAAGGATAAATCCATCTTCAGAGAGATACCTGAAGTTCAGAATTAATTTTATTCCTTTTCCCAATTCTGAGCACTTTGCCATAAGAAAATGTACCTCCAGGGAAGATTTTTTTCTATTCCAAGGATGTTACAGAATCAACACAGCAGTGTCTTAGTCATGCTACAGTACCCACAATACAGCTCTTAGCCTCCATTTTTAAGAGGGAAGGAAAGACCATCTATTTCTAGCATTCAAATCCTGCTGAAAGACTCCAGAAATAATTTTCTGGGGACAACCCAACACTTTTATTTTTACCTGGTGGCTCTACAAAGGAAGATTCATCTAGTCCCTCCACAGCATGCTCAGCTCCCAGCCAGTTTTCTTCAGGCACTGTCACTCTTGCGGGTGCTAAGGGAAACAATTAGTACATATAGCTCTGTCAATGTCAACAGCACTGGTTCTGGACTTCAAAACAGATGCTCAACTACACATTGCAGCCACGTATTTATTCATGTGGTACAGGCTTTGTTTTTCTTGCAACTTCATTCTTAGAAAGAACTTAATAGTTCATCTTGGGAAACCTTAAAGGACCTGAACATGTTCTCCTCTGATATTATTATGGATCTAAGGGATAACAACTAATACTAATTTTAAGATCCATCAGCACAAGAGCCGCTCTCTCAATGGGATTTTTTGCTCCCAAATACCTTAAGAAATCTCTCAGACTGAAAATTGAGTTGAAGCATTTTATGTTCTTTCCAATGGGATATTTTCTTAATCTTGACTCATTTTATATAACTGGAAAAGCCAAATATCATCATCTTTTTAAGATTAATACACTTAACAGTTTCTGACCCGCAGATCCCTCTGACCCGTTATAAAGTAGCATGGCAGCAGCAGAACTGTGTTTCACCTTCTATATTCAGCAGAGACTCTGTAGTTGAATCCAGGGTGATGAAGGCAGATGGATCTATAACTTCTGCAGGAGAATATGGGGATCCCAGAGAAGGCAGTTCAGGTACCATCATAGCTGCATGGGGTGCTGTAAGAAATAAAGTACATCTGACACTGCTATCTTCCTTTTGAATTCAGATTTGTTTCCAACACAAACTTATTTCATTAGGTCCATTAACTTACAGAGCAATGTACTTTATTCTCATCACGAACAATGTATACATGGGTCTATATGCTGTACATAAACCTATCTGTTAATTCACTCGGAGAGGCACTAGATCTAGACAAAGAAAAAGTTAATCAAATGTTATTGGGCAGGGGAAGGGAAGTTGTGTGCCTTTCAGGTACTACTCCCAAATAAGCTATTGTTACAGTAGTTCTCAAGCTGCCATGGTCCAAATGTTGAAAACTGGAAAGTGAAAAAACCCACAAATAGGGACAAAATATTTGAAGATGAAGTTAAAGTTTTCCATAACTTTGGTTTAATTCAGCTTTTTCTTAATTAAAATAAAATAGGACAAAAAGGGGATAAAAGATAAGGTCTCTTGAGAGACCTCAAGCCGAAAACACTGTTTACAAAAAGAGATTCAAGAGAAGAAAGGAGGTAAAATTTTACACTATTGCCAATTTAATGGATTTCTGTAGACAGCCCCGAATTCCATATATAGAAACTGAAAACTAAACCCCCAGTTAACAGCAGCCCATGAACATATTCAATGGAGGATTATACCATGAACTTCTTCTGAAGCTTCAAAATGCTCTGTGAATGGTAGGCGAGTCTCCATTGCAGAAGGACGTAGCAGCAGATCAGACAGGACATCCTCACTGTGCATCTTGAAGGGCTCTGAGGAACATGAGAATAAGTCAAACGTGTTACCACAAAAGGATGACAACATGAGAGCACGATTATGTAAGAATGCTGAGGATGAGCATCACTACCAACTTTGCCCTGCAAGGTGTTATACAAAGCTAGGAAATGTGGGTGTTCCCTCCCCCCTTAAAAAAAAAAAAAAAAAAAGAGAACTTTTCCTCTTTCACACAAGATTTATACCCAACATGAAAATGTGGTTGTCCATGTTATTTTTAGCCAAGATCGGTTAAAGAGTAGAATAAATATCGTATGGTGCACCTGTATGTCCCTCTCTCAAAGACAAGCAGCATTTAAGTCTTGGGTGATTTGATGGACCAGTATATTTGATCTGAGGAAGAAATGAAAACTGTTCCAGCTCAGATAAAACTCAAATGTCATTCTGTCATGTCCCATACTGCACTTTGGGGAAAAGTATATAATGAGCCATACATACACTTCCTTCAAAGCAGCATGGAGGTGTAATTGGCTGTTGAGCCAGAGGATGAATTGAGCAAAATCATGGGCCAGGCAAAGAAATCACCCATTTCTCCTGTCATGCAGAGACATTACAAGATGGTTGGGGAAGGTTATGGCTCCATTACAGGACTGGGTGTGTGAGATTCTGTGGCCTGCAATGTGCAGGAGGGCAGACTACATGTTTACGATTGTCCCTTCTAACCTTAAAAGTCTGTGAGGAGAACAATCTTCGTTATATGCCCCAGATCAGACACACCCCGGTTAGTCAGTCTCCCCAAGGAATTTTAGTGCAGGTCAGCAGCTTGCCCGCTGTCCACCGTGCAGCCCAAGACATTTATGACTTGGACATCCAACACTTCTACTGCTGCCTGAATGCTCAGCTGTCAGACTCAATAGCTCTTCTTTGGAAACTGGACAATCCTTGTGTAATTTGCATGGACACCCATAAAGAAACATCCTTCAATCTGACTGAACAAGGTTCCTTTTTGGAACTATGCATACAAGACTTACAGAAAACACAGCTTCTGTAGCTCTAAACACCAGGAAAAGGATATGCGCCCAGTATTCAAATAGTGTGAGGGCTGGGAAAAGGTCAATTAGGTGAAAACAGGAAAAAAACCTGAGTTTTGCCCCAGCAGTCTAGAACTAGTGACTCGCTCAGTAATTGGATTACTCATCGTTATAAGATGTCCATATTGTACAGTCACACAGGGATAAAAAGAAACAAAACACCCGTGCAAGAATTTTAACTACAGGAATATTTATTCCAGAATGTGACGGGGCAGCACCGCCCTGCAGCAGCCCCAGCAGCACCAGTCTGGTAGCAGTGACGGTGGAAGTCCCGCCCCGTCCATACTGGGTATGCTCCAAGTGCTCTGGGAGTATAAAAGGAGGGAGCCCAGCTCAGTCTGGGCTGGCGGCCACAGGGGAAGGACCTGACCGGGAAGCTCCAGCGGAGGACCAGCCACCGCCCACGGAGGCGCTGGGAACTGAAGTCTCTCCAGGTCAGCTCAAAGCCCTACTACAGGAGGAACTTGGGGAGGCGACTGACCCGGAGGCCCACAGGGAACCTAGGAACTCGTGGGAGACCTCAATGCTCAAGCCGGTAGGAAGCGACCCAGGGGGACGGAGGGTGACAGGCTGGTACCTTGCCCCCGGCAAGCCTCAGCATGTTTCGGTCGGACCCCACCCTGCACTGAGCCAGGGGCAAGATCCTATGCTGCGGTTAGGGCCAGAGGCAGGGACCCAGTGGAGTGAGAGAGTCTTTGGCCACCAGGCCACGCTGCCCTGCAACCAGGGGTGACCCTAGAGACTCTGGCCACTAGGCCGCATTGCCCTGAAGCCAGGGACAAGTCTATGGACTCTGGCCAGTAGGCTGTACTGCCCTGCAACCAGGGGCGACTATGGACTCTGGCCACTAGGCCGCATTGCCCGGTAACCAGAGGCACAAACCCTCACATGGAAACACAGCTTTTTCCATTGGTTTCCTGTTATATATAAAATGGGATATTTGATCTAGTTATGATCGTAGCCAGTGATAAACAAGTTTATTGGATGCAATTTGTACACCTCTACATATTAATCCTTCACTGTTAGTCTTGTAGACAAGTATTAAAGTGCAGTTCTGGGTTAACTATTGGGGGAAATTGCAAGAATTTCAGAATTTTTCAGAATTTCAAGTCCTTGTTTGGACTCAATGGAGCATCTCATCATACACCTATATATACAAAATGAAATACAATCCAGTACATTTTGGTGTGCTGAGAGAGCATAACTCAATAATGTAGTTATTGGTGCTCTATATACAATAGATGAGGCTTCATTCATTCATTCATGCCCGTCACCCCAACCGGGGTATGGGCCGCCAACAACAGATCTCCATAGTCTTCTATCCAGGTAATAGTAAATTTAGAGAGGAAGGCAGGCAGGCAGGCAAGTAGTGAGGAAGGAAAGACAGACAAGCTTTATGAACTTCAACAAGTGAAGAAAATTATAAAAGGTAGAAATTGGATCCCAAGAACAAGCCTTTGGCTTTATGGTCCATTTTTGTCCGAACTGCTAGGAAAGTAACAAATAAGATATTGCTCTTCCAAGAGTTCCCAGTTAAATATTTAACAAAAATATGGAAAACAATAGCATCTGCTGGCACCCCTTGATGAGGAACATACAGTAAATGTCACTTCAGCTTGGCTCATGAAATGCTCTCTAGTCTTCATGAGCAGAGGCAGAACACAGTGCATCTAATTCTAATCTGTTTACCTGTTGTTTAAATAGTAAAAATCCCATCTGAACTAAAATCTGGCAATGGGATCCAAGGCTGGAAGAAATCCGACAGTTTTGAACAAAAGGTTTAGATGCTTTTCTTTAAAAAAAATATAGACAGTGTCTACAATAAGGACAGATGTGTTTTGATGACAAACATTACTGTTAATATGGAGTGAATATAACGCAGACACTAGCTACTTAGTTGAAAAAGATACCATGAGACTATTAGTTAAAAAAAAGATACCAAGACGGTCATTATTAAGACTACAGATATGAGTTTCCTCAAACAAAGTGCTCTAAAGGAGTAGGTTTATGTCAGTCCAAGATCACTGGCAGATGTGAGCTATATGCGCCAATCTCCATCACTGTGCTTCAAAAATACATGGAGGTGAGTTGAAGTACAGTTCATTTTCACAGATCTTGGGTAGCATCTGACAGGGACACTACAATCTTAACAAAAAGACCCAAAATGACTCAATTTAAATTGGCTCACACGGCAGCATCCCATTTCCACAGAGCTCATTAGGGCACAAAGGTACAATTACCAGATAACCTATTCTGCAGTTTTATTTTTTTAGATTGTGTCCTGTGCCAGATTAAAACACCAGGTTGACAGTCTATATAACTCACTGGGGTGTTAAGGTCTTTGGAACTATGGGCAATGCATTTAGGAAAAAATGTGAGTGCGGAATAGAAAAAACAACCTTAAGTGAGGTGGTGAGATTCCAGGATTTTGTTGGCTAGGGTGCAGCCCTAAGGTTATTTTAACAATGGTGTAGGTTAATACAGCCATACCTGTCCCCTCCATGGGTCTGAATATCGACTGTGGTTCAAAACAAAGATCTCTATCGTCCATCGCCCAGGTCTCATTGCGATCCAGAAACTCTTTGTAGGACATTCTTTCACCCGTGATCTCTCTTGGGAATACTGAAATGTAACAAAAAGCAGCAACACTTACCAGTTAGTCACTAGGCTGAATTATTTCTGTGTATATGGTTTATGTTATGCTGAGTGGCAGAACTCTTGCTAAGGCTGACAGCACACATGATTTTTCAGTGAAATCAAACCCATCAATGTGCCGCAGTTCTACAATTTTAATGAAGTTTCTAAAGAGAAATGGAAGGAATGGGATTTGAAGACGCTTGATAAAAATCAAGAATGGAGTATTTATAAACCACAAGGTGTTCAAATGCCTTTAAATGCTGAGAAATTAGTGCCAGCAGCACACCCTACCCTTTAGGGTGTACGTTCACCAGAAAATTACATCAAGTTAGAACATAACTTGGAGGAGCCAGGTGAACAAAGACATCCCTTATTTGTGATTCATTTTTTTCTGGGAAAGAGTAGTTCATAGGAGCCTGGCAATGCTGCCGACCTCCCAGGCACAGTCGCACACTCCTGAATATTTATCTAGCAAAACACAAAAGAAAGTGCTTAAGCGTCTTTTTCATGGTCACTTGTCCCTGATGTGTGTCCATCTCCAGTAACTACTACTGTATAAACTGAACTGAAATGTCTAATCCCTTCAGAAAGGAAAACAAAAGCAGCAGTGACCCATCAGTAAGAGCTGGGACAGAGGAAAACACTGGGATCTGAATGAACTCAAACTCTGAGTCAAATAGAGCCTACTGGGCTCCTGCAAGGGTTAACTTACACCAAAAGTTACAATTACCATAGGCTCAAAGTCAGAATCCCAGTGTTGCCAACATGTGATTTTATTGCAAGTCTCTCAATATTTGGTTGCTTTGTGAAAGCCCAAGTACCAGCAGTTATTTCAATCATCTGGTCCAGTCTGGCAATTCCATGTTCCTATGAGATCTCAGAAAACTCTGTTTCACAACTGTCCATAAAGATTCCCTCTATTCTGCTCCAACCCACAATTTACCTGAAAACCTTATAAACAGTCTGGAGTTTGCCAGGCATGTATGGGAATCAACAGAGAACGTGTAGGATGAGGGACAATGCAGTGCATGGGGGGGAAAGCGTCATTGAGCAGGAAGGGAATTCTGACTGATGAGGCTGAACAAGACAGATTGGGAGTCTTGAAGAGCTCAGTGGAAGACACGAGAGATTCAAGGGGAACAGCATAAGGCTTTATTAAAAGCTCATAGTTACCTAAAGATGCCTATTGGCATATCGGTGCCAGTTAATTACATGCAGTTAATAATACAAGTATATTGCCAAATCCTAGATGTACTGTTGAGGGCCAGAAAATGGGAATTTAAAATGTATACACCTATTAAAGTGTTTTGATAACAATGCACAATACATAGACAAGTGCATACACCACCTCTGTATGTTAATACACATGCACCAAGACAGAAAAAAAATGTGTTTAGAAAAGGAGAACTTTACACTATGTTCAATTTCTGACTACCATTGATGGAGGACTCCTAGCTATCACAATTATCAGAGAGGTAGCCGTGTTAGTCTGGTTCTCTAAAAGCAGCAAAGAATCCTGTGGCACCTTATAGACTAACAGACGTTTTGCAGCATGAGCTTTCGTGGGTGAATGCCCACTTCGTCGGATGCTATCACAATGGGATCCTACAGATGCTACTAGCATCCTAAACCAGTTCCTGGTTTGGCAAGAGTATGCTGGGTTTTCTGTTGGTGTCTCTTAGCTATTATACTGCTAAATGACTGAATCTGATATGGTTCACTTCAGCAAGGAGGGTCTACAAGCTTCCCAGGCCAGGCTTTAAGATAGCACTGCTTCCTGCATGCAAAGGATAAAGGTGTGGATGTGTGCACTGGGGCGGAATGTGGAGGGAACAAAACTGCTGTGTGCATGGAGGGGGTGGGGGGATCAATGCAGACAATGTCTGATGATAAACTGGTGTCAGATTAGATGATACGCAGGCAAACAGACATTTTAACAGCAATATTTTACCGAAACAGACCATGATAATTAAGGTTTCCAAAGTGCTATTATAAATTTGGAGAGACACAATTATTCACAATTATTTGCAGGGTAGAGTAGCAAGGGATTTAATTAACATCTACTATAACCTCCTATTTAGGCTGTAAGCTCCTCCGGACAGGAACATGACAGTCTTTTGTCTGCCTATAGAGCATCGCATGAAATAATAGGAAGAGGTAATGTTTACACCAATGTGAGGAAACAGACTGAGAAAAATTAGGGGAATTTGACAGGAATTTCCCCTATGGAAATTTCCCCTGATCCAAAAGTCTCATTGACCCCAATGGGCTTTGAGTGGGCTCTAAATGCTTTAGAAAAAGCTTCTAGTGCTAGAGCTAGAATAAAAACACACATTTGTAAGTTGTTGGTACCTATTGTACCAGAAGAGAAACCAGAACCTTATGGCATTGGCAGGTAAGCAGGAGGAAATAACTTTTAAATTATTATTTTAAGATGTGTTTGTAAGTGGCAGAGTGATTACATCTGTGCCTTTAAATGAAAGGAGGGGGAATTTCCCTGCAATGTAGGGCATGCTGGGAATGGAGAGAAAGCAGGAAAACAGCAGAAGAAGTAGTATGCTTAGAACTGCTAAATAGAACAAAACTCTATAATGCTGTGGATACATTTTGATTTATAGCTGCATTTATAAAGCATTTGCTGTAGCAAAAACACTGGAGACTGGGCAATGGAGACCCAGACGCTGTGCTGAGGGCTAGGACAGCCAAACCAACAGAAAGCAAAGCATTGCTTGCTTTACGTAAGTACCTAGCTCTTATATAGTGCTTTACAGCAATACAGCTCAAATCCGTTTACAAAAGTAGCAAGTATCATTACCCCCATTTTACAAATGGGGAAGCTGAAGCAGAGGGGCAAAGTGCCTTGTCCAAGGTCACCCAGCAAGGTCAGTGGCAGAGCCAGAAATGGAACCCGGGTCTTCTAAGTCTCAATCCAGTGCTCTATCCACTAGGAAACCCTGCCTCCCCTACACAGAGCTGTTTTATTTAAACTGTGCTAAACTAGGATTGCCACTGACATTTAACTTATAATGTGAGTGGATCAAGAATGAAGACAAAATTTTATATTATATATTCTGTTCCTTACCAATGTTGACAACTTTTTAAAAAGAGACTTGCAGTTCACCCTTTTAAAAACATCACTATTCTAGGCAAATATTTGTATATTAAAACAGACTGAGTTATAATTGAGGGATAAAAAAAATGTAGATTCCTCAAGCTCATTTGATTCATTTCAATGCACAATACTTGGCCATCCAGACAAATCTAACAGGTGATGGTATTGTTCCATTGGGCATGGAATAAAAATGGCCTTAGAAAGGAACTCTGGAGACTGAGGGAAAAAAGTGAGGCAGCTCTTCATTTTGAGTCACAGTTCTCTCCCATCCCACCCCCACTGCCCAAAAAAATAAATCCTACATACAGCCAGCATTTCAGAGTAAACAAAACCACCCAAGTGTCTATTAAAATCACAGGAGGCCACACTCAATGAAAGAGACTGCTTTTCAATTTGACAAAAGTTATTCTTCCCCAGATTCTACCAGCAAGGGACAACATACCTAACTTCAAAAGAGGTGCAGGTCAATATCAAATCTGTAGCAAACCTATAAACTAATAAAGTGTGCTAACAGTTAGTCTTCTTGGCAACAAGGGCACACTGTTGACTCATATCCAGCTTCTCCTCCACTGTAATCCCCAGGTCCTTTTCTGGGGAACTGCCACTTAGTCAGTCCGTCCCCAGCCTGTAGCAGTGCATGGGATTCTTCCATCCTAAGTGCAGTCTAGGTCACTCTGGACCCTATCCCTACCCTACAGCGTATCTACCTCTCCCCCCAGCTTAGTGTCATCTGCGAACTTGCTGAGGGTGCAATCCATCCCATCATCCAGATCATTAATGAAGATGTTGAACAAAACTGGCCCCAGGACTGACCCCTGGGGCACTCTGCTTGATACTGGGTGCCAACTATTCTTAAAATTATTATTCTTAGTAATTTTTCTTGTTTTCTAGTCTACTGCATATTTCTGTAACAGGTCACATACGGCAAGCAGTGTCATCTAGTAGTCTCTAAAGAGAGTCAAACTCTGGGTTATCCCTCAATCCGACAATGACTCATGTGACCTTTGGCAAGTACTATAAGGCCTGATCCTGTAAAATGTTAGGTGCGGAACATCGCCAACTGTCACTGACTTCAAAGTGAGCTGAGGGCACTCAGCATCTTGCAGGATTATGTCCTCAACCTTTCAAGTGCTTCCGTTTCCACATCTGTAAAATGGAATAATATTGACCTACCTCTCTGGGATGTCATGAAGTTAAAAAATTTCAAGTGCTTTGAGATCCTTGTCTGAAAGCACAGAATGTTATACGCCTCAGATACATGTTTATGATTTGCTTTAGTCCCAAAACTGGGAGGGAAAAGAAGGAATGAAGGACTGGATGGCGAAAGATTAAACATATTCCACCTGACCTCATACCCTTACACAAACTCCTACCTCTTCTATAATAAAAGCTCAAAACTAAATGGTCCTAGGTGAATCAAGTTTACAGTCTTCTGTCAATACTTAAAAGCCTTGGGGGATGAATGTTTATAGAGCAAAATCAGAGTTGTCAGTCTCTGCGCTCCAGAAGCAGCCCAGGACCCACTGAACTGCCATGGAAACTGTGCCACCTTCCACCTACAGAGAATGTGGGTCCCTTCAGGTCTAGATTGAAGTCATTAGTGGGGCAGCTTGAGGAAATCTGCACTGAAGCTGCCAGGCTGCAATCCTACGTGGCTTAAGGATATACAGCCAGGAAGGAGTATTTATTATAATTGGAAGAAATTATTCCATGAGCAATTTGAAAGCACAATTGGCTTCTGTCACTTTTAATCCTGAAGATTTTTATGTCTAAGAATAAGCCTGCCAATCACACTGAAATAGCAGCTAGAAATTACACTTTCACTCACCTGAGAAATTCACAGTTTACTATTACTATCTGGTGCCTATAGAAGGGAGAGGGTGTATGAGTACTCGGCAGCACTCCCTACACAATCACCACATTATGTTATATCCCCTTTCCCTACCCTTTGGCAGTTTTATCTAGTAAGATCTCTGAGACAGGCACTGTCTGCTACTCTGTTTGTATGGTGGCTAGCTAGCACTCTGGGGCCCTGGTTTTGCTTGGTTCCTATACACTACCAGGATCTCTATAGTAAGATTCCAGGAATGTCATTGCGTGACACTTGAAGCCTAGAATGTCTGTTGAGTAAGTGTGAAGTTATGGAAGCAGCTACCAGTATGGCTGAGTGTGCTTTTTGCTCAAAATATCATCAGGTTAATATAAAATAATAATATATGGAGATTACCTATCTCATAGAACTGGAGGTGACCCTGAAGGGTCATTGAGTCCAGACCCCTGCCTTCACTAGCAGGACCAAGTACTGATTTTGCCCCAGCTCCCTAAGTAGCCCCCTCAGGGATGGAACTCAGAACCCTGGATTTAGTAGGCCAATGCTCAAACCACTGAGCTATCCCTCCCCGCCTTTATCACTGGGATTCACAAACTGACCATCCAATTTTTAAGTTCTCAGCCATTTTTTTTAAATACAGATGATTTTATGAATTACACCCACAAGACAGCACAGGCTTTCAGCTCCTCATTATAATGAGCTGTCTGGAAACAGGGCAGCTGAAATTTCAAGCCTAAGAAAAGAAAAGATTTAAACTAAAGTGAAAGGAGGGATAGATCCTTACAACTGGAAAATTCCATGACAGATGGTAAGTTGACGGGAGGGGGAAGAGAGGAGGTACTGATGAGAGATGGCCTAAAGGACAAGACCTCTCAGATGTTTGGGAAAGAAAAGCAATAACTAGATAAAAGGGGGGGATGCCCCAGGCATGAGGAAATGAAGACAATATACTAACCTTATATTTCTGTCACTAGTCTAATAATGTAAATTAAGTTAAGATGAAGTGCTGTAACTTACAGGTACAATAGATAAAGTCTCAGAAAAAACCTAGGTTAAGTTCCCAGTAACTGGAGGTCTCTGAGTATATTGCTTCCTTACATCCAGACTCTTGGAACTGTGCTCAGACAAAACCCTCAAAACATTAAAAACAGTTATGCTGCAGTAAGGTTACATGCCTGTTAACATGAACTGCTCTGCTCCTACAGTAGCCAAAGAGAGGCACCACTGCTGCTTCCTCATACTCTTCAGTTTCTATTTGCCTGTCCAGAACACAGACTCCAGAGGAATGCTGCCACAGAAGCACTGATCTATGGAAAAACAGTATTTTGGGGACTGCAGTTACTGCTCAGTAATCAGGGTTACTATATTAAATTGCCTTCAGAGTTCTGCACTCTTCAGGAAATACACACTTGCCCTAGTGACTAGGTGAACAGCTGAGTAAGATGGTTTATATAGGGACTGCAATGTTGCCCTAATAAAGCAGGCACCTGATCTATCCTCTGCATCTAGTAGTATGGATTGCTGGAAGTACACACTGGGCTGTCTCATGGCTGCTCTACAGATTTTAGCAACATTAATTCTATGAAGGGGAGTTTCAGAAGATGCAGATAAGGACGAAAGACCACCCTATCAGAGACATTGTTCAATCAAATCCGGCTGCGGGCACCGCAACCAAAAAATCAGCTTTACCAGTAAGAAGTTAATACAATCCCCTGAAGGCAATAAAATGGGTGAGAATATTAAGGACCAAAAAAAGCTTCCTTGAGAAGCTGCAAGGAATATCTGATGGAGCTCACAGTTCAGAAGCCATTTCAACAAAGGTTTAATAAAAAGAACGTGCTCTCCACTATGTCCTGCATTGCTGCAAAAGCTGCTAGATGTCACTAAGATCCAACCAGTGAGAAATGGCAGTCTGCCATGACCAGGCCAAATACTAAAGGGAACCCAAAGCAAGAAATACATCCACCGAAATGCAACATTAAAGAGTGAAAGACCTGGGATTTCAGAATGAAATATCCTATATTGCCAGGATATCTGAATATTAAAGATTCTAAAACCTTGAAAGACATGTTGACCAGAAACAATCACTTCAATTCACTAACTACTGCTATTTCCTTTGTTTAATAAATCAGTTTTATATGCAAAACATGTTTTGATAATTTTTTCTTATGTATCCAGAACTTTTAAAGTAGTTTTATTTACTAAACAAATGTAAATGCCATTTTTGTGCATTTTTAATTTAATTTGAATTTCCATCCAAACAGAGCTTGACAAATTGCAATAAAAAAATAAAATCTACTAAGAAAAAGGCTTCATTCCCATTTTCTAATATACTAAAAATGGAAAAATTAAGAATCTCATTAAAAATAAGATAAGCTTCATAATTGCTTAAACAAATGTGTATAGATATAACATATCTTCCTGGTTAGCAAAAAGAAGCATCAAGTTTAATGTAAAGGCTATATATATTTAGTTGCAAATCAACATGTTTTAATGGTTACCAACCAATGAGAATCAAGCTCTCTTAAGGAAAATAAAGTACAAATGCAAAATAATTAAAATCAATTATTTAAATCAAGGCTTCCTGCTTGATTTAATAATGATTTAAATCAGCAATCTACCCTGCACTGTGCTGTCCAACCATTAAATGAGAAAGAAGTAGGTTCTGGATGCAAAATGTCTGAGCCTTAGATCAGGCCTAACTGAAAGAAATAACAGGTCTCCTGGGATAACTACTTATGCTTTGAGTAATCAAGTCAGAATCCTATGCCAAAGCCTTGAGTAGCACCTTAGAAAATTAGGGAAAATGGGGGGAAGGAGGGACAAAGGACAGGGAAAAATGAGTGTTTCAGTTTAGCAGGAAGAAATACCTTCACGCCAGCAGATTCTCATCTGCTGTGGGGTAGAAGCTCTTCCAGCCACAGTGGGGGGAAAAAAAAACAGGCTATGACCTAAATATTTTACTGGGTTTTTGAAACTGGGGGACGGTGGGGGGTTAATTCTCCAGTAATTGTGCGACTTTAAATTAGGTTTAGGATTCTTAGACCATCTAAATGTTTAAATAAATCTGAATGACTGTTGCTTCCTCTACCTAAAGAGCAGTATTCGTAGATTCAAAGGCCAGAAGGGGCCACTATGATCATCTAGTTTGATCTCCTGTATTACACAGGCCATAGAACTTTCCCAAAATAATTCCTAGAACAGATCTTTAAGAAAAACATCCACTCTTGATTTAAAAATAGTCAGTGATGGAGTTTTCACACCCCTGAGCGACATACTTATACCAGTATATATCTGGCTTTAGTCATTTCTGAAGATGAGTAGGAAAAAACAACAACATTGTTTTCCTCATGTTAAGTTCGTTCCAAGAACTTTTCTTTAAAGAGCTCCAGTGTCTCCATGCTTTGGAGCAGATTCTTGAAATTTGGCAAAGGAGAACCCATGTGTCTGACACATGCTTTTTACTATTCCTGTGACAGAACACCCAAATTTGGCCAACCTATGAGCCTCTGGAAAATCTCAATTTGCACATGCTCAGTAGAAACTTGTTAGAGTTTGGCTGCTAAATTCTCCAAAGATTCTGTGCACACTGATCATGCTTCAGCCCCGCGTAGCTCCTACATGCAACTGGACTGCACATGTGCCATCACACAGAGTGACTGAGCATGCTCCATCCTGGGGCTGCAAGGGCAGGCGGAGCAGGACTTCCTCTGCAATTGCTGCTCTGGGCCACTGTGGTAGTGGGCAACAGAACAGACAACAGGGAAATCATCTCTTTTGTGTTCTCAGTGCTCCCCTTGCTGGCGCCCGGGCAGTAAGGAGAAAAAGGAAGCAGCTTGACTTAGGATAGAGAGGTGAGGAAGGTACACACTGGGAGATGGAGTTGCAGCAGCCGGGAGGGGTGGAGGGAGCAAAGGGGAAGATAAGAGCTGGGAGGGTGTAGGGGGTATATAGGCACAAATGGAGGGGAGGATTGGAGCAGAGAGGGAGAACACAACAATTTTGGTTTTAATTTCTCTGTGCCTCAATATCTGTAAAATGGTACTATCGCCACGTATCTCAGATGGGTTTTGTGACGATAAGTTCATTAATATCCGTGAAGCACTTGGATACTGCGATGAGAGCACCATAGAAACAACCGGTGGGGGGGGGGGATTTATTCAGTGTGGGGTTTGTATGGTGTGTGTTAAATGAGGCCTGGGGTCTCATATTAAATGATAAAAAGAAATATAGCACAACTATCCATCCACTTAATGAAGCAGGGGGCCTGGGAAAAAATATACTCTGATTATGGAGTTAAAGGCTGTCTCACAATGCATTCGCACAAGTGGACTGAATTAAGGTTGAACAGGCAATCTGGCACTTCTTAACTTTTCAGTGCTTGACTTTGCACTCAATGTTCTTTCAGAACGAGTTTTTAATGTAACCTGTAAAAAGACTAATGCTGCCACTTTTTGCGCTAAATACATACCGTTATTTTTCCTCATTCTTCAGAAGCCGTATCTTCCTTAAGAGATGTTTTCCCTACAAACAACAAGCTTAAACAAAAGCCTGGGAAAGATGTATTGCACTGCCTTGCTGTTCAATGAGCAAAATTATCTCCCAAGCTCGCATTTCCTGCTGGGGAAAATTAGATGCTCAGAAAGCAAGTCATTTGGTATCTGCATTTCAAATTTGAACGAAGAAGATGTATTGTCAGTAGGCTCTGGGCTGCAAAATAAAGCTGTAATTCAGCTTCCACATGTACTAACTTTTCCAGACTCTTGTATGTAAAGCCCCTGCATCTCAGATATGAGTCAGATTCAGACATTGCCCATGAGCCTCAGACAGATCACTGGCAATTACGTACTGAACCACATATGCCTGCAGTGCTCTGCAAAGATCACACATTCTACTATATGCCCAACCTAGATTTTTAAATATGCTTTTTTGATTGTTATGCCTTGGTTTTCTCTCACACCCCATTCTAAAACGGTGTCTCTCTGGAAAATGGAGAAAAAGAGAGTGTCACTATGCAGGATAGCTATGAGAGGGCAAAACACTAGTAACGAAAAGGTGGTGCAGGCCCAGATCAGTTTCTGATTCTAGGAGGAAACAAACAGCAATTTTTTGAGCTGAGTCACTGAATAACCAAACAGCCATTTCTGAGCTATAACTGTTTGTATGTGAACAAGGTGCCTGACACATTAGAGACCACCTGCTTCTGGATAGATTTTCCTTTTTTTTTTGGTGTGTTAAATAACAAAAGCACTTTAAGTCCTATTTTTACACTAAAGACTCTTGAGAGGTTTATTTCCACAATTGTTGTCATATGCACAAGTGAGAGCTCAGTGAGTGAAACAGCTCTACTGAAGAACCATACTTCTACCCCTAACAAACCCACTTTATCAGAGCAACATTTTAAATGAATTTTAGAGGGATACAGGCAGGGGGATAGCTCAGTGGTTTGAGCATTGGCCTGCTAAACCCAGGGTTGTGAGTTCAATCCTTGAGGAGGCCACTTAGGAATCCAGGGCAAAAAATTGGTCCTGCTAGTGAAGGCAGGGGGCTGGACTCAATGACCTTTCAAGATCCCTTCCAGTTCTAGGAGATTGGTATATCTCCAATTATTACCTTTACCTTTAATTAGTCATTAATAAAGGTTCCTTACCAGTGTTACTATACATCACCTTAGTATATTAAATCTGAAATTTAAAAATCTGGTTTTACACTACACTTTGGTTTTTGCAGGGATTGTTTTGTTGTGAATTTCACAGAGTTTGAACAATATAACTAGAGTAGTCTATAATTGTTTTACTTCAGGGTCCTTTCACAATGCTGCTGAGTTCTTTGCAGCCATTGAAAAGTGCTTCGACCCAAAGAAAGAAAGAAAATTTAAAAATTGTATTGATTGTGTGTGTATAAAAAACTAACAGTAAATGAGATCAGCATGACATGCCTAAATACATATAGTTATGAGTATGGAGAAATAAGAGGATAAATGAGTGCCTAGATAATGACAGGCTCCCTAAAAATGCACAATACCTATGTAAGTCAATTGAAATACTCCAGCTGGCTTCAATGGGCATTGGATCAGGCTTTATGTAAAGAGTCCTTATGAAACTTTGAATTTACAAGAGTGCTTCTACTGCAAATAGTTCATTGAGCAAGGCTACTGTGAGTTGTGTGTATTTAAGTTTATGTTAAATCTAGTGTATAAGGCTGTAAAGATACACAGGGGTATGAGAGGATCATCAACACTTAGGGGACCAGAGGAGATTACAGAAATTCAAGAATCAAATACGTTCAAAATACCTGACAGAGAGAAATTTTAAGAGGGGTAGCCATGTTAGTCTGGATCTGTAAAAACATAAGAACATGACTTTCTCAACATCACTCATGTTTTTTAATCTTTCCTCATATGGGACCCTCTCTAAACCCCTAATTTTTTTAGCTGCTTTTTCTGAACCTTTTCTAGTGCTAGAATATCTTTTTGGGTCTTAACTATCTTGAGTAGTTTAGTGTCATCTGTTCTCAATTCAAGGGGGCTAAAGCAACAGAGTGTCCTGTGGCACCTTTAAGACTAACAGATGTATTGGAGCATAAGCTTTCATGGGTGAATACCCACTTCATCAGACACATGTAATGGAAATTTCCAGAGGCAGGTATAAATATGCAGGCAAGAATCAGTCTCGAGATAATGAGGTTAGTTCAATCAGGGAGGGTGAGGTCCTCTGCTAGCAGTAGAGGTGTGAACACCAAGGGAGGAGAAACTGCTTTTGTAGTTGGCTAGCCATTCACAGTCTTTGTTTAATCCTGAGCTGATGGTGTCAAATTTGCAAATGAACTGAAGCTCAGCAGTTTCTCTTTGGAGTCTGGTCCTGAAGTTTTTTTTCTGCAGGATGGCTACCTTTAAATCTGCTATTGTGTGTCCAGGGAGGCTGAAGTGTTCTCCTACAGGTTTTTGTATATTGCCATTCCTAATATCTGACTTGTGTCCATTTATCCTTTTACGTAGGGATTGTCCAGTTTGGCCGATGTACATAGCAGAGGGGCACTGCTGGTATATTACATTGGTGGACGTACAGGTGAATGAACTGGTGATGTTGTGGCTGATCTGGTTAAGTCCTGTGATGGTGTCGCTGGTGTAAATATGTGGGCAGAGTTGGCATCAAGGTTTGTTGCATGGATTGGTTCCTGAGTTAAAGGACCGCACCCTCCATGACTGAACTAACCTTGTTATCTCCAGACTGATTCTTGCCTGCATATTTATACCTGCCACAGGACTCTCTATAAATTTTAGAGACACTGTTTACTCACAACCGATCCCTTTCCAAATTGACAGTGTGGGGAGACGTTGTAATGTTGAGCATTATTCGTATTACAATAGCATTTAGAGGCCCCAGCCAAGATCAAGGCCCCACTGTGCTAGGCATTACACACAGTGAGACTTCGTCCCTTACGCTATTATCTTATCAGAGCCGCTGACAACTGTAGTTTAGAGAAATGAGCTGTTACCTAGCGTGCTGTCATTCCCCATTCTAGTCATGAAAAAGATTATTTCTTATGAAATGGCTTCTGGCAAATTCAAATAGATTAACGGTGATCCAGGAGATAAAATACCCAATCCATATTTCTGCATTATAAATAAATTCCATGTGGGAAGAGGATGGGATAGCTGCTCTCAGTCTGCAAGGAAGAGGCAGAGAGTTAGCACTGGAGGAGGAGGTCTTATCTCTCTCAAAATAAACAAGTGTCACAGTATCAGAGGGGTAGCCGTGTTAGTCTGGTTCTGTAAAAGCAGCAAAGAATCTTGTGGCACCTTATAGACTAACAGACGTTTTGCAGCATGAGCTTTCGTGGGTGAATGCCCACTTGGTCGGATGCAAGAGTGGAAATTTCCAGGAGCAGGTAAATATAAGCAAGCAAGAAGCAAGCTAGAGATAACGAGGTTAGATCAATCAGGGAGGATGAGGCCCTGTTCTAGCAGCTGAGGTGTGAAAACCAAGGGAGGAGAAACTGGTTCTGTAGTTGGCAAGCCATTCACAGTCTTTGTTTAATCCTAAACTGATGGTGTCAAATTTGCAAATGAACTGAAGCTCAGCAGTTTCTCTTAGAAGTCTGGTCCTAAAGTTTTTTTTCTGCAGGATGGCTACCTTTAAATCTGCTATTGTGTGTCCAGGGAGGCTGAAGTGTTCTCCTACAGGTTTTTGTATATTGCCATTCCTAATATCTGATTTGTGTCCATTTATCCTTTCCTTAGAGACTGTCCAGTTTGGTCGATGTACATAGCAGAAGGGCATTGCTGGCATATGATGGCATATATTACATTGGTGGATGTGCAGGTGAATGAACCGGTGATGGTGTGGCTGATCTGGTTAGGTCCTGTGATGGTGCTGCTGATGTAGATATGTGGGCAGAGTTGGCATCGAGGTTTGTTGCATGGATTGGTTCCTGAGCTAGAGTTACTATGGTGCGGTGTGCAGTTACTGGTGAGAATATGCTTCAGGTTGGCAGGTTGTCTGTGGGCGAGGACTGGCCTGCCACCCAAGGCCTGTGAAAGTGTGGGATCATTGTCCAGGATGGGTTGTAGATCCCTGATGATGCATTGGAGGGGTTTGAGCTGGGGACTGTATGTGATGGCCAGTGGAGTCCTGTTGGTTTCTTTCTTGGGTTTGTCTTGCAGTAGGAGGCTTCTGGGTACACGTCTGGCTCTGCTGATCTGTTTCCAGTGTCACAGCTAATCAGTAGCTCATCAAGAGCCGTCCAAGGAAAGCCTGGTAATTCCTGAAGTGGTTTTAGTGATCCAGTAGGTGTTAGTTCAGGACTGACTGACAGAGTAACACTCCAATATGATATTGGGGGTACTGTACTCCTGAAGAGGCCATCTCTTGAAAGATTTCAAAGGGGTCCTGAAAGATCTCGTGGCACTTTGAAGAGATAAGGTGTTCACTTCAGTCTCCCAACAAATTCCAATTAGAGTAACTAGAGGGTTGTGCATTTTGCTGCTTCTGTAGGCTGAGCTCATTGCACACACCGGGTCCTCGTTACATCTCTCCTTTCCCCCCCCCCATAAGTTGTGTGTGCTCCCCATGACATCCTTGCAAGTGTCCCCCTTTCTGCACTCATGCCAGGGGCTGGGTGGTTCCCCTTCTGCCCATCCTAGGATCCCCCATCCCAGTGCTTTATGCTCCCCATTTCCCCTTCCCCCTATATGCCACCATGTATACTGTTATGCTGGACTGTATTAATGGCTGCCATAAATCAGTTCTTTTATCTATAGACAACTACAGAGGTAGCTGAAGCTGACGGGTCTGCTAACCAAATGCCAGGGCTCCATCTGCCATAAAATATTCCCCTTCCATCTTTTCCAGTGTTCACTAAAATAAGTAAGGTTCTGCCCATGGATACCTAAAACATTCCCTGAAATACTGGAATTGATCAGATGCGGCACTCAAAAGTTATCATGTTTCAGACAGACCAACAAATGCCAGGAAGTTGAAGGTAGAACTCCACTTTGTTCAGCTAATTACATCGTGCTGTCTTCAATTCCCCCTGCAATTTTAACTGCAGCATTCTTCACTGCCTGTCCTGTTCTGGAGTGTTGCTCAGTGCTTTTAGTAAGAGTTCTCTTCCATTCAAGCCACAGACTAAATTCAGGGTCAGACACCAAGAAGTGTATCAAACTGAGAGGGAGGCAGAAAAAATGGTTTCATGCAGTATATCTGGCATTCATACTAAAGAGAGCAAACTGAACCACTTCTAAGTGGTGAATTCACATATTTCGCCCGAGAGACTGATTTTTCAAAGCAGAGTGTAGAAACACTCCAGTTACCCCTTTAACTTCCAGGAGCAGTCTTGAAGGGTCCAGAAGCATACATCAACATGAGCACTATTGCAGAAAATTCAAATGCAGAGAACTGTCCAACTTCTAGCAAGCAACCTCAGTTCTTTCTCCAGACAGTGAACTAAGAACGGATGTCAAGTGAAATATGAATTCACTGGTTGTCATATTCTAGATTCCGACTATGTGTTTTCTTTACTGGTGATAGGCTTGCTATTGAACACCAAGGCCTGGTCTACACTGGTGGGAAATCGATCTAAGTTATGCAACTTCAGCTACATGAATAACGTAATAAACCATTCACTGGCCTCTGACCAAACAGTACTTGTCAATCCACTGTTGCAAGAGACAGCACAGTGGAGGGGAATGAGCAGAAGCAAAGAGTCAGGAGTGCCTGAATTGGATCTCAACTTTCACTGACTTGTAAGAAAAGGGGGGAAAGAATGTTCTGTCAGTGGTGATAACATCAGGTATGCTAGTAAATGTACTGGATTCCTAGTTAACCCCCCCCCCCCCCATGGCACCTTCTTCAGATGTTTTTATTATCTACAATTTGGAACAAGAGATGCTTGCACTCTAGAAAATACATATTTGAGGTCAAATGTGGTTTGGGGGGTGAGATGGAAAGGAATATACCCATAATGTAGCTCAAAACAAACACAGTCACAAGGTATGAATATTTCCATTTCTAGCCACAGTGAGGCTATTAATGCTTGCACAGGGGATAGATCACTTGATGATTACCTGTTCTGTTCATTCCCTATGGGGAACCTGGTATTGGCTGCTGTGAGAATACAGGATACTGGGCTAGAAGGACCTTTGGTCTGACCCAGTATGGCCGTTCTTATGTTCACCGATTTAAAATGCTACTGTTTTCTTTTTGTTCCATAAACTACTCTTGCATTTTCACCCATTCCCTGGAACCTGCACAACTTTGCACTAGAAGCATGAAATTGTCTCTACAAACCAGTGCCATTCAGGATTAATTGACATGAAGACTACATTCAAGAAAATTTATTAAAAACTATTGTGGCTGTAAATATACAGGAGCCCCCATATGTTTGTTCTGCAGAATGAGCTAGAGATCACGGAAATAATGCTTAAAATAGCAAATTTCCCTTCAGCATTATAGTCGAGTTTGTTTAATGCTGAGATTATAGTCTGTTTCTCAGCCTATATTCACACACACATTGCTGCTGACCTAGTTTCAGTTCTTAAAATCCTATGGCAAAGGGAGTAAATTCACATGAGGGATCAGAAGCAGTCAAGAGAAATATCTACCCTATTCAGAATGCCATTAATTCCAGATAGTGTCAAACTAATGACGTGAGGGACATCAAAGCAAGAAGCCATTTACATAATACTAGAGAAAATGATGATTCCATTGCTATTTATCTGGGAAGCTTCTGTTTATGAGATGATGGAAGAATGACAGGCTGCTTCTGCTCACTGAAATCATTATCACTTACAATTTTATGGAAAAGGGTTATCACTCAACATTCAGGGAATATTGAAATCCCTCAACAAGGGGAAAACATTTTTGCTAAGTAAAAATTTGGCAACATTTCCTTTTTCCTACAGAAATAGCTCCAACCAAGGAAGGATTATTATTCTAGCAGACAAGCCACTCAGAGTGATGCACAGCAGTCTTTTAAAGGGTCAGCTATTGCCGCTCTTCACCTGCAGTGGGGGACTACTAGAGGTGGCATATGCATCCAACTATCTTAGCACCTGCTTCAGATGAGCAAATACAAGGAGAGCACAGAGGAGACCAAAGAGTAGGAAGATGATCTGTTATGCAGATCTTTTCCTTTCTGCAGCCTGTACATTCTCACCTTCATGATTTCAACAGAGACAGGTTCCAGGTGTGACAGTACCTCCCATAAGGCTCCATGGAAACATGCTTAGAATGTGTTTTATGCTACATATGCCATGTAACATATCTCTGTAAAGGTTATGATCTGCTGAATGTATTAATCCTATTTGCATGCACGTATCATTTTTGTATTCAACGTTATGAATGTTGGCTGTGTACTGGCTTGATTTCTAAATAACCTTAGTAGAGCATTTCTCAGTTCCTGGAGAAAGGCAGGTTGAAATTAAGTACCTAATCAAGAAACACTTAAAGGACAATGGATCTTGGAATGCTCCAATCCACATAAGAAGTCTACTTGAGGACGTTCAAAGTAGCATGTAAATGATGGATGCTACCTGTAAAAACTGTGAGTCATGCATGGACATGTGACTTGCCCAGGTGACTCCTAAACTCCATCTTGGAGCTGGACTTTGCATAGGAGTGAGGAGGGGGTATCTATTTAAACCCCTGGGCGACCCCTGCATTTTGTCTTCAGCTGGCTAAAGAGAGAGCATCACCACCCCCCAGGATACTGAAAGAAACTGGAACGAAGGACAGAGACTGCAAGGGGTGTGAGTGATTGCTGGACTCAGGCTAAAAGGAGATTAGTCTGTAAAAAGGAGCATTCTGGAACTGGTGAGATTATCTGTATTCAGTTTGATTAGACATAGATTTGCACATTTTATTTTATTTTGCTAGGTGACTTACTTTGTTCTGTATGTTACTACTTGGAACCACTTAAATCCTACTTTCTGTATTTAATAAAATCACTTTTTACTTATTAGTTAACTCAGAGTATGTATTAGTACCCGGGGGAGCAAACAACTGTGCATATCTCTCTATCAGTGTTATAGAGGGCAAACAATTTAGGAGTTTACCCTGAATAAGCTTTATACAAGGTAAAACTGATTTCTTTGGGTTTAGACCTCATTGGGAGTTGGGCATCTGGGTGTTAAAGACAAGCACACTTCTGTTAGCTGCTTTCAGGTGAACCTGCAGTTTTGGGGCAAGTAATTCAGACCCTGGGTCTTTGCTGGAGCAGACGGGAGTGTCTGGCTCAGCAAGACAGGGTGCTGGAGTCCTTAGCTGGCAGGGAAAACAGGAGCAGAGGTAGTCTTGGCACATCAGTTGGCAGCTCCCAGGAGGGTTTCTGTGATCCAGCCCATCACACCAGGCACTCAGACAAAATAGAATTGATAATGCCCCCGCCTTTCCCTATTTGACAGTAACTAGACTGGACATTTCCAGGGTTGTCAGAAGACTTTCATGGACTATGAAGCTCCATCTACATAAAGAACTGCAGTGATTGCACTGCAGGGCATTTTTGTAGTCAGGGCAGACAAGTCTGTTCTGTTTTTGTTTTAGGAAAAAATATAGCACTGAAAAGCAACTTTGACCTTGAAACACAGCTAAGTGACTGAAGTGCACTTGTATTCATTCTATCATCACTTATCCCAAACTTTCCGAGATTACTTCAGAGGTGCCACAAAAGAATTAGCTTTTACCTCATCAACTCAACGTCATATAGAGTTATATGTTAACCACATCAAGGTGGAACCACACACTGGGTTATCAAAGAGAATGCCAAAGACCAAAGCAGATTGTGAAGAACTTCAACAAGATCTCACAAAACTAAGTGATTGGGCAACAAAATGGCAAATGAAATTTAATGTGGATAAATGTAAAGTAATGCACATTGGAAAAAATAACCCCAACTATACATACAACATGATGGGGGCTAATTTAGCTACAACGAGTCAGGAAAAAGATCTTGGAGTTATCGTGGATAGTTCTCTGAAGATGTCCATGCAGTGTGCAGAGGCGGTCAAAAAAGCAAACAGGATGTTAGGAATCATTAAAAAGGGGATAGAGAATAAGACTGAGAATATATTATTGCCCTTATATAAATCCATGCATCTCGAATACTGTGTACAGATGTGGTCTCCTCACCTCAAAAAGATATTCTAGCACTAGAAAAGGTTCAGAAAAGAGCAACTAAAATGATTAGGGGTTTAGAGAAGGTCCCATATGAGGAAAGATTAAAGAGGCTAGGACTCTTCAGTTTGGAAAAGAGAAGACTAAGGGGGGACATGATAGAGGTATATAAAATCATGAGTGATGTTGAGAAAGTGGATAAGGAAAAGTTATTTACTTATTCACATAATACAAGAACTAGTGTGCACAAAATGAAATTAATAGGCAGCTGGTATAAAACAAATAAAAGGAAGTTCTTCTTCATCAACTTGTGGAACTCCTTACCTGAGGAGGTTGTGAAGGCTAGGACTATAACAATGTTTAAAAGGGGACTGGATAAATTCATGGTGGCTAAGTCCATAAATGGCTATTAGCCAGGATGGGTAAGAATGGTGTCCCTAGCCTCTGTTCGTCAGAGGATGGAGATGGATGGCAGGAGAGAGATCATTTGATCATTGCCTGTTAGGTTCACTCCCTCAGGGGCACCTGGCATTGGCCACTGTCGGTAGACAGATACTGGGCTAGATGGACCTTTGGTCTGACCCGGTACGGCCTTTCTTATGTTCTTATGTTATGTTCTTATGTTCTTAAGTTTTGGATTTTTAAAAGAGGCTTGAACCCATTCAAGCACAACAAATATTTCACACCATAATTTGACCCACCTGCATACAGCAGCTGAATTGCAAGCAACACAATTTTGTAGGCAACTAATCTCATATTTGGATGCATGCTGGTATTTTAAGAGAATAATATTTTGAAACAGGTAAAATTGAATGAAGTAACTATTGAGCTTAAAGAGAAAGCTACATGCTATAACTTCCCATCCACACAGGCCCCAGCTATGGCATCTCATTTGATTGGGATTTAGTGCTGGAAGCCTTTTTATGAAGTATCTGAAATCCTATGAGACTGCTACAAAGACAAATCAAAACAACAACAGTTCATGGCAGCAATCATATCAATGGAACTAATTTTTTTTTTTAATTGTGGTAGAAAATGAAAAGAGGAAGATCAGAGGTTGGAAAGCCTCACAAATAAAAGGAAACAGAATGAAAGCAGGTTTCAGAGGGGTAGCTGTGTTAGTCTGTATCAGCAAAAACAACAAGGAGTCCTTGCGGCACCTTAGAGACTAACAAATTTATTTGGGCATAAGCTTTCGTGGGCTAGAACCCACTTCATCGGATGCATGGAGTGGAAAATACAGGAGCAGGTATAAACACATGAAAAGATGGGAGTTGCCTTACCAAGTGTGAGGTCAGTCTAACGAGACAATTCAAAAACTCTGAAAACTAGATTGTCCTGGGCCATTAGGGAAAGGGCCTCCAAGTACCTTAATGCTGAATACTGTTCTACACCATGTTTGCAGTGAAGAACAGAAGATTAGTTACAGACTACAGAAATGGGAGAAAAATAAGAAGTAGGTATATCAAAGGAATAACCTAAACAGATCACTCATTTCCTGGTGAATTATTTATGTGCTGCACCGCTGTTTCACAGATTTGATAACTTTAGCACTAAGTGAAATATCTGAAATACAATTTCTATTATACCTCTAGTTATTGCGCTTTACTGAAAAGCTTCTCTTGAAGGTTACCTTTGGAGTCCTACAGTCCTACCACTAAGACACCTACAAAATTTCACGTGGACCATTATTTCTCTATACTAAATAGCACTTGTAGGGATTCCAGGCAAATGATCATGAGGCAAAGTGGAGCTACAATATGTTCATGTAACATCAACCCCCAACACAAAGAGTACCTTGATCTGGCAATTTTAATACTCTCCAGAATTGCAGCACCTTGGTTTATCATTCAACAAGCAGGGTTAGCGCTCAAAAGTGAGTCATGGTAACTGGACCACTTTAATTTAAAATGGAACGAGAGAATAATCTCTGGGTACAAATACAAAACGGAACCTAGCCAATGCAAAATGACCGTAAGGCTATTCTGGCCTATTAGCAGGCATGGTCAGTGTGACTGGCAGTTAAAGTCACTAATCAGCAAGCATACATTTTTCTGAACTCAGATGTTAAATTCCTCCTAACTGAGCCATGCAACAGTTGGCCAGCTAAGGACCTAATCTTGCCCTCATAGAGTCTTAATTCCTAGATCTACACTCAGAGGTAAAATTGGATTTTTTCATGACTTGGGTTCTGACATCTTAAAACAGACTCTGTACTTTGCTGAATGTGTTTGTGTTATGCTTCCTAACACTTCAGTGGGTGGAAAGTATAAATGCAGATTTTCCCATTTAACCCAGAATCATAAACCACAACCTATTTTGGGGCTCTGGGTTTAAGATACCCATATCTTTCTTTATGTTCTTTCCCTTCATTTTCAACTTCGTAGTACAATAGCTCATCTGCCCGTATGCATAAATAGTGCCAGGTTAGCTAAACAGATGTAAGGAGGATTTTCTATAATAATTTCACTTAACACTGATATGAAAAACAAAATAAAATATTTAATACAGTATAGATTTCTAGGCTTATGTCCTAAGGAAGCAGAATGGCTGTTTCAGCACATAAGTTCGTTAACTTTAAGAACCCTTCCTACACCTCCTCTTGGTACTGCCTGGTTCTTTGAAGATATCCACGAATGTAACTATCCAAAATCTCATTGAAATCAATGTCCTTTGTGATACCACAAGTTCATGCCATCTGAGAGAGACAC
Organism: Mauremys reevesii; assembly: GCF_016161935.1. Classification (NCBI taxonomy): domain Eukaryota; kingdom Metazoa; phylum Chordata; order Testudines; family Geoemydidae; genus Mauremys; species Mauremys reevesii. The sequence continues at coordinate 3,261,439 of NC_052624.1, read as the reverse complement.
AGGTGCTAGAGTTGGGGAGGGCCAAAGGGCCATTGCCCCCCATTTTTTAAAACCTGAAGTTGAGGTCCTGAACATGACCTTGCGCTGCATTGCAGCACGGTGCTGGCAAGGTCCCACCACTCTGCATGGCAACAGCCGGGCCATCACCTACCACTGGCAGCCAAAGCCTCTGGTGGCAGCTCCTCCCAGGCTCGCCAGCACAAAGGGTAAGATAAGGCAAGACAAGGCGGATATAGAATGAAGGCAGGGGCTCCAGGATGGCCAGGCTGCTGGGGTGTGAGAGAGCCGGGGGGAGGCAGAGGCTGCAGGAGGGTCATGCTCCTAGGAAAGGAGAGAATAAGGGCTCTGGGACTGTTGGGCTGCTAGAGGGCGGAGGGCAGGGAACAGGGGCTCCAGGACAGTAAGGCTGGTGTGTGTGTGGTGATACAGGGGAAGCAGAGGTACAAAGGACATAGGGAAAGTTAGGACAGAGGCCTGGAGGCCACATTTTGGCTGATAGGTAAGAGATTAAAGTCCAGGACTTCCATGGCAGCATTCTCTGAAATGCTTCCAGTTCCACGTGCTGGGTCAGTTGGACAGGCAGAACTGCAGGGTCTCAATGCGTGGATGAAACTATGGTGTTTCAGAGGAGGGACTTAGGTTCATTAGAAACTGGGAATCCTTTTGGAAAAGGAGGAGAATGGGCTCCACCTAAACCAACACAGAACCAGATTGCTGGGATATACAATTAAAAAGGTGGTAGAGCAGTTTTTAAATTAAGGGCTAGGGAAAAGATGACAGGTGCGGAGGATCGCATGGTCCAAACAGCGACATCACATGGGGAGGATTTATTAAAGGGGATACTCTATATCCTGGTAAAGAGGAGACAATAGAAGTTGATAAAGTGCAGGTAAGAACTGAAGAGAAACAGTCAAATGAAAAAAAAGAGTCCCATTCAACTTACTCCTGAGGACATTCCGTGCCAAAAAATTAAAAATTCTGCAAATTGTATTTGTCAAAACAACACTACATAATCATGCCAGTTTCAATTATTTTGGTAATTTATTTAAAAATACCTGTCAGCAAGTATGTCTGTAACAATACAGAGACGACACACACAAATTCCCCCAGGAGTAGAGAGTTAAAGAAATCCCTATGATAACCCAGTTCCTGTTTCTCTGCCCTCTTCCCCCCGCAGAGCCCAGCTGCGGGTCAGATACCCACAACCCCTCCCACCAGAGCACAGCCATCCCCCCCCCAGCCAATACACCCCAACCTCCCCCCACAGAGCCCAGCCACAGAGCCCCCACCCTTACCCAGATACCCGCGTGCCCTCCCCCACAGAGCCCAGGGATCCAGAGGAGGAAACAGCTTGATGCTTGGCCCCAGGTTTGCACTGCCCTCTCCTTCCCTCAGGGCATGCTGGGAACTGCAGCTGCCAGGAACCCTCTAGCTCCTTCGGTTTCCCCACCACCACCCCAGCAGTGTCTTCTATGGACGAGCTGGGCTCTGCCGGGTCCAGCAGCCCTTAGTGGCAGCTAGCAGCACTGCAGTCCATCTCGGGGGAGCAGGGAGAAATTCTGCCCACACAATGTTAATTTTGGCAAAATTCTGCATTGCGCAGTGGTGCAGAATTCCACAGGAGTATCAATTGTCTTATATGAAGATAAATAGTGACCATTTTTTTATAATGTAAGTGCTTGTATACAAATGCTAGACATCGAAATACTAAAATGGATGAACTGGGGTGCCTGGTATTAAATTAGGATATTGATATAAGGCGGCATCACAGAAACCTAGTGGAACCATGATAATCAATGGGACACAGTAACACCAGGGTACAAAATATATATGAACAACACAGTAAGCCATGCAGGCAGGGGAGTGACATATGTTAAAAAAAAAGCAGAGTCAAATATAATAAAAATCTTAAATGAATCAAACTACACCATAGAATGTCTATGGACAGAAATTCCATGTATAGCAGTAGGAATATACTACCGACCACCTGACCAGGATGGTGATGGTGAAGGTGAAATGTAGAGGCTACAAATCCAGAAATATTCAGTAATAATGGGGGATTTCAACTATCCCCATATTGACTGGGAAAATGTCGCCTTGGGGTGTGTTGTCTGATTTTAAGGGATTAATATTAGATGGGATGTAGAGATACAGTTTCTAGACACCATTAATGGCTGCTTCTTGGAGCAGCTAGCCCTGGACTCACAATGAGAGAAGCAATTCTTGATATAGTCCTAAGTGGAGCACAGCATCTGGTCCAAGAGGTGAACATAGCTGAACCACTCAGTAATAGCCACCATACAGTAATTAAATTTAAGCTCCCTGTAGGGGGGAAAACACCAGAGAAACCCACTTCAGTAGCATTTAAGTTCAAAAAGGGGAACTACAGAAAAAATGAGGAAGCTAGTTAAAAAGAAATTAAAAGGAACAGTAACAAGAGTGAAATGCCTGCAAGCTTCATGGAAACTTTTTTAAAACATCATAATAAAGGCTCAAACTAAATGTATACCCTAAATAATAATTAAAAACAAAAAACAGTAAAAAGGACCCAAGAAATGCCACCATGGCTAAACAGAATAAAAGAGGTAGTTAAATTTCCTTTAAAAATTAGAAGTCAGGTCTTACTGAGGAAAATAGAAGGAGCATAAACTCTGGCAAGTCAAGTGTAAAAGTATAATTAAGCAGGCCAAAAAAAAAAAATTGAAAAGCACTTAGTGAAAGACAAAAACTAAACTGCAAACTAAACTAAAATAAAATAAAATAAACAAAAAAATCAAGTATACCAGAAGCAGGAAAAGACGGTTACTCACCTGTAGTAACTGGTGTTCTTCGAGATGTGTTGCTCCTATCCATTCCATGTAGGTGTGCGCGCCGCGCGTGCACGGCTCTTCGGAACATTTTTAGCCTAGCAACTCCGGCGGGCCGGCTGGCGCCCCCGGGAGGGGCGCCGCCCTGGCGGCGGATATATACCCCAGCCGGCCCGTCCGCTCCTCAGTTCCTTCTTGCCGGCTATTCCGACAGTGGGGAAGGAGGGCGGGTCTGGAATGGATAGGAGCAACACATCTCGAAGAACACCAGTTACTACAGGTGAGTAACCGTCTTTTCTTCTTCGAGTGATTGCTCCTATCCATTCCATGTAGGTGATTCCCAAGCCTTACCTAGGCGGTGGGGTCGGAATGAGACGTGGCGGAGTGTAAAACCGCAGAGCCGAAGGCTGCGTCGTCTCTAGACTGCTGCACCAACGCGTAGTGGGAAGCGAAGGTATGGACTGAAGACCAGGTGGCCGCTCTACAGATGTCCTGGATGGGGACATGGGCCAGGAAAGCGGCCGATGAGGCGTGTGCCCTCGTGGAGTGGGCAGTGAGTCGACACGGGGGAACGCGAGCAAGCTCGTAACACGTTCTGATGCAGGACGTCACCCAGGAAGAAATCCGCTGCGAGGAGACTGGCTCGCCTTTCATGCGGTCAGCTATTGCCACAAACAGCTGGGACGAACGCCGAAAGGGCTTCGTGCGGTCGATGTAGAACGCGAGCGCTCGGCGGACGTCGAGGGTATGCAGCTGCTGCTCCCGAGGCGAGGCATGCGGCTTCGGGAAGAAGACCGGGAGGAAGATCTCCTGGTTGAGATGGAAGGGCGACACCACCTTGGGGAGGAAGGCCGGGTGAGGTCGAAGCTGCACCTTGTCCCCGTGAAAGACGGTATATGGGGGACCCGCCGTCAGGGCGCGGAGCTCTGAGACCCGTCTGGCAGATGTGATCGCCACGAGGAAGGCCGTCTTACAGGTAAGATGGAGGAGAGAGCAAGTAGCAAGGGGCTCGAAGGGTGGGCCCATGAGCTGGGCGAGGACCAGGTTAAGATCCCATGTCGGAGCAGGAGGCCGCACCTGCGGGTAGAGACGGTCTAACCCTTTAAGGAATCGTGACACCATCGGGTTGGAGAAGATCGAGCGACCTCCTATAGCTGGTCGAAATGCTGACAGCGCTGCCAGGTGCACTCTGAGGGACGAGATTGCAAGACCTTGACCCTTGAGGTACCAAAGGTAGTCGAGGACAGTCTGGATGGGGGCCGAGAAAGGGTTGATACCTCTCTGGTCGCACCAGAGGGCAAAGCGCTTCCACTTGGCGAGGTAAGTAGCTCGCGTTGAAGGTTTCCGGCTTTCGAGCAGCACTTGCTGCACCGCTGCGGAGCAATCCCTCTCTGCGTCGGTCAACCACTCAGGAACCAAGCTGTAAGATGCAACGATTGCAGGTTCGGGTGACGAAGCCTGCCGAGGTCTTGGGTTATGAGGTCCGGCCACAGCGGAAGGGGAATGGGTTCCCGAACCGACAGCTCGAGCAGCAGGGTATACCAGTGCTGTCTCGGCCAGGCCGGAGCGACGAGTATGATGCGGGCTCTGTCTCTGCGGATCTTGAGCAATACCCGGTGGACGAGCGGAAACGGAGGAAACGCGTAGAGAAGAGGCTCTGTCCATGACAGGAGAAACGCATCTGAGAGGGAGCCTGGAGCTTGGCCTTGGAAGGAGCAGAACCTGTGGCATTTGCGGTTGGTCCGGGAAGCAAAGAGGTCTATCTGGGGAAAGCCCCACCTCTGGAAGATGGAATAAGCCACATCCGGGCGAAGGGACCACTCGTGAGAGGCGAAGGACCTGCTGAGGCGGTCGGCCAACGTGTTCTGCGCTCCCGGCAGAAAAAACGCTTCGAGGCGAATCGAGTGGGCTACGCAGAAATCCCAGAGGAGCAATGCCTCGTTGCAAAGTGGGGAGGACCGTGCTCCGCCCTGCCTGTTGACATAAAACATGGCTGTGGTGTTGTCCGTGTAGACCGCTACACAGCGGTTCTGCAGGTGAGCTCGAAAGGCGAGACAAGCTAAGCGGATCGCTCTCAGCTCTCGGACGTTGATATGGAGGGAGAGCTCCTGGGGTGACCAGAGACCCTGGGTGTGTTGGTCTCCTACGTGAGCCCCCCAGCCCAGCGCCGAGGCGTCCGTCGTCAGGGTGATTGACGGGCGAGGCGGGCGGAACGGGACTCCCTTGCAGACCGTTTCTGGGTCCAGCCACCAGGTGAGCGTCTGGAGAGCGGGTTTTGCCACCGTCACCACCATGTCTAGGGGATCGCGATGAGGACGGTACACCGACGCCAGCCACATTTGGAATGGGCGAAGTCGGAGCCTGGCGTGCGCGGTCACAAATGTGGACGCTGCCATGTGACCGAGGAGGCGGAGGCAGGATCGCACCGTTGTCGTCGGGAAAGCCTGCAGTGCCCGAATGAGGGAGGCCAATGTCTCGTGCCGAGTGCGAGGTAGGCACGCTCTGGCCAGATTGGAGTCTAGGACCGCTCCTATGAACTCCACTCTTTGTGCTGGAACTAGGAGGGACTTCTCGGTGTTGACAAGGAGGCCGAGAGACCGAAACAGATGTAGAATCTCGGTTACTTGATTCGCCACCAGCGCTTGGGAGCGGCCCCGAATCAGCCAATCGTCGAGATATGGGTAGACGTGGATGCGGCGACGGCGGAGGGCTGCGGCGACGACCGCCATGCACTTGGTGAATACCCTCGGCGCGGTGGAGAGGCCGAAGGGGAGCACTGCGAACTGGTAATGAGCTCCGTTGACCAGGAAGCGGAGGAAGCGTCTGTGGGGGGGGTAGATTGCCACATGAAAGTAGGCATCCCTCATGTCGAGGGCAGCAAACCAGTCTCCAGGATCCAAGGAAGGGATAATGGACCCCAAGGTCACCATCCGAAACTTGAGCTTGCACAGGTATCTGTTGAGCTCGCGGAGGTCTAAGATGGGACGAAGGCCTCCTTTCGCCTTGGGGATGAGGAAGTATCTGGAATAGAATCCCCTGCCTCGTCTGCTGGGAGGCACCTCCTCGATGGCACCCACGCTCAACAGAGACTGGACCTCCTGCAAGAGGACTTGCTCGTGAGAGGGGTCCCTGAGGAGGGACAGGGAGGGTGGGTGGGAGGGAGGCGAACGAACTGTAGGCGGTAGCCGTACTGGACCGTACTGAGGACCCAGCTGTCTGAAGTTACAGATGACCACGCCGGAAGGAAGCGGGAAAGCGATCGGAAAACAGAAGGGTGGATCCTGATCGGAGAGAGGTGAGCGGCCCTCGGCGTCCCGTCAAAAGGCGACTTTGGGCCCTGAGGGCCTTGGGCGATCCCTGGCTTTGGTTCCGCCGTCCGCCCGATGGTCTGCGGCGGAAGGGGGCCGAGCGCCGATTGTTAGGCGGGCGAGGCCTGTTGTATTGGAAGGCGATAAGGTTGCTGTCGGAAAGGACGCCTTTGGGTGGCCGGCGTATGCATCCCTAATGTGCGGATCGCCACTCTGCCGTCTTTCAGGGTTTGAATGCGGGTATCAGTCTTTTCTGAAAATAGACCCTGCGTCTCGAAAGGAAGGTCCTGGAGCGTGTACTGGACCTCCGGCGGCAGAGTAGAGGACTGAAGCCATGCAATGCGTCGCATGGTTACCCCTGACGCTATGGTCCTGGCCCCCGAGTCCGCTGCGTCTACCGCTGCCTTAATTAAGGCAGGAAGCTAGCTTTCCTTCCTCAAGCAGTGCCGAGAACTCCCGCGGAATCCTGCGGGGTGAGCTCTGCAAATTTGGCTAGGCAGCCCAAGATGTTGAATGTATACCTTGAGAGCAAGGCCATTTGGTTGGCGATACGGAGTTGAAGGCCGCCCGCTGAGTAAATTTTTCGGCCTAACAGGTCCATGCGCTTGGACTCCTTCGCCTTTGGCGCCGCGGCGGGCTGGCCGTGTCGCTCCCGGTCATTGACAGACTGGACAACTAGAGAGTCCGGAGCCGGGTGAACATACAGGTATTCATAGCCCCTCGGGGGGACCGAGTACTTCCTCTCAACTCCGCGCGCCGTAGGCGGGACGGAGGAGGGCGACTGCCAGATAGCGGCATTGTTTTTTTGTATTGTGCGAATGAAGGGGAGCGCTACCCTCACGGGGGCGTCCTCCCCCACCACGTCCGTGATGGGGTCCTCGACCTCCTGGACTTCTTCCACGGGTAGGTTGATGGCCTTAGCTACCCTTCTGAGAAGGTCCTGGTGGGTCTTGAGGTCGATCGGCGGGGGCTCCGACGGTGCCGCCCCTGCCACCGCCTCATCGGGGGAGGAGGATGAGGAAGGACCCGGTAGCACTTCCTCCGGTGCCTGCTCCGTGTCTGCGGGAACCGCGCCATGCCCCAAGTGCGTGCCGTGATCGGCGGCCTGTGGAGTGGGGGACGGAGGTGGCCTACTGACCGTGGCTACCGGTACCGACCGCACCGAGCCTGGCTGTCGGGGCGGGAGGGGGGGCCCCTGTTCATGTTCGGCCCAAGGGACCCAAAATCCCCATTGCTGCGGTCCATGTTCTGGTGGGAGGGACCCCGCCCGGAAGTCAACTGCGCTGCCCCCAGGGGAGGCGACGGAGGGCTCTCTTGATGGCCAGGGAGGAGCCGAAGCGGTGGCCGGGCGGACGTCCGGTGCCGGAGTAAAGGGCCCCCGCGGTGCCGCCGGACGGTGCCCGTCGTCACGTGGTCTGGCCGGCGAACGGGACCTGCGCGTGTCGCGGTGCTGGGAGCTCGACCGGCGGTGCCGGGAGCTCGACCTTCGGCCCCGGGAGCTCGACCGGCGGCCCCGGGAGCTCGACCTGCGGCGTCGGGAGCGCGACCTACGGTGCCGGGAGCTCGACCGACGGTGCCGGGATGCGGATCTGGACCGCGTGCGGCGGCGCCTGGAGCGACTGCGCGACTCTCGACGCCTCTCGCGGTGCCTGGAGCCGGACCTGTTACGGTACCGGCGACTCTGCGACCGGGACTTGGAACGTCGCCGGGAGTGCGACCGGTACCGCGACTGGGAGCGGTACCGGGACTGCGACCGGCGGGGAGACGGGGAGCGTCGTCGAGACGTGGATCGTCGTGCCCGGTGCTGCGGAGAGCGGTGCCGTGAGCGAGAACGGGACCGCGACCTGGCGGCGGTGCTGCGATCGGCTCGGGCGCCCGGGGACGGGGGTCGCATTAGAAGTGGCTTCCCAATAGATTTGAGAGTCCGCACCGGTGGCACCGGCCGCTGAGCGCTTGCATCAGCGGTAAGTTCTATTAAATGTCTTGCCGTCGCGAACGCCTCGGGCGTGGACGGCAGCCTCAGCTCCTCGTCGGTGGGCACCGGGGAGCTGGGCGGTGCCGGACTCGACGGGCCTTGCGGCGCCGGAGTCGACGGCACGGTGCACGTTTTGTGCACAGCCTCAGCCTGCACCGTTACAGTCGGAGGCGGCTGGGCTAACGGTCTCTTTTGCTTATCCGAGACCGTCTTCGGCACTTTGCGCTTTTTTCCCGGGGAAACGGAGCGGTGCCGGGTCTTCGGTGCCGGGTGCCGCGCTGCATCCTCGGCACCGGGGCGGCTGGGTGCGGTCGGCGCGCTGCTAGTCGAGGCAGTCTTTGGCGCCGCCGGTGCTGGTGCCGGAGGTTGGAGGGCCGACTCCATGAGGAGTTGCTTCAACCTTGAGTCCCGCTCCTTCCTCGTGCGAGGCTTGAAAGCGACGCAGATGGGGCACTTGTCCGACCGGTGAGCCTCTCCCAGACAGCGGAGGCAGGCGTCGTGCGGGTCACTCACCGGCATAGACCGCTGGCAAGCCGCGCAGGGCTTGAAACCCGCCGGTCCGGGCATAAGCCCGTACCGGGGCGGAAGAAGAGGGCTAACCCCTCTAACTCCCTAATGAGTATTATAACACTAACTATTAACAAAATTTAACAACTACGATAACTATATACACTAACTAACGGAGAACGCTAAGCTGTGGAGGACAGGAGAGCACTCCACTGTTCCTACTAGCCGTCACGGGCGGAAAGAAGGAACTGAGGAGCGGACGGGCCGGCTGGGGTATATATACGCCGCCATGGCGGCGCCACTCCAGGGGGCGCCAGCCGGCCCGCCGGAGTTGCTAGGCTAAAAATGTTCCGAAGAGCCGTGCACGCGCGGCGCGCACACCTACATGGAATGGATAGGAGCAATCACTCGAAGAAGAAGCAGTGGGGTCACTGGATGATTGAGGTGCTGAAGGAGCACTCAAGGAAGACAAGGCTGTTGCAGAGAAGCTAAATGAATTCTTTGCATCAGTCTCCACTGGAGAGGATGTGAGGGAGATTCCCTCAACTGAGCCATTCTTTTTTGGTGACAAATCTGAGGAACTGTCTCAGACTGAGGTGTCAATTGAGGTAGTTTTGGAACAGATCGATAAATTAAACAGTAATAAGTTATCAAGACCAGATGATATTCAACCCAAGAGTTCTGAAGGAACTCAAATATGAAATTGCAGAACTACTAATTGTGGTATGTAACCTAACGCTTAAATCAGCCTCTATATCACATGACTGGAGGATAGCTAATATAATGCCAATTTTTAAAACAGGCTTCAGAGACTATCCTGGCAATTACAGGCCAGTATGCCTAACTTCAATACCAGGCAAATTGGTTAAAACTATACTAAAGAACAGAATTATTAGACACATGGATGAACACAATACATTGAAGAATAGTCCATATAGCTTTTGTAAAGGGAAATCAATCCTCACCCGTTTATTAGAATTGTTTGAGGGTGTCAACAAGCATGTGGACAAGACTGACCCAGATGATACAGTGTACTTGGACTTTCAAAAAGCTTTTAGCAAGGTCGCTTACCAAAGGCTCTTAAGCAAACTAAGTAGCCATCGGATAAGAGGGAAGATCCTCTCATGGATCAGTAACTGGTTAAAAGACAGGAAACAAGGATAGAAATAAATGGTCAGTTTTCACAGTTTAAAGAGGTAAATAGAGTCCTCCAGTGATCTGTACTAGGACCAGTGCTGTTCAACATTTCATAAATGATCTGGGAAAAGGGGGTTAAACAATGAGATGGCAAAGTTTGCAGAGTTAAATCCAAAGCTAACTGTGAAGAGTTACAAAGGGATCTCACAAAATTTGGTGACTGGGCAACAAAATGGCAGATTAAATTCAATGTTGATAAATGCAAAGTAATACACATTGGAAAGCATAATCCCAACTAAACATACAAAATGATGGAGTCTAAATTAGCTGTTGCCACTCAAGAAGGATGTTGGAGTCATGGTGGATGGTTCTCTGAAAACATCTGCTCAATGTGCAGCAGCAGTCAAAAAAGCTAACTATGTTAGGTACCATTAAAAAGGGGATAGATAATAGGACAGAAAATATCATAATCCCACATATAAATCCATGGTACGCCCAAACCTTGGATGCTGTATGCAGTTCTGGTCACGCCATCTCAAAAAAGTTATACTGGAATTGGAAAAAGAACAGAGAAGGGTAGCAAAAATTATTAGGAGTTTGGAACAGCTTCCATAGGAGGAGAAATTTTAAAAACTAGGACCATTCATCTTAGAAAAGAGACTATGGGAGAATATGATACAGGTCTATATAATCATGAATGGTGTGAAGAAAGTAAATAAGGAAGTGTTATCTATTCCTTCACATAACACAAGAACCAGGGGGTCACCGAATGAAATTAACAGGCAGCAGATTTAAAACAAACAAAGAAGTACTTCACATAATGCACAGTCTACCTTTGGAACGCATTGCCAGGGGATGTTGTGAAGGCCAACAGTATAACTGGGTTCAAAAAAGAATTCGATAAGTCGATGGATAGGTCCATTAATGGCTATTAGCTGAGATGATCAGGGACATAACCCCATGCTTTGGGTGTCCCTAAACCTCCGACTCCAAGAAGCTGGGATTGGATGACGGGGGTGGATCACTCAATAATTGCCCTGTTCTGTTCATTCCCTTCTAGTATATGGCCACGGACACTGTCAGAAGACAGGATACTGGGCTAGATGGACCACTGATCTTACCCAGTATGATCATTCTTATGTTCTTAGCCATACAAGCAGGTTTAAAAGGCTGCATGCCAGCAGGTGATCTTTTTCCTGTGGGGGGTGGTAGGGTGTGGGATATGTTCTTTCCTGACATCCATTTCAGTACAGTTTCTCCTACTTTTCAGAAATAGCTCAAGCCATTTCACAATCAAAATTACCTTTAGTATGATCACAGCTGCTCCACACTTATCTCTTTCCCACTACTTCCCTCCACTAGCCCACAATGTTAAACTCAGATAAAAAACTGAGAAACAAATTTGGTGCCTGAACCTGTACCCTTGTGTCAAACATACAGCTAATGGTAGCATAAAATCCCTCTTTGCTCTGTAAAGAGTTAATTCCTCTTTTACCTGTAAAGGGCTAAGAAGCTCAAATAACCTGGTTGGCACCTGACCAAAAGGACCAATAAGGGGAGAAGATACTTTCAGATCTGTGGGGGGAGGTTTTTGCTTGTGTCTTTGTTCTCTTCGAGTCAGCAAGGAACCAGGGCAGGAAAAATACATCTCCTTAAGCATATCTGGACTAAGCATCTAGTATGGCAGAAATAGTAAGTAGTAGCAAAGAAATGTGTTAGATTATCTTTTGTTTTAGCTTGTGAATTGTCCCTGTGCTAAGAGGGAGGTTTATCCCTGTTTTTGTAACTTTAAAGTTTTGCCTAGAGGGAAAATCCTCTGTGTTTTTAAATCTTTTGTTATTCTGTAAAATCCTAATTTTACAGAGGCAGGAGCGGCTCTAGCCATTTCGCCGCCCCAAGCACGGTGGCACGCCGCGGGGGGCGCTCTGCCGGTCGCCGGTCCCGCGGCTCCGGTGGACCTCCCACAGATGTGCCTGTGGAGGGTCCACGGCTCCGGTGGACCTCCTGCAGGCGTGACTGTGGATGCTCCACCGGAGCCGTGGGACCAGCAGACCCTCCGCAGGCACGCCTGCGGGAGGTCCACCGGAGCCGCCTGCCACCCTCCCGGTGACCGGCAGAGCGCCCCCCGCGGCATGCCGCCCCAAGCACGCTCTTGACATGCTGGGGCCTGGAGCCGCCCCTGTACAGAGGTGATTCTTTACCTTTTCTTTAATTAAAATTCTTCTTTTAAGAACCTGATTGATTTTTTCATTGTTCTTAAGATCCAAGGGTTTGGATCTGTGTTCACCTGTACCAATTGGTAAGGATATTATTCTCAAGCCTTCCCCAGGAAAGGGGGTGTAGGGCTTGGGGGAACAGGACTTCAAGTGGTCCTTTCCCTGATTCTTTGTTTAAGTCACTTGGTGGTGGCAGCATACTGTTCAAAGACAAGGTGCAACTTGTGCCTGGGGGAAGTTTTAACCTAAGCTGGTAAAAATAAGCTTGGGGGGTCTTTCATGCGGGTTCCCCACATCTGTACCCCGGAGTTCAGAGTGGGGAAGGAACCCTGACATCTTGCTTACATTGGGTGAAACTCTGGCCCCAATAAAGTCAATGGGAGTTTTGCCATTGTCTCCTTAAGGGCCTGGATTTCACTCCTGACTTCAATGGAACTACTTTCATAACGAATGTACACTTAGACTATACACATTAAGGCCTGACTTACATTTAATAAGTTGCACTGGTTTAACAAACTTGACCTGAAACCAGTGTAGTTAAATCAGGGCAAACACATAATGTAAACCCACTTAAATCAATTTAACCCTTGCTTACTTCAATAATTTACTGATGCAAACTAAACCAATTTCAGCAAGGGTTGAGGTCTGAATGCATCTACATTGGGAGTTCATAGTTTAATACTGATTTTAAATCAATTTAATTAAATCAGTGCAACTTTTCTAAAACAGACAAGCCATAAATAAGTGATAAATATCTTCTCAGTACCATGCATGGTGCAGAGAAAAATCAAATATGAAATATCCACATTTGATTATTTATATTTGACGGGACTGTTCATGGTGGTGGTAGCAAAAATAAATAAATAAATAAAATAAAGCGCCACATTTTTCAGTAGGTTTTCAAGATGTTTTGGTTGCATGCCACTCTTTCCCCTCCACTCTCCCACCCAACCTCCCCCTCTACACACACACTTTTGCAGTCCTTCTGGCACCCAGGCTGAGCCATTGTCAGTAAATCAGGAAGTAAAGACAAAAGGGAGGACAAATTCTTTGAAAAAAGATAGTCCAAAAATTATTTATCCATCTATAACTGGAGCTTATCACAAATTTAAGAACCCACAGTCAAAACCTCTACAAATATAACATTTGTATAGTGCCTAGAGGTCCCAGTGGGTTGCCACTTTTTCAATATATGGCTGAAATGCGTGTTTACAGTTTTTAGAAAGGAAACACAAATAGTTATATTATCTTTTCATTCTTTAGCTTACAGGGTTTTAATATTCCTTTGATCTCAACACTTAAGCTGGTTCCTAAAGGATCTGCCACCGTGAAGCTTTAGGGTTTTTAAAAAAACAAAAACAAACAAAAAAAAAAAACAACAAACCTAAGTCCCGGAGATCATTTACAACACAAGTCAGACATAGAATCATAGAACTGTAGGACTGGAAGGTACCTCAGTAGGTCAATCTACTGCACTCAAGGCAGGATTAAGTATAACTAGACCATTCCTGACAAGTGTCAGTCTGACCTGTTCTTAAAAATCTCCAATGACAGAGATTCCACAACGTCCCTAGGCAATATGTTCCAGTGGTTAACTACCCTAGAAAGTACGGAAGAGACTTATTAGGTCACATACTCCATCCCAAAGGGCCAAGAGACTATTTACTACAGTCTTATCTAGCACTTCAGTCAGGCTAGTTGAAATGTACACAATCAAAATAACAGACTTCTATCTTAAAATATTGTACCTACTATTGTTACTAGTAGCATCTAAGACTACTAGAACTAAGATTAGAGCTTTAAAAAATATCCATTCGCCCTCTCTACTTTGTGCACTATGTCTCATCAGTTTTAACATTTTTATAGAGGCCATTTGCGCTTGGACAGCTCTGGGGCAGCTCACCTACATGCTGTTCCCCAGGGGTGAACCCTAGAAGAGGTAAGAGCTGCCTTTATTCCGATCAGTTGAGTAACTCTGCAGACTTCTCCACACTAAACGTTTTCCAGTGTTGTTACCACCTGTGAAGCTAACTTGGTAGTAGCAACAGTATAAGCACTAGTACAGTCCAGATATCTGCAGCCACTGTTTTAAAACTATTTAGAAGCTCTTTCTATGCTAGCACTCCCACTAGTGGGAATTTTTTTTTTGCCAAAAAAATAGTTTTATGAAGCTAACACAGAAACAAGTTGTAGCTCCCCAACCCACCCCCCGAAAACCGCTATCTCACATCTATCCCAAAACCTGCATGCATTTAGAGCAATGGTGGCAAGCAGGGTAAGTCTTCTAGCTAAGGATCTACTGAATTGTCAAGGGCTGATAAGCAATGTTATAATGCAGTATTCACTTACAATCATACTTTACCTTTTTCATTCACTTCATCGAGGTAACAGAACCCATTCCACTGACAGAGTAAAATAAATAAATAAATAAAAAATAAAAATCTATATTCTCGGACTTGGAAGTGAACATTGTGATCTGGCGCCTATCATATAAATTGTGACTGACTTATCACTGAGTTACTATCATCTTTATACCTTAGCGGATTAAATACTTATTGCTGATCAGAGACAGACCGGGACTTTCTCCCCCTTTGACAAATTTAATCCAACAGCCACATGTTCTAAATTGGCACCAAGAAAAGATCTGAAACACAAAAAAGCTGTGTACCAATTAAGGAAGAATCCATGGCATTGTATCAAGAACCCAGACACCTCTGATCTCTCTGTGGCCAACTCTTCTTAACACAGGAGCGGTTTACACAGCCATAACAGATTGATGATCTGGCACCCAAGGCTGCTTTCTGCTGGCAAACATTTTGATGTCTTAAGCCACGATGACTCCATGCCTGCCAGTTTTCAGATGGGAGGTGTCGCTCCCGGGAGAGCTGGAAAAAGCAGCCCTGGAGAGGGCTGCAGCTCTAAAAGCTGGGCTGATTGGGGAAGCAACCACAGCTGGCCTGTATAAAAAGGCTGTGAGCCAGGAGCCCAGTCTGTCTGTTTGTAGAGGGAGAAGGGCCTTGCTGCAGGGGGCTAGAGACAGGATAACTGAGTGGAGCAGGGCTGGGGAAAGGCAGAGGAGCCGGGGAGCTCTGGCCTGGAAAACCCCAGGCTGCAGGCCTAGGGTAAGGCCAACTGGGTACTGGGCTTGCAAAAGGGGCAGCCCACGGGTAGGCAGAGGCAGCAGGTCCAAACCCCTTTGCCTGTGATGAGTGGCTGATACACTGCAGTCTGCCCCAGTGAATGGGGGCTAAGTGATGACTGGCAGTAGCCAAGACTGAGGCGAAGTGGGGATAGTGGGTGGGGGTTCTGGGGTCCAGGGAGGGACATGGGGGCCAGAGAACAGGCGGATCACTGGCCTGCAGAGGGCGCTCTGGAGCTGGAACGAGCTAATTCCCAGAAGTCACCAGCAGAAGGCGCCACAGGGGTGAGTCCTCACCTCTACAGGAGAAAACATTTTTTAGTGGTTGGCTCAGGGGACATGGGTTCTATTCCCAGCCCTGCCACTAACCCACCCTGTGACAGACAATGAACCACCTTTCCACACATCTGTCCCCGTATGGCAAATCTGAAAGAGAGTTGAAATACCAATTTTGTACTGAGCTTTGAGATTGTCAGATGCAAGTCACTGAACGAGCAAAGTATTACTTAGATTTCCAGAAAGCCTTTGACAAGGTCCCTCACCAAAGGCTCTTACGTAAATTAAGCTGTCATGGGATAAAAGGGAAGGTCCTTTCATGGATTGAGAACTGGTTAAAGGACAGGGAACAAAGGGTAGGAATTAATGGTAAATTCTCAGAATGGAGAGGAGTAACTAGTGGTGTTCCCCAAGGGTCAGTCCTAGGACCAATCCTATTCAATTTATTCATAAATGATCTGGAGAAAGGGGTAAACAGTGAGGTGGCAAAGTTTGCAGATGATACTAAACTACTCAAGATAGTTAAGACCAAAGCAGATTGTGAAGAACTTCAAAAAGATCTCACAAAACTAAGTGATTGGGCAACAAAATGGCAAATGAAATTTAATGTGGATAAATGTAAAGCAATGCACATTGGAAAAAATAACCCCAATTATACATACAACATGATGGGGGCTAATTTAGCGACAACGAGTCAGGAAAAAGATCTTGGAGTCATCGTAGATAGTTCTCTGAAGATGTCCACGCAGTGTGCAGAGGCGGTCAATAAAGCAAACAGGATGTTAGGAATCATTAAAAAGGGGATAGAGAATAAGACTGAGAATATATTATTGCCCTTATATAAATCCATGGTACGCCCACATCTCAAATACTGTGTACAGATGTGGTCTCCTCACCTCAAAAAAGATATTCTAGCACTAGAAAAGGTTCAGAAAAGGGCAACTAAAATGATTAGGGGTTTGGAGAGGGTCCCATACGAGGAAAGATTAAAGAGGCTAGGACTCTTCAGCTTGGAAAAGAGGAGACTAAGGGGGGATATGATAGAGGTATATAAAATCATGAGTGATGTTGAGAAAGTGGATAAGGAAAAGTTATTTACTTATTCCCATAATACAAGAACTAGGGGTCACCAAATGAAATTAATAGGCAGCAGGTTTAAAACAAATAAAAGGAAGTTCTTCTTCACGCAGCGCACAGTCAACTTGTGGAACTCCTTCCCTGAGGAGGTTGTGAAGGCTAGGACTATAACAATGTTTAAAAGGGGACTGGATAAATTCATGGTGGCTAAGTCCATAAATGACTATTAGCTAGGATGGGTAAGAATGGTGTCCCTAGCCTCTGTTCGTCAGAGGATGGAAATGGATGGCAGGAGAGAGATCACTTGATCATTGCCTGTTAGGTTCATTCCCTCTGGGGCACCTGGCATTGGCCACTGTCGGTAGACAGATACTGGGCTAGATGGACCTTGGGTCTGACCTGATACGGCCGTTCTTATGTTCTTATAGTCTTATGTTCTTATTAGATTTCCTCCCTCATTTCCTGTAGATGTTAAACAGAACATTATTTCTTGTTCTCTGCAACAGGAGCACATCTAAGTCGGGAATGGCACACTCAGCTGGCAGGCCCAAATGTAGCAGTTAGGCAGCAATGGATTTTAGTGTTAAGTATTGTGCAGCAATGACAGCTTCTGAATAAATTAACCACTTCCACTAAGAGAAGGAAGCTGCACGGGAAGAACAGGAACAGAGTACAGAAAAAGGGTGAATGTAGCCATAGACTCTTCCCTTTATCAGAAAGTTAAACCAGCCTTCAGGGTGAGGGCCGGGGCTCAAATAACCTAGTAGATTTCTAACTATGGCTTTTTACTGAAAGTAGAAAAATGTTATTGCAATAAAGAAATAAAGAGTAGCTTGAAGAATTTTCCAGTACTAAAGCATAATATAATTTTGCTATAGTTAAAGAGAGTTCAACAATCAATGACATGACCAACCAAATCTACATAGTCTTCCAGACAGTTTCTCCTTTTGAATAAATCATGTTGCATTCTGCTTCCTGGATTCTTATGTCGCTTCTGTGCCTGCTCACTAACACTCATCAAATTGTATAGCTGCCTACAGCATCAACCGCCCGCAGAAGAGTCTGCAGCCCAAAGCTGTATGGTGGCTCCTAAGGGAACTGTTAGCCTTACATAGCGCAACAATCACAGATTGAATGCAGTCAGATGCATGTTGATGAATTTTGGTTTCTACCCATCTACCTCTAGAAAGCTCTCTCTTTTGCTGTTTGGAACAGCCAGAAGTATTGATGCAATCTCCGACCCCAGAGTCAGAGCATCAACTTATTTCCAAAGCTATGCCTCTGTGTTGCTCATTAAAGCGAAGTCCGAATACTTCCAGTGAAAAGAGCTCCCACTCTGAAGATGAGCTTTTTATTACACTGCATGGAAAGAGAGGGATACTACTCTGCAGTATCCTGTCGAATGGGAAGGAGATAGAGTGTGCGGAGTACAGATGAGAGATTGTTTCCTCAACGGGCTCCCAAGAAAAGGGACAGCAGCGCCGTTCCAGTAGATATCTGTACCTAAAAAGGGACAAGAGCACTAAAAAACAGAGGGTAGACAGCAATCCTCCTGGGGATGGATTCTATTACCCAATAGACCTTTTCCATCACTACTTTTAAGGATTCTATTAAGCAACTTCCACGTATTTTCTTCTCAGATTCTGGTCAAGCCATAGTATTAGTGAAATGTATTCCCGTGCTGCACTGTACAAGTGTTTCAGCATAATATTTTAGAAGCATTAGACCATTAGCTCAATAGTCATTTGATATTTTATTGGTGGAATTGGACATTAGCTCCACAAACTGCTCTGAAAGTATAAGCACAGGTTACTTCAGAGATTCCAAAATGGCAGCACGTGGATTATTTTTAATGCAACAATTTCTGCACCTTCCCTGAATTACTGACAAAACATCATTTGTTCAAAGACATCTGCATGTTCATAAAGGAGCTAGTTAAAGAATAATGGTCAGCAACCCAGGAGACTGAGTTTTATAATTTAAACCAGGGGTGGGCAAACTACAGCCCACAGATCGGATCCAGCCCGCCAGCTGTTTTAAGCCAGTCCTCGAGCTCCCACTGTGGAATGGGGTCTGTGGCTTGTCCCGCTCCAGCCGGGACACAGGGTTGGAGCTGCTCCATGCAGCTCCTGGAAGCAGCCACATGGCCCCTTTCTAGCACTCCAGCCAGGGAGCGGGGGGGACACTCCATGGGAGCTGCACGGGCAGTGCTGGCAGACAGGGCAGCGTGCAACAGAGCCGCCTGGCAGCACCTCCGCATAGGAGCCGGAGAAGGGACATGCCTTTGCTTCCGGGAGCTGCTTGAGGTAAGTGCTGCTCAAAGCCTGCACCCCTGAGCCTCTCCCCATTCCCCACCCCCTGCCTCAGCCCTGATCCCCCTCCCACCCTCCAAACCCCTTGGTCCCAGCCCAGAGCACCCTCCTACACCCCAAATGCATCATCCCTAGCCCCACTGCAGAGCCCACACCCCCATCTGGAGCCCTCACCCCGCCCCTGCACCCCACAGCCTGGAGCCCTCTCCCATACCCTGAACTCCTTATATCTGGCCCCACCCCCAGCCAGAGCCCTCACCCCCACCTCAATTTTCTGAGCAGTCATGGCCCGCTATGTAATTTCTATTCCCAGATGTGGCCCTCGGGCCAAAAAGTTTGCCCACCCCTGATTTAAACATAATATAGCCATGTACTCAAAGATACAGCCATCTTCAGTTTGGGTGAGTCTTCAGTTACTGATTAAGCCCTGAGGGTCCATCCCTACTTGCTCAATTCCCCATAACCCAGGCACGTATCGTCACCACAAAACAGTGATTAGCTCAGCAAAAGTCAGACAGGTCAAGATTATCCTTGGGACTAGGCAACACAACTCTGTGATTACAGAGTGCTGGGATAAAACAAGAAATACAAAGTTATATAAATAGCCCTCTGTCCCCATTTTACAAATGGAGAAACTCAGATGGAAAGATTAAGTGACTTTCCAAAGGCCATGGAGTGTGCCAGTAATCAGAGCCAGCATTAGAACTCAATTTCCCGGCTCCTGGTGTCATGCTCAGTCTACAAAATCATACAGCCTCTGCATCCACCCCCGCTCACGCATACAAAAAAAAGGCAGTTGGGGGAGGGCAGAAACTCATTGAGATAGGACTAAGAAATATTAAGAAAGCTCTCACTTCAGAACCTGGCTTAGCCAACATGAAACAGGGATGCCAGTTTAGAACACTACATCCTGTTATAAAAAACCAGAGCTGTCTTACCATCCACCCCCAGATGGCTCTCTGAGGATATAGCTGGGGCAGCTGTTGGTCCCCTTTCCTCATTTATGCTCACAGGTGTGCTCTCACTACACTGTTCTAGAGATGCTTCTCTAAAAAACAAGCATCAGCTTTAAATTCACAACATGGGTTATCTAACAGCCTAATTTGTGAGAAACCATTTCCTTCCTGATTGCTTTTTGTTCAGTAGCTTGTCACTGAAGCTTGGCCATGTTACTAATAAAAGCAAAACAAAGTAGTTAGTTTATTTATTTATTTATTTATTTTTTTAAGAGTAGAAAGGTTAGATTAATCCTATCTGCTTAAATAGGTCTAACAAAAAAGTTACTTTAAGAAAGAATACAAAATAAGCTTAAAATTTTATGTATAACTTGTGACATCCTAGTTTGTTTCAGGCCAAAATCTGTTACCCAGAGTTTTCAGAACCCCCAACAGGGGCAACCTTACTATTTCACTCCAGGCAGTGTTAGGAATAAATCAATAGGAACTCAGCAATTCTGTCTGATCAAAGATTAGATGCAAGTCAGCATGCTCTTGTCTAACCATTGCAGTTTGTTAGATTTAAACACACAGACATAAGCAATAGGTTTAGAACATCCCAGATATTTTACCTATATTCTGAGATGGTATTGAGTAATCAATGACAGGTCAGCGCTGGCCAAACGCCTTCAGCCAGGGAATAAAGATATCAGGAAAAAGGTCTCTCCCAGGATAGCTCCTGAGGACTGCTTTTAACCCTATTATCCTCCAAGTGCTATCAAACTGATGGCTTAATAATTTGTTCCAGCATCTTTCCACGTATTGAAGTTGAGCTGACTGGTTTATAATGCCCTGGGTCCTGTTGGTACCTATCTTTAGAAAGAGGAACAATGTTTGCTCTTCTCCAGTCTTCTGGGATCTCACTCACCCTTCATGAGTTCTCAAAGATCATTGCTAACAGTTCCGAGATGGCTTCAGCTAGTTCCCTAAGTATCCTAGGATGAAATTCATCAGGTCTCACCAGCTCAAATACATCTACCTTAGCTAAATATTCTTTAACCTGTTCTTTCCCTACTTTGGCTTGCATTCCTTTCCCCTTGTTATTGATATGATTTGTGTTGACTATTTGGTCACCAATAACCTTTTGATAATGGTAAACAAGTAGCTATAGTGTCCAAGTTAGTAAACTCACAATTTTGCAAACCTGACCAACAGGAAAGGGGTTCATATTTCTCATTAGGAAATATTGAAGAATATAAGGACTTACTTCTAATCATGGCTCTCTCACATCAGTTCCATTTTAAACGCAGAAATTTTAAGCTAAATTCATGGGAGCTTTGGAAACCTCGCATCTTGAATATTTTGAGCAACATCCACTTGCTCAGAAATTCCAAGTATTGTAACAGATAGATCAACTCATCCTGCTGTCAGCTGATAATTAAGAAACTTAAAACCATTGGTATGTACTTGTGATGGGGTGTCCACCCCACACAAGGCCTGAAGGGGTAAATTAGGCCAATTAACCTATAGGTGGCACCTGGAGGAAAGCCAGGGAGCACTAAAGCCTAACTGGCTGATGGAGTCCAGGTTGGGGAGGAGCTGAGCCAGGTTTATAAATCCAGGACGCTGGCAACAGGGGGGCTACAGGGAAGAAGTCTGCAGTCGCTCCCTGGAAGAAGGGAGGTTTAGTTGGGATTACAAAGGCAGGTAGCCTATGGTTATTCCCCAGGAGGAGGGAGTTCAGATTGGCAAAACCAGAGGAGTGGGCAGAGCCAAAGGGTAAGGAAGAGGGAGCAAGGTTCAGGATGGAATAGACCTTGGCTCCTGACAAGAGGGTCCCTGAGCTAGAACCGGAGTAGAAGGCGGCCCGGATTCCTCTACCAGCCACTGAGGGAATGGCACCTGGGGCAATGAATGGGAAGACTGCCTGAGGCTGCTGACTTAACCCCCTGGAAAGGGAAATCTTGAGGGCCAAGTGATAAAGAGAAGGCTGCAGTTCCTGGAACGAGAGAGGGGCCACAGAGAGAGGAGGAGAGAGTGAAGGAGAGACCAGCAGAGGAAAGTGCAGCACCTGAAAGGTGCTAATCCCCAGAGCAGCCAAGGAGTGGCTCCACTAGTGGTGAATAGGGCCCACCATCACAGTACACTTTCCCTTGGATCACCATCCCTTCTTTCCAACTCTTGCTCAGCCTTGCCAAAAAAGAGAACTTTGTTATCTTCCTGACATATGTACTAAATTCATAACAAACTTTCTATTTTCTGTTGAACAATCCAAATCAGGATGCATTGCATCTTTGAATCAACCCTTAAAGCAGCAAAAAGTCAAAGCAGCATGGTTGCTAGGAAGGTACCATTTAAAAAGGCATGGCCATGACAGTTTTTTTTTTTATTGAAACAAAAGAGTTCCTTCTTCTACTTGTAGTCATCACAGTCGCTTTCAATACATTCCCCGTAGCTGTACGAGTTCCAATACTTACTGTCCTTCATGAGTCTTTTAGGAGACAAGAGTAGCATTCACTACAAAACCCTACATCCTTTTTAGTTCCAACTTCTCCCATCCTTCCCAATTTCACAACTTTGTTTCTGCCAATCTGCAATAACACTGTGGTACCAAAACATTAGCATTTTCAATTGTGTACTTATGTCTTCAGATATGTAGGGGATTGTGTGTGTGGGAGGGGGGGTCATTTTTGTTCATGCAAATAGAGCATTTCATAAAAAGCTACAATAGACTCTGACATGCTCTAGTTTTTCACAAACACCACTTATTACACAACTGCCAAGGCCAATCTGATATAGACAAATGATACTGCAGTATAGAAAGAAAATAATCCAAAATATGGACTTTCAATGTATGCATGCAGCATGCCTGAACTGCAGTGTCCCCAGTGTCCAGAATTGTAAGCTTCACAGGGATTAGGACCTCTGTTCCATACTGACCACACAATAGGTGCTCAAAACATTCCCTAGCAATACTGTGGCAGGGAGCATATAATTCCAAAGATTGCTCTTGCAAGAGTTTAGATAATTTGTTTAATCTGCACCCAACATCTCATATATATTTGAAGAAAGCAATATACCCCCACTGGCAAGTGCTATGGCAGGGGTCGGCAACCTTTCAGAAGCGGTGTGCCGAGTCTTCAGTTATTCACTCTAATTTAAGGTTTCGTGTGCCAGTCATACATTTTAACATTTTAGAAGGTCTCTTTCTATAAGTCTATATTATATAACTAAACTACTGTATGTAAAGTAAACAAGGTTTTCAAAATGTTTAAGATGTGTCATTTAAAATTAAATTAAAATGCTGATCTTATGCCACCAGCCTGCTCAGCTCGCTGCCAGCCTGGGGTTCTGTTCACCTAGGCCGGCAGCAGGCTGAGCAGAGCCTGCGGCCGGGACCCCAGACCTTGGGGGGGGGGGGGTTCAGGGTTCAGGGCAGAAGGCTGGGGTGGGGGGGTGTTCAGGGATCAAGGCAGAGGGCTGGGGTGAGGGGGTGCAGGGCAGAGAGCTGGGTGTGGGGGGGTGGCAGGGTTCAGGGCAGAGGGCTGAGGGGGTCCAGGGCAGAAGGCTGGGTGTGGGGGGGGTGGCAGGGTTCAGGGCAGAGGGCTGAGGGGGTGCAGGGCAGAAGGCTGGGTGTGGGCGGGTGGCGGGGTTCAGGGCAGAGGGCTGAGGGGGTGCAGGGCAGAAGGCTGGGTGTGGGCGGGTCAGGGCAGAGGTGCTCGGCTTGTGGGGGTGCTCCCAGCCCCCTGCCCTGAGCGGCTCATGGCAGGGAGCTGGAAGGGATGTGCCCTGTTCCACTCCCTTCCCCCAGGCTCCGTCCCTACCTCTCGGTCTCCTCTACAAGCTGTGTGCACGCTACCGTGCTTCCCCCTCCCCCTCGCTAGGGCCATCAGCTGATTGGCGCAGGGAAGGAGAGGGGGCGGGGCAGGAAAGCAGGGGAGGGGGAAGCTTGGTTGCCGCAGAACCAAGTTTCTGCCTCCTGCCCCCGCAGGGGAGAGCGGTGGGCGGGGGAGCTGAGTTATGCTGGGGGCTGGGACCGCGGCAGGCAGCTGCATGCCGCTCAAAATCAGCTCGTGTGCCATGTTTGGCACGCGTGCCGTAGGTTGCCGACCCCTGTGCTATGGTAACACACAGGCAACAGAATCCAGGCCATTTGGTTTTGATATCTGTTGACTGACTTGACACCATGCTAGAAAGGCAGAGAGTTCTCTTTACCTTGTAGAAGGGTAGTGCCATTAAACCGGAAAGCCAAATAATATCACATACGTATTTAACATCCTGTGTAGGATTGAAAGAGCCAGACAAGTCATAGAATCATAGAATCTCAGGGTTGGAAGGGACCTCAGGAGGTATCTAGTCCAACCCCCTGCTCAAAGCAGGATCAAACCCAACTAAATCATCCCAGCCAGGGCTTTGTCAAGCCTGACCTTAAAAACCTCTAAGGAAGGAGATTCCACCACCTCCCTAGGTAACCCATTCCAGTGCTTCACCACCCTACTAGTGAAAAAGTTTTTTCTAATGTCCAACCCAAACCTCCCCCTCTGCAACTTGAGACCATTACTCCTTGTTCTGTCATCTTCTACTACTGAGAACAGTCTAGATCCATCCTCTTTGGAACCCCCTTTCAGGTAGTTGAAAGCAGCTATCAAATCCCCCCCTCATTCTTCTCTTCTGCAGGCTAAACTATTTCAGTTCCCTCAGCCTCTCCTCACAAGTCATGTGCTCCAGCCCCCTAATCATTTTTGTTGCCCTCCGCTGGACTCTCTCCAATTTATCCACATCCTTCTTGTAGTGTGGGGCCCAAAACTGGACACAGTACTCCAGATGAGGCCTCACCAGTGCTGAATAGAGGGGAATGATCACATCTCTCGATCTGCTGGAAATGCCCCTACTTATACAACCCAAAATGCCATTAGCCTTCTTGGCAACAAGGGCACACTGTTGACTCATATTCAGCTTTTCGTCCACCGTAACCCCTAGGTCCCTTTCTGCAGAACTGCTGCCCAGCCATTCGGTCCCTAGTCTATACCAGTGCATGGGATTCTTCCGTACCCAGAAGTCACCTACTACAGGTCAGGCCCAACAAAGAAAACAACAATAGGCGTCACCTTCAGCCCCCAACTCAAACCTCTCCAGCACATCAAAGATCTACAACCTATCCTGAAAGATGATCCCTCACTCTCACAGATCTTGGGAGACAGACCAGTCCTCACTTACAGACAACCCCCCCCGCCCCTCAAACTGAAGCAAATACTCACCAGCAACCACACACCACACAACAAAAACACTAACCCAGGAACCTATGCTTGCAACAAAGCCCGATGCCAACTCTGTCCACATATCTATTCAGGGGACACTATCATAGGACCTAATCACATCAGCCTAATCACATCAGGAATCATAACATTCAAAAACCAGTGGGAGAACACTTCAACCTCTCTAACCACTCAGTGACAGACTTGAAGGTGGCAATTTTACAACAAAAAAACTTCAAAAACAGACTCCAGAGAGACTGCTGAACTTGAATTAATATGCAAATTAGATACAATTAACTTAGGTTTGAACAGAGACTGGGAATGGTTGGGCCGTTACACTAATTGAATCTATTTCCCCATAGTAAGTATCCTCACACCTTCTATGGGTCATCTCGATTATCACTTCAAAAGTTTTTTTTCTCCTGCTGATGACAGCTCATCTCAATTGATTGGCCTCTTACAGTTGATATGGCTACTTCCACCTTTTCATGTTCTCTGTATGAATAAATATCTTCTTGCTGTATGTTCCAGTCTATGCATCCGATGAAGTGGGCTGTAGCCCACGAAAGCTTATGCTCAAATAAATTTGTTAGTCTCTAAGGTGCCACAGGTACTCCTGTTCCTTTTGCAGATACAGACTAACATGGCTGCTACTCTGAAACCTCTGTAGGTATGTTGTTTTACAAACATAAGACAAGCTTCCCCAAGGCACGGATCTTACAATTTAAGACATATGATAATTGGTATTTCAAATCATCCTTGCATTGTGTTCACTTGCAAAATAAAGTAGAATAGGTGACCTCTTGTTCCCTTTACTCAGTAACATGAGTCTCAGCTTTTGAGGGGTTCTGATTTTCCAGACTAATGAAAAAGACTCCAACACAAATGTATCCATTTCCACAAGTGCTACTTATTCCCTGACTGGTAGGGTATTTGAGAGAGATTTAGAATGTTTAGGCTTGTGAAACAAAAATTAAAGCACTATTGGAAAAAAGTACTAGTGTGGAGAAGCCAGAGCCAGACAGCCAGGGAAAAATATTCAAGGAAAACAACTATACCCTCTGTCCTTGTTGAGGATAGAAGTGGTACAAACATATTAAAAGGATATTATCTGCTGGTTCTTTACATCTGTAGCATGGAGCTCTATACTGAAGCGAACAGAGAAGCTTTAGAGGATATTGTTTGCAATTTTCTAATAAAGTTACTCCTTTAATGTTAAAAGAAAGGCTCTGATTCTTTACCACTGTGACGTAATAGTTCTGATACAAGCACTATCTAGGTTACCGCAAGGAACTCTTAAGAGGGGACATGTAATATTTATGATATATATCTATGCATCCATTTTTCTTACATCTGTAAGATTTGCCTTCAATGGTATTTGTATCAGAGAGCCTAAAGGAAAATGCCTATTTGTTCATGTCATTTTGCTCAAAGCTGCTCACACATTTCTAAAAAGAGATAAGAGACAAAGATAATACTCAGGCTTACCCAAGCCACTTATTACCATGTTAAAAAGATTTTTTAAGTTCTCACAAGTGTTATTTTGCTTTAAAAACCAGATCTCAAATATCTGCTTAATTTCATAACTTGACAATCTATAAATTACTTTAGAAGCATTCAATCCTTTATAAATGACCCTCCCTTATTTAGAAAACAAGAACACTGACATGAGAAAGTTACTGGTGGGAGGTTCGACTGCAGTTGTATATGAAAGGTATCTAGAGTAGGAAGGGGAAGTCTGTCATTTTTTTAAAATAAGGCTTCAGAGCATTTGTTACTTACCACAGGTCACTGGGCGTTGCGAAGGGGGACTCAGTTTAGGCACAGTATGTCATAACTTGGGAAAGTTATAGCTCTGCTTTCACTGATCCAAATAGGCTTTTTTAAATTGGACTCGTATCAGGTATTACTACCTAGGCACCAGACTCAAAACTAGGAATTTGTTCACAGAACCTTACTGACATTCCTTGCTTCAGAAAATAGGTGCCAAAGTCAATTGCTTTTGGATGAGTGCTTTACTTATACTGTATTTTTACTCTAAATGTGAGAGTCTCTTTAAAATTCATATTTTATTCATGTGTAAGTTTCACTGGATTTCAGCAAACAGTACATAAGGCAATGAAAGCTTCTTTTTGAGGGACTCTTCAATAGACAAAAAGTTCCTGAAAACACTAGCTTCTAAAAATCGTAATATTTTGCAGCAGATGACCAGGAAAGGATCTCTCTCATTGCAATGTTGTCTGAAGTCACTAGACAGTTTATACTGAAATGGTAATTCACGTGATTAACAGAAATCAGTTTATGTGCACTTGGTTGGTTTTACCATAATGGCTATATTGGTATAATGCACTCTCTTTTGTTTAAGAGAGGTGGGCAGCTTTACATCTAGCTTCTTAAGAGTCATCCATGCAGTATGAAAGTGCCAACATAACCAGTTAGCCCCTCCACAGCATTCACTTGGCAATGAGAACAAAGAATTACATTATCCTATTCATAGCATACCAGTAAATGTGGAAGACGGGAAGAGGAGTTTAAGCAGCAATTACAGATGTAAAATTTTTAAAACCTAATCCTAGACCAAATTATCCTGAAACTTCTTGAGTTTCTAGTGCTCTTCAGTTGCCTGATGTACCTAAATTCTCTCCTGTCTCCAGTCCAAATTATCAGTCCCCACCCTTTCTTGTTTTCTTACCTCTTTCTCCTTTCATCCCATTCTGGATAATTCTTAGAGTCCTCCAAAATCACAGAAAGTCGTTTCAAACTGGCATGACAATTCCCAGAATAATACAACAGGCTTATTTAGCCAGATTCCTTCTTGCTCACTCTGACTTCACTCCATGAGAATTAAGACTCAAATAATTCTTCTCTGGAAAATATGTCATGATGTAAGCCTACTCTGAATGGCCCAAAGAGTCAACTCTGAGTGCGAAGTCTGGACAGTTCTGAAAACTCACCACTATTGAGAACATAGGGGCCAAATAAGCACAAGATGCAGGGGGAGGAGGGATTGGGTGTTTTTTTGTTTGTTTTTTTAAAGTAGGAAACAAGCATCTTTAATCTCGCATCATTGAATTTGTCAGGGAAAAAAATCTTCTCATGCCCTACTTTAACCATTCTTATGTGTAAACAAATTGAATTATCCAATACAAAGTTTGAGGGTGTCTTAATACTAATTTGAGTGCCCCAACATGGAATTGGGCAACTAGTGCAGCTCTCCAGATTTGAAAGTTTGATCCGTGTATGTTGTGGAAGACACTTGACTTTATTCTTTGTATTCATTTTTAAGTAGTACCTGAATCATGTAGTTCACCCAAGTTATTAAGGCTCCTTTTACTGAACAAACTACACTTAAAATGGTTCTCTGATGAGGAGAGAAGAGTCTTCCAGTAGTTATCTAGGCAGCAAGTTATCCCAACCTTCAGACCATTTTCCTCTTGCAGGAACTTGTCCTTTGGCATTTACAGACACACAACTAGAATGTACTGTAATTTTATAACAAACCCTAAGCAATACTTAAGAATAAGAATCAAGGTCAGTCTGGATGACTTTAGATATTGACTTTAAACAAAAGTTTGTCTCACATAAAACACCAAGAAGATTCCCACCAAGGTGCAGTTATTGAGCCGTTAGTGTAAGGTGTTTATTAGGGTGCTTTATTCAGCAAAGTGATATACAGCATCACAATATACAAACTATTGGAATCAAAACATAATATACAATTTTAGAGGCATAAATTAAGTTATAAAATATTCTCAGAAAGGTTCTACATTATCTCCTGCAGCTGGGCAATAAAGCCTGGAGTGCATGTGCAGTTTAAATAAAGCAACACACAAGCCTGGTAGCTTCCTGAAAATTTTAGAAGAGTACTTTGGCATACAGTTACTGCACTAAATCTTTAACAAGAGGCAGTGTACATTTTTCTTTCTTAAGACATACAAAAAGGCATAATTGGAAACCACAAGGAAAAATCAATTCTCCCTTCCGCAGCCCCTGAGAAATGTGTGTTACATTTCACTCCAGAAAGAGTCACAGCATCAGACATGCATGACAACCTTGATCTGTCTGTTGGAAATTTTCTAAAGGACATTTCAAAAGAGAAATAAACTCAAAATAAGTTTTTGGAAATTTGCAATACATATCACAAACAAAAAATATGATTAAAAGAAAATACAGAAAAATGGAAAAAAATAATGAAACAAGTTTTGGTCCTGTGATAAAATGTGATGAATTATGCAACTCAGTAGTTGATAGTGACTAGATTCACAGGGGTGCCCCAGTTTTCATTATCAACTTTTGCTTTGTTCTGTCTGATGCACTGTTACAGCTGGGTAGTGGTGACAGATGTTAAGGCTGATTTTGCTAAAAATGGAACTGCTACTTTTCTGAACTTCTTTGGCAGAGTTTTCCTGTAAGGCAACTTTACCAGACTAACTGCCACAATGTTAAATATTTCCACCCAAGCAATTTATTAAAGAGATGCATATCCAGCATAATAAAACCACTTGGGGAGTTTAATTTTCAGTTGCAGATTCCTAGAGCTTGGGACACAGATAGCATTGCCCACCTCCTGTGGAGGGGAAGAATGACGACTTGTGTCACTAAGCAAAAATTCCTCCAGGCTTGATAATGACAGGTTCCACTAAAAAAGTTTCCCTGGGATGCCCTCTCTTTACTCAGTCACTGATCTTTGTCCAGAAGTCCACAAATCCCTGGTAGTGATCCCCATAGCATCCTTTTAAGAGAATGATATATCGAGGATGGAGAAAGATCATCAAAGCATCATTGTTTTTTCAGACAGCCAAGCAGAAACATTGTGGCTATTACAAGAACATTTCCCAATGGCCTTATAACACCATGTGACAGACCACCACTAAAGATAGTTTGCTACATAAAAATGCATAAAGCTAGAATGGGATCTTGGTATGGCCCTATTGCCAATGTACCTTGAGTCCCAAGTGCCACTCTTATTCTAGTACAGGGGACCAAGAGAGTTATTAATGCACTTCAGTCATGACCTGGTAATTCAGTCCTGGCCTCTAAAGAGATCACCAGTCTTTGCAAATCATGTGGTAGCTCAGCAATGCATAAAAGCAGAGACCAGATAGGAATGCCAACGTTTTTCACTCCCGCATTTTAAAAAATTTTCATAGGCCACAGAGCCTTATCAGGAAATATACAGATGTAAATTTCCTATAGTAATGCTAACACTGTAACTGTTACTGTTCAGAGCTCTCAGTAAATTGGCATTGTGAAGTTGTCAGCTTCAAACTAATGAGGCTTTGAATAAGTAAAGACAGTAAGTTCACATTAATTGGAGAATGAAAAGCTTTTCAAATTCTGATATATGTAATTAAACAGGCTGATTACATAGAATCATAGAACTATAGAGTTAGAAGGGACCACAAGGGTCATCTTGTCTAACCCCCTGCTAAGATGCAGGTACAGAGGGAAAAAAAAGGTATAAAGGAGACATGTGTGTAATACAAAGTAACACTTCTGGACACATACCAGCTGCAGTGGGGATTGAGAGAGTTCTCAAATTAAACCAAGATGGGTCAGTACTTTCCTTAGAGACCTTCAAGAAAAAACTCAGTACTGCAATTAGCAGTGCTGGCAAGTCAACTGGTAATGCTAGGGTTGCCATCCCTCCAGGACTGTCCTGGAGTCCCCAGGAATTAAAGATTAATCTTTAATTAAAGACTTATGTAATAAAACTCCAAAAATACCTCCAGCCAAAACTAGCAACCCTAGGTAATACTCTTCCAGTGACTCAATATACCAATGCCGGTATGGTTACGGTATTACTGCAGTGCTAGAAATACTCAGGTGCAAGTCAGCTGACCATTAAAGGTTCTGTGATGCTTTTTACCCTCATCAGTATTGGCTACATTGTAGTGGCCTCATGCAGATTTGGATAATCATATTCTGCCTTAGACTCCTGATACTGTTTCACATGTCCAGAATTGTTACACATAGTACTGTGCTTGGCTAAAACTGTGTTCAACCCCAGAGCCGGCTGTATTTTGAAAGGAATTCTGTTTGTAAAATACTACGTTAGGCTATTAATTTTTCCATGAGCAAACTGAGTGTGAAACGGCTTTCCTGAACTTAGTGACAGAGTATCTAGTGGACTGATGTCTCAAACTGGAAATATTAAATGTGTGAGATGTCCTCATGAATATTGCCTAAAATTAGGGCCAAGACTAAGATTTATTTTATAGCAGAGCCCATTCAAAAAGCATTCCCTGGTCTAGAAAAATTTAGTCTCAGTACTGCATCAAAATCCATCTAGGTGTTATAGCAGTTAATGTGCTCTAGAAGTGTATGCCTTCGGTACACTATTTTTATATTTTGTCTATACATAATATTTGTTAGCAGCAGATAAAGCATGTGAATACAAGGACTGCACAAGAGAGCAATATTTATAACAACGTCTCTAGTATTAAGGAAAAATCTATACCTCAATGACAATTCTCCGGTAGTAGCAAAACTTTTCACATGAAAGACTTGAATTATATCTATGCTGGAATAGCAGCAGGAATTGCAAATGACATGCTGAACATAGAGACAGATCTGCGGGAGTTCAAAGAGGCACTGTTTCTTTCAGTATGGTTGGAGCCTTGTCAGATAATTATTTTGTTAGAAATTTGACAAGTTAAATGTAGTTCTTGACATGTGTTCCATTTTTATTGCTCCTTTAGTCAGATTCATTCTTTATACTTTTTGAGGGCAGGTAAAAATAATTTGCATCTGAGCCCCATGCCTTTCCCACAAAAGTAATCAACACACATAAAAGTTGTAATTAAATGGAACTCTTCTCTTGCTTCCAAGTCTGAAGTAGTCAGTCCAGTATCAATGCAAATGGCTTTACTGAGACTCAGAGTGTGAAACACGAAAACAATTGATTTTTGGGGGGTGGGGGGTTAAGCAATGATTAGTGGATGCCAGTCTGATAACAAAAGAGGTTTTGGGTTTTTTTTAAAGAAAAGAGGAAGCTCTTTAGGTCTCAGCAGATGCAAATTTGGGAATAATTACATTTAAAGTCTCTATAGTAGATCCTATAAAGACCCCGCCTCTTCTTAGCAAAGAAAATGGCATAATTAAAATTGAAATCCTTATTCACAAAGGTTTCTAAGCAGCAAGGACAAAGGCAGGTGGAGCTCAGGATTACTCTAAGGATGTGTTCAGTGATGGTGAAAGAGGAGGAGAGCTGCAGTCATGGTCGACCCATCCCCTATGAAAGCACAGCTTGGATTTACTGTCAAACCCTTCGTTAAGAATTAAAACCCCAGTGAATTTTCAGCATTTTTAAAAGATGGATTAAATAAAAATGGAATTGTAAAGGTAAATTAAAAAGTAGCCTTGACAAATTGCTAAAATTGTGCAGTTAAAAAAAATCTGTCATGCACATTTGTGCTTACACAAAGAAAGGAAGGTTTCAACAAGCACTGCAGAGAGAGGGAGAAGGAGGAGGAGGAGGAGAGCTGATCAGCTGACAGCAGAAGTGGGACGGTAGAGCTACACGTTTCTTCTACACGTAAACTCCAGGGATGTAAAGCAAGAGCTCTGTAAAATGCCGAAGGTTTTAGAACTGTAATGGCAGGTAGAAAAGTACACTGGTCTTGTGTCAGTGGCAGCCCCAGTGTTAGAAGGCAGTCTAGGCTTCTAGGAGGAGAAAATAGAAAAGGAGGGAAAGAAATAGGAGAAGGGAAAGGGAGGGGGAAAGGGCAAAAAAGCGTAAATCATTAGTAAACATGAACATTAATGCAGCAAACTGCACATCAAGCAATATTTCATTTAGTGCTGACAGAAGACCTTTCCAGAGACCAATTCAGAAACAGGAAACTTCATTTTTAAAGAAGTCTGAAAAAATCTCACTTCATGCAAGAGCAGACAACTGTGCTACATGCAGAAATTAGCTGGGGTAAATCTAGATTAGTGGCAAAGTGCCATTGAGAGAATGCAGTTCAGGATGTCTCTGAAAAGGAGGATTTGTGTTAAAAACTGTACCCAGCAAGATATATTTCTGTGAATTGGTTTTAAGGAGAGGAAAACTACTAGACATGCAAGATCCAATACTGCCAGGTAGTAAACATCAGTATGCGAGGTGCTGAGTACCCTTAAGTCAGGAAGTGTTGAAAATGCTCAGCACTTGCACGATTGAGCCCTTAGCTAGAAAGTAAATGTAGTAAAATTAACCACCCAAATCTTTCACTTACATTCTGACATCCTGCACTCAATGTTTCCGCCAAGGATACCCCACAACTCTACTATAACCTGGATATTCCAAACAGGAAAAACAGCAACAAAAAACAGCCTTGTGGGGTTCGGCATCACACTGTAAAATTCCCTTTTGTGCTGGGGTATCCAGACTTTTGGGGCTTCTCTACATGGGGACACTCAGGAAGGTTCCGGCAAATCAACTAAAGCCATGAACTGAATGTGCATAAATTAAAGTGTGTTAACCCCCATATGGATACTCTCTCATTCAAGAGTAAATTGGCCTTAGTTCACTGTAATTTAATCCTTCGGGGAGGTATATCTACACTGCAATTAGGAGGTGTGCATGCAGCTTGTGTAAGACTACCAGTGCTAGTTTTGATTGAGTTAGCTCACTAAACATATCAGAGAAGCTGAAGCCATGGCAGCATGGGTACATACTTGAGCAGCTAGCTCGTGCCATAGCAGCTTCTCTGCTATTTCTAGCGAGCTAGCTCAGGTGTGCTGCAATCACATAAGGCCACTTTACCGGTGAGCGAGAGCACCCACAGAGAGGAGTTAAAGCATTTTGAGTTACGCACATTCACATCACACCTTTAGTTGATTCACCTCAACTTTCCTTGTGTCCCCAGGGAGATATGCCCTTAATATATTCAAGTGAGTGCTAATCTGGGAAAAGGAAAAAAAGGCCTTTTTTCAGACCTAACTAATCCTAACCACTGTACACTCCAGATAACTGCAGAGAATGTTATTTATAATGAAAACTTCATCAAGTCAACGTCCCATTGAATCAAACTCCAAATACATTCCACTGCAGAAGAAAAAAAGCATAACTATCTAGGGAGTGAAAAAATGAGATGCATTTACGTACCCAAGTGACAATAACATTATCCCCATTCTCCAACCATCTCCAATGATTATTTCAGGATCCAGTTCCAATGTGGCTCTGTTTTGCAAAGCTCTCCATGATCTCGTTCTACTCTGTCTTGCACACTATGTTTCTCTACTTCTGTATCATCTGTTTGTCACCACAATTCTGAAGTTATGGAACCTTCTCTGCAGCTCCTGCTCTCTGGAACAGTCTTTCTGGATTTTCCCAGCTCATCAGCTGTTCATCTCATTTCAAATCTCATTTGAAAAAGTCTCTCCCTTGTCTGTGCCTCTTAATATCATTCTCTCTCTATCATTTAACTAACTGTAGGAGATCAATGTCGCGAGACATTTTGAAAAGACTACAGTTGTATTATACACATTTCCCATTAGTCTGAAAACCCTAAGCTAGTTGATGCTTAGAGTGACTACTTAAGCTTCCATGTTGCTACTCCTATCACTCTGAAGTTGCCTTTAGACAACCTCTAACAAGAAAAATTTCTGAACTCCAAACCTCACAAACTTAGACGTGAAGACTGAACCTACTGATAATAAACAAACTGCAGTCATCTACAAAGGTCTTTGCTTGTTAGTATTTAGCATCTGAGAGGTTAAAATTAATGTGTTACGGTTTACTGGAGACTAGCCTTTAAGGAAGGCTATTACTAACTTCCAGAATCATTCATTCAAAAGAGGACCCCAGTGCACCAGTGCAGTCAGGTACACATACTTACAATGTCATTATGGGATACGTTTGGATTCCACTTCTTCCAGCATATATATAATACTGAAAAGAGCAACTGAAGTAGTTTGAGAGAGGCTCAGGGGTCACCTTAATTTTATACTTTCCTGTAAAAATCTACAGTTTTATTTTGACAAGCATTTACAAAAGCAGGTTAAGCACACAGACTAGTGCCATATTTGTAAATCTTCATCTTCCCAATAAATGCATCCAATTTAACCACATATGCATTAAATATTAAATAATTCTCTAAATGCACAAGTACTGACCACAACAAGAGAGTTTTCTGCCCCTTCATAGCCTCAGGAAGCTTGTTTTTCTTGAGCCTGGACCTGAAGACCAGAGTAAGTGTAACATGCTACTGCAAGAGGATCCAATTTGGGTCTCCAGCCATAGGCTGGCATAGCAACATGCCGAAATAGCATTTTTAGCCTCTATTTGGAGCTAGTGACTCAGGAGACCAGCAAGTACCTCTGGTCAATGCCAAGAATGACAACCACCTCCGAACAACCGTACACTTGGTGGAGCAAAGATTACTACAATGTAAGAGCTTTGGCTGATCAACCATTTCCCTCCCTTCACTACAAAAGAAAAATGTTACCTATTATTGGAATACTTGTTACAGCAGGATATTTTCTACCTTAATATTTGTGGTGATAGTGACATCCGAGCTACATCAACAAGCTAAATGCAATGATCAAAAATAGGACGAATAACGCATGTCCCAGACAGGCATGAAGTTTAATCACTCATTCAGAACCCGTCATAGGATATTTGTGTAGAGATTTGCCCATTTAGTCATGGCATGTTTCTTGAAATACAAAGCTGTTATTGCTCTTAAAAGATGGATTTAGGAGGACTTCAAAACTTCAACTTTGATAGACTCTCACTTTGGCAGCATGCTAAGAGAGTCGAGGGAAAAACTGAGAAGAGAAGATGAACAACCAGACCACAGTGAACTTCTCCTCGCAGCTGGTGATCACACTGCACTTTGAAACTGGGGAGAACAACAGGGGAAGTTCATACTCAAACTAAGGTAGACTTA
Organism: Mauremys reevesii; assembly: GCF_016161935.1. Lineage (NCBI taxonomy): Eukaryota > Metazoa > Chordata > Testudines > Geoemydidae > Mauremys > Mauremys reevesii. The sequence continues at coordinate 3,225,618 of NC_052624.1, read as the reverse complement.
GTCCAGGTAACGTTATGGCTTTATTGGAAAGTCATTTTAATACATCAGTATCTCAAATACATCTTCCTTAGGTTAACTGTGGCTAAAGTACATGAAGCCTTCTAAAGGGGGTTTTCCTACATATGAGCAATTCTGGTATAGAAGGCAGTTTTAGCTTAATTTAAATGCTTTAAAAAAAAATCAAGGTTCACTGGGCAGCGAGCAGCTCTTCAGAAAGTACCAAATAAATACTGAAAATCTCATAGAAAAGAACAGTTTGCCAGAACAAAGATCATCTAGTAGGTTCTGACTAAACCAGAGGAAATAGGTAAGTCTTCTAAAGCGTTGTGTTTAGCTCAGACATTACTCTCTTACCTGTACTGTCATCTTCTATTCCATGGTCACCATTCTCTAACACTGCTGGTCCAACAGCTGAAGTACCTGCAATAACCACACAGAATATCAACCTGTGGGCAGGCGTCACTCCTAACCTATATAAAGTTCATCTCAAAACGTTCCCCCACGATGTTTTTTTCTCAGTACTGCTCAATCCACACCCTAGGGGCTTGGCTACACTGGAGAGTTGCAGCGCTGGTGGAGGCTTTACAGCGCTGCAACTTAGTAACTGTCCACACCTGCAAGGCACATCCAGCACTGCAACTCCCTGGCTGCAGCGCTGGCTGTACACCTGGTCTGGTTGGGGTATAACGAGTGCAGTGCTGGTGATGCAGCGCTGCTCGTCAAGTGTGGCCACACACCAGCGCTGTTATTGGCCTCCAGGGTATTAGAAGATATCCCAGAATGCTTTTAACTAAATTACTCTCTTTGTTTTGTTATGATGCCTCTCTTTGTTTTGTTGTGAACTCGGGGCTCCGGGAGCTGCTTATCTAAAAAACAAACACAGCTCTTTTTTGCTGTGATCAATCTGTAACTGACTGTGAACAATCAATTGCTGTGAATGAGGCAGGCAGGGGGATGAATGCTGTTTGCTTGAGGAGAGAAACGGGGTGTGGCGGGGAGAGAAAGGGAGTCCCTTGGAGCAGCTGCTTATCTGGTCTGCAGGCTATTTGCAGTTAAGAGTGAATGAGGGGTCAAGGAAATGTTCAGATTTTGCAAGGCAGGGAGCTGACACAGTGTCGGCTCCAAAAATCCACTCTCTCTCTCCCCCGCTCCCTGTCACACTACACCCCACCCCCGTCTTTTGAAAAGCACGTTGCTGCCACTTGAACGCTGGGATAGCTGCCCATAATGCACCACTCCCAACAGCGCTGCAAATGCTGCAAATGTGGCCACACTGCAGCGCTGGTAGCTGTGAGTGTGGCCACACACCAGCGCTTTCCCTACACAGCTGTACGAAGACAGCTTTAACTCCCAGCGCTGCACATCTGTAAGTGTAGCCATGCCCTAGATCTTCTCTCTGACTGCCACTCCCACCTCCTTTGTATCAGGGTAGAAGGAACAAGCCATACACCTCATTGAGTCAGAAGAGCCCAATTAACCACTTACCAGTAGCATCAATACTTCCTAAGAGAGTGGCGTATTCCAGGCACACAGTCTGTTGCTTAGTCCCATGAAAGTGACCCACAGAATTATAACCAGGGTCTTCTGCAACAACTCACACTACAATTGCAATTATCCAAATCATCTTGGGGGATGAACCTTGGACTAAAGTGGCTTCCAAAAGGCAAAACTACAGATTTCCCTTAAAGGATATTCAATAAAGTGTGCCTTTGAAATTTTATCCATCTAACAAAGATAGGCCTTCCTTGCCATACTACTCATTGCTATGTTGCATACGGATACTGTCATTACATCAAAAGCTGTATCACACAAAAACCCTGAGCATAATCTGTTCCAGGAACAGAAGCTTGCATCTGACTTTCTGTAGCAAGTTCAGGAGTGAGAGACCATTTACAAGAGGTCTCAATATAACTGTAACTGTTGAGATGAGTTCCTGTTTGCATCCTGTAGAACTTGCCATACCAGTATTGCCCTGGCCTCTTCTTTTGTCATTCAGTGTTAACAGGTGACACTTCTATGATGTCATAGTGGGTGCCTGCCATGTGCAGGCATGTATCCGTTTGTATTTGTAAGTAACAGTTATTACTAAATGCTGCATCTTTGTTTATAAAAATTGTTAGTAGATATTTTAGTCATTGTGTGTTTTAAGTTTCATTAAATCTATTAGCTAATCATACACTGCTATTATCCCCAATAAAACTTTTAAATTGATTAAGTTTAGTGTGTGTGTGTGTGTGTCTGCAGTTTGCATCCAATATAGTCTGTTGCCACGTGCAGCCTGGTAAATAACAGGCCTGCATTTTCTTTCGCCCCTGTGAGTCCGTGGCAATCCACAGTAACAAATAACCGAGATAATAAGTGCTTTTGCTCATCTTGAGTGCCCTTTTGAGGGTGACATCCATTTTCCTTCCAAAGAATATTTGAGCCCCAAGGAGACTGACATAGGAGTCCCAGTACTTGAAATTGTTACCTCTACCCTTTTGGACAAACCACTATTATCTTAGCCTTATAATTTGTGGAGCTTCCAAAATGCATTTGGGACAGAATCTAAGTGGCTCCATTCCTTAACCATGTCCAACTCAGCTTCATTAAAAGAAAGAGTTGGGAGGTTTAGGGTGGGTTCAGAACTACTATCCTGCGTGACAAAGACAAGACTAGGGAGAGACACACTTTTGTCTCCCCATCTGACATGAAACTAACATCTTACAGTTATGGACTAATTCTAGAATAATGATGGAAACTGACATTCTTGTTGCAGTTAGTCAAAGCTGAAATCAATAAATATGGCTCAGGATATTTACCTAAGAAAATTTCAACTGAGACACATTACAAAGCATATGCATTCAAGATATATATGCACCTTTACTTATATTTGTCTATTACATGAGCACTTAGCTGGATTTTAGCTGGATAACTCCCACAAAAGTCCACCGGAAGCACATTGCTAAAACCCAACTCTCATCTCCTAAAATGTCACCCTTCATCAGTATTTAACAAAACAAAACTACTTTAATTACTTAAGTGAACAACAAAAAGCTGTTTTCATTAAAATAAAATCAGTCCTGTAAGTAGGGGAGCTTAAAGGCAGTATAATGAAATGTGTTCAGCCTTCAACTTGTTTAATGATATTCACGGTTTAAAGATCAGAGTCTTTCCTGCTCCAAGATTGCTTAAAAGAATTTCCTTTAGAGTACTAGGATTTATACCCTGCCTAAAACTCAAAAGGCAGTTGATTACTGCGAGATCCAGTGTCTAGGTCAGAGGACTGGGAATCAGGAGATCTGGGTTTAACTCAAACTGGCCACTCACTCTCTATGTGACTTTGAGAAAGTCACAAACTCCCATGTGGCTCAGTTTCCCCCACTGTAACATGGGAAAAGTGAGGCTTAGCCATCTTTGAAAAAGCATTTGAGATCTACGGCTGAGAAGCATTCTAAAAGCATTAGATAGACCCTTCGTCTTGCATCCGACGAAGTGAGCATTCACCCACGAAAGCTCATGCTGCAAAACGTCTGTTAGTCTATAAGGTGCCACAGGATTCTTTGCTGCTTCTAAAAGCATTAGTACCCTTTGTACTCTAATTACTAGAAAATGCATATATTGCTCTATTACCCAAGGAGTTCTCTAGCCATCCAAATATGTTTATACAATTCAATACTGATCCCACAATCCCACCAACACAGAACTGCTTGGTGTCAGTAACTATATCCACTTCTGCATACTGCTCCAGAAAGTGTGAAGAAAGCCTGTCATTCTCCAAAATACAGTGATCTTTAACAGCTGGATTCTGTTGGAATTAATGTTCTGAGCCAGGTTGCCAGTATTATTGGACATCTTCAGACCACCACTTCAAGCAGACATTATAAGGCCATTTAGTACAATGACAATACTGTATCCTCCTGGCAACAAACCCTGTGCAATAAAGGAAATATTGGAATACCTTATCTTTTCTTCCAAAAGCTGCTGCTCAACTTCTAGGAACTGATCCCCCAGTTTTCAGTTGTAAAAAGCATAGCAAAGACAAGCAACTGCAGGAATCATACAGAGCATCAAGAATTATTTTCTTCTAGTTAATGGTAAAGAACATGCCACTTGTAACACAGAACCTCAGCATCTCTGATTGTTAGCTTTATCTTATGCACCGGGGCACCAATTTTTAATCTGCAAACAGGGGGAATAACATTTTTATTTTAAATGAAGACCAAGACTTTCCAGGGAGAAAAAGTTAAGACACCATTCATTAATGAGTGCTTTGTAAATTAAGGGTTAAAAACTAGAGTCAGACTTTCTATCTAATCCTGCAAAGGGTAGACACTCGAACAGCTGCACTGTACCTCAATGATCATTCTGACTCATCTGCGCTTGCTGATTATGAAGACATCCACATCACAGGTTGGCCTCAACATCCACAAGGACAAGACCAAGATTCTTAGGATCAATTCCATCAATCAGTCTTACTGTATGGAGCTGAAACCTGGAGGACAACCAAAACAACCACCAGAAGATCCAGACCTTCATTAATAGCTGCCTCAGAAGGATTCTCCAGATCCGCTGGCCAGACACCATCAGTAACATCCACCTCTTGGAGAGGACCCATCAACTCCCAGCAGAGGAAGAAATTAGAAGGAGAAGGTGGGGCTGGATAGGACATACACTAGCCAACCAACATCACCAGACAGGCACTGCAGTATGAATGAATGAATGAATGAATGCGCTTGCTGACAAATTAGTATCACTAACATAGCTATCTTTAAGTGATATCCATGTTAAGTGGCAATAGGTTGCATAGCATGCAGCACTCAACATGATCAAAACAGGGCATATTCCTACATTCCTTTGCAACAGCCAAGGGCGGCTCTAGGTATTTTGCCACCCCAAGCACGGCAGGCAGGCTGCCTTCGACGGCTTGGCTGCGGGAGGTCCCCGGTCCCGCGGATTCGGCGGCACGCCTGCGGGAGGTCCGCTGAAGCTGCAGGACCAGCGGACCCTCTGCAGGCATGCTGCCGAAGGCAACCTGCCTGCCGCCCTCGCAGTGACTGGCAGAGCGCCCCTCGTGGCTTGCCACCCCAGGCACACGCTTGGCGTGCTGGTGCCTGGAGCCGCCCCTGGCAACAGCGTCAAGTTACCCAAGCAGAGTCTCTCCTTTTCACCCACTCAAACTTTAGGCAAAATCCTCCTCCTCAATGCCTAACCTTGCATCAGCAATTCAGAAAATAGTAGGCCAGTTAAGTGAGTGGGACTAGAAAGCCATGATCGTTTCACTCCCCTAGTGTTCAGAACAGTAAGCATCACTGATCATCACTGAGATCACCTGCTGAAGCAGTGTCAGTTTTCTACACTTTTTGCTATTGCAGTGTTCTAAAAATAGAAAAATGAAATTGTAAACTATAAGTGGCAGCAGAGGGACTAAGGAACAAGCCGTAGTACACAAAAAAAGCTTTTAACTAACATTTTAAGATGACTAGATTTCACATTAGGCGTATCCCTTTAAAAACAGCTTTACACAAAGATTCTGTATCCAGTTAATTCAGATGGGGAAGAAACCTCTGCATGTGGAGCCCAGATGCAAGCGAAGAGATATATCTATGAATCAAACAGATAGCCAAATCTGGCCAGAGCTGGGAGGGTATCATCAAAAGATTACTACATAAAAGCTTTTACTGTGTGGTAAAGCACTATTTGCTGGGCAGATAACATCTAAACAAGAACAGATTCAAGAAGAGTTCTGCTCATTTGAGCCTCCCAAAATCAGGCATACCCTTGCCTTGCTGCACTCTCTTACAAATTAAAAGTAGCAAGACTAACTTCCTGTAAAGCTCTAGCTCTTTGAAATGGATTCTCTAGGTGAGTTATCTGAAATACAAGGGTCCTTAGTCATGGGGGTACAAATGTACTGTTATTACCAGGTATGTTTTGGTAAAAAGGCCTTGGAGCTGAATATGTTCTTCTGTTTCAGCTATATGAAGTGCAGTATACAAATTCCCAATAATCTTTTTTAGGCCCAACCCCACTACCATCATAATCTGAACTATTTAAGAATCAAAACACATCAATACATCCAAACTCCATAATCTTTGTCAGAATCACAAGATACTACTTGCATCTGGCCAGTGGATCAAAGGATTGCCTTTATGTAAACAAATTTAAGAAAGCATTCACTAAAACAGATAATCTCAAGCAGAATGGACAGGGCCAACATATTAAACGATCTCCACATTAATGGCTTGGCATGGTACATATGTAAGCACAGCCACACTGTTTTGAACACATTTTGATTCACCATCACACAAGCAGTTTACTTGGGTGAGAAGGCAAGAGGGTGGAAAGAAAGACTCTTTCAGATAAGCCTATTGAAGAGAGGCCCATTAATATATTTTATTACTCTTAACACAATTAGATGTGCAGATTGGTTGGATATGCCAGACAATGAATAGAAACCATGACACAAAAGCACAAATGAGAATAATACGACCCAAGCATGTACATAAACAGACTTGTGCATAGTCACTTAGCTGGAATCCAAGGCAGAACAGCTGACTTAAAACTAAATAGAGGCTACCTTTACTTGTGCATTTCCAGTACAGACATCCTCAATTTAAAAAAAAATATTATATATATATACACACACACACACACACGAATTGGGCCCCCCCAAAATTATTAAATTGGTTTAAAAGATCATGAGATTTAAGAAAATTATTAATTTGAGGCTTTTTATTTGCCTTCTGGTGAGAGTCTTTTGGATACATTTGCATCCTGTTTTCAAGTTTTTATCTGCAACCAGGAGGACTAACTTCTTTTTTATTTTAAATGAAAACCAAGACACTTAATCACATGCCTCCAGGATCCAGGGCTTAAAGAAAATTGCTATCTATCACATGACTTTAATAAAAAAACGAGTATAGGTGCAGTGTTGATAGCATCAGGTATATGCAAATATGCATATGAATTTTTGCCCTTGGTCATATGACAATAGCAATAAAAGTGCCAAACATTTAGATTATACATGATCATATGCCTTGCACCTGTGAATTTTCACAGCAAAATGGATGTAGTCAAGTTTTAATAATAGAGTACTCCCACTTAGACTTCACTGAATTGCTATGGCTTATCAAAAGCTGAAACACAAAAAGTATAATTTAAAAAAATGTATTTTCTGCAATACATTTAATTGGATCCTAAACCTCAGAGAATTAGTGTCCCCTATGATTGGCTTTAATCTACACTGTCAATACCATGAAAACTTATCTCAGGTCTTAACTGCTACAATCTTGCCCCCTCAAATTCATTTAAAATGTTGCTGCTAAGGCAGTTTCTAGATAATACTTAGTCCTGCCATGAGTGCAGGGGACTCAACTAGATGACCTCTCAAGGGTCACTTCCAGTCCTATGATTCTATGACTCCTGGATAGCTGCTCTAACCATATCGGGTGGGTAATATCAGAAGTTGGTCCACTAAAAGTATTACCTCACACACCTTGTCTCTCTAACTACTAAGGAAACAATCACAACCAGATTAAATATAAAAAACTATTTAGGGTCTCTCACATTGTGCTCTACTAGTGACATTTAAAACAACTGTGTGACGCTAGCCAATATAAAAATTGTGCTAGAACTTCCTTGTTTTGCTTTGTGCACTGTAGCAACGTTTATATTAACTTCTCCAAGTCGGAAATAAGCCCTCTACTGCCTTCATTTTACAACATGCTACAGAAACTGGAGTATCATGTCTAGATTTCTAAGACAATATTGAAGGCACTTTTTCTTCTCTCTCCTAAGAAAAAGCACATTTTTTAGCTGTGGATCTAACATAGGACCTGTGGAGTTCTACAGAATAGTCTGCAACAATCTTCACCTTTAATACGCAGCACAGAGATCACCAGCAGCAGGCCATATGCCTGGATCAAGACTAAGTACTGCAGTTTCTGCAGCTTTGCTTACGTAGAGGGGCAGCTAAAATCTGCCGTCCTTCATGCAAATTAAGTGCTGCCCTCAACCTCCTGTCAAGTTGCCAATACACCCCCTTTAGCCAAAGTTTTGGATGCTTCTTTATTAACCGAAATATATACTATGAAAAGTACAAAGGAAAAAAGCAGGATAGGAACATTTAAAGAATCAAGGTATCACCTGCAGTACTTTCAACTGTATTTAATTTGATTGCCAAGTTCCTGACAGCAACATAAGAATTGCTGCCTGGAATACCGAAACAGATAAAAAGCTTTTCATTTCAATCCTGTGGGATACTTCATTGTCTGCAATAATGAAATGTAACAATTCTTACCAATGCTAGAGGTTTTACCAGCCCTCTAGAAAAAAAAATTAATTATGTATACATGGAGAATATTAGCAGTATAGATACAATCCAGATGTCTACATCCATTGACTGACTGATTTTTTCAGATTCCCATTTTGAGACTAAGGAAATTCTCAGATCAATTAAATATGCAGCTTTTAGGATGCACTTAAGGAACATTTGCTGTCCTTTGCAAAAGCACAGTACAAACTTACAGGAAGCCTGCAGCCTTCTGCAATGAAGACACCTATTGCTACTGTGGAGAAAGATAGAAGGTAAGGAAAGGGAAATTTTGTTGTTTGATCTCAAGCTTGCAGGCCCCAGATATGTGCTTTGTTTCCTTATGTGGGATGGGACATCTGCTCTGATATGCAGCAATGTGTGTCCACTCTACCATAGTCTAGTACTATCAAGCCCTCTGGTGGCCATTTGAGGACTTGAATCTAGGATGATAGACAAGCTGGCGATTGGGATGGAGGAAGGGATATGATTTTTGCCATGTATACACACTCAAAGGAGTAAAACATAGCATAGCTTTCTTCCCTCACTTCTGAAAGTAGCAATAGTATCAAGTTTTGAAGTAGCACCGTGTACTTGGAAGCAAGTAGCTAACAGCATACCTGTCTGCAGTTGGGTATTAAAGCTTGACATTTACTTCTCAGCTAACACCCACACCCACCCAAAGCCTATCATTTGAAAAAATTGGATTTAAACATTTAAATATTTTCCAAACAGGATAATATATATAATTCACTTTAGATGAATCAGAACAATGCAGGGCTTAAAAAAAACTATCTTCACAAGCTATCTAGACTTCAATTCAATGTCATTTTCACTGCTACAGCCTTTAGAGCTACATCACCACTGAAAGCCCTGAAGATTTGAGAGTTCCTCCAAAAGCCTGGATTTTGGGCCAAAAGATTGAGATTAAACAGGTAGACACAGCAGCCAGCTGCAAATAGGGTGACCAGATGTCCCAATTTTATAGGGACAGTCCCGATATTTGGGGCTTTTTCTTATATAGAGGCCTATTACCCCCCACCCCCTGTCCTGATTTTTCACACTTGCTATCTGGTCACCCTAGCTGCAAAACATACAGAAGGCTTTGTACACACCCAAAGCAATCCTCCAGCATTATGTAAAGATCACAACGTAGTAAGAGGATTACCTGGAATTTGCCAAATTATATCCAGCCACTTGCTAGGTATAGTCTAAAACTTCCCAGGAATTGATATCCCAATGGGGAAAGCACCACTTGAGGGTTTTTTAAAATTAACATTTAGTCTCACTTTGAGACAAATTCCCATCTGACTATACTGCTATTCTCATTACCCCTTCTCTTCCCTTACCCACCCCTCAGTATTCATACAGTTCACACAAGTCCATGCTGGGGCCCATCTGACTGTTTGTTAAGCTCATCTAATCTGGCTCATGGATTTAAAAAAACCCCACAACTTTAGCAGAGATGGAATAGCTGGATCCTGACATGAAATATGACTAAACTCATTTCTGACTGAGGAAAGTCAATCTCAGCAGCAAAGATCCTGCTGTGGAAACACATTCCAGCATTTTAACATGAATAAATTAACAAGTGAGAGTTGAAGAAGTCTGATCCATTAAAGTTAGTTTCCTCCCTCATGAAAGAATAAAGCAGTTTTGGAGTCATTCTAGAGCTTTGAATGTGAAACTCTTACTGAATGTTATGTAGCAATTTCTGTGCTCAAAAGCATTTAATCAAACATTAAAACAGAGCCTTATGCTTCTCTACAAGCTAGGCCATTTCATAGTGCCACACAGTGTTTAAGTCTGATTTATTCTACAGGATTTACTCAGTGGCAGGTAGCACATATTCAACCCTACTTTATATATTGTCAAAAGCATTTTTTAAATGGAGATTTGTTGAACAGTCATAACACGTGGCTTTGATGAGAAACCACGGTCTTTTTCACAAGCAAGTTGATTTCCCAACACCTCTTCAAGAAAAAAAAAAAGTAGCACATAATGGGCTCAAGAGCCAAGAACGGCTTGTAGTAAACTGACACCATTTGAGATTGCAGAGGTAGACAAGCCTTAACAGCGAAGCATGTACAAAGCGACAAAAAGCTAAAAAAGCTTTAGTTTATGCACCCACAGTAATCAGGCTCTTACTTTGGAGAGATCAAAACATCATCAAAATAGGGACTCTACAATGCTTATGATTTCCATTGCCAGTTACTCCAAGGGTATTTGAACATCAAATTCTTCACAAGATTCCATCAGAAAAATCTCTTCAAAACCCACAAAAGCTCATGCTCCAATACGTCTGTTAGTCTATAAGGTGCCACAGGACTCTTTGCTGCTTTTACAGATCCAGACTAACACAGCTACCCCTCTGATACTCTTCAAAACTAAATCTTTGATGCTAAATGTGAAAAAGTTATTTCCCACCCCCAATTTTTTCCACAATGCACAAGTCAATATCTACTATTACAAAAATCTGTTAATTAAACCAAGAGGAGCACATGACTAATCTGAGTAATCACATGATGTTTTGCCACAGCCTTCATCCTTCCTCGTCACCCTCCCCGTTTATCCCCCCTCATCACAACATATCTAATATTAGACTAAGCTTTTCAGAGCAGGCACATTTTTTAGTTCTGTATTGTAAAGTACCTAACACTTTCAAGATAATGTAAAATAAAATGTATGATGTGGATCAAATTCCTACGTGCAGTCCAAAGCCACACCAGACGGGGACTCTAGGACCATCCCTCGTTCTGACTGATGACCATTTTAGTCCTTTTATATACACCCCCTTTACCCACCTTCATAAGTACCAAGATTAGTGTAAATCTCCCTTCTTCCACAATGAGGAGCAGGTTACCTCGTTAGAGGCAGAGAGTACTTTGCTTTTATTTACATACCACATTTCATGAGAGGATGACAAAAAGTGATTCACATAGGTGGGTTTTAGCACCATTTTAGAATTGCAGAAACAGGCACAGGGAAGTTAAGGAAGTAGCCCGAAAGTATATGCTGAGTCAGTGGCCGAGTAAAGGAGCAGAATACAAGGCTCCTGAATCCCAGTCCCTTCCTCTAACGCAGCCAGAAAAAAGTCTATTCATCCACCCATCTGGAAAAAGCAGATATTTTCCCCCCATAATCACCAGATTATGTCTGCTATTCATTTGAGCTGGCAAAATTTCCAAGTCAGTAGTGAATGATGCCAAACCTGTTTGTAAACACAGACAGTGAAGAGTGCTCCTGCAGCAAGAGATTAACCTTTTCCTCCCCTCACCCAAAGGCATGCAAAGCCCAATTTGAAGTGCTGGAAAGGCAGTACAGTCTAGTGGTTAGAGCACAAGACTGTCCGATAACATGGATTCTATTCCTCATTTAACCACTGACATTATGGGCAGCACTGCCAAGTGATTTAACCTCTGTGACTCAGTTTCTCCATACAGAAAGTAAGGATAATATCCCCCCCCTTATACATTTATGGGATTTGGGGTGAAAATATTTAGCATATGAAGTAATATTTAATACTCGTGTAGCACCTTCCGTCTGAGGAGGCCAAAGCACTTTACAAACATTAAACTCCATAATATCAGTTCCTGGGAGTTAGGAATGTTAAGTATCCCCATTTTACAGGATGGGAAATTAAGGCAGAGGGTAAGTGATTTTTTCTAAAATCAAACACCAAGACAGAGGCAGAGTCAGGATTAGAATCCAGACCGCTTCACTCCCAGTCCCAAAGTGTAATCATTAGATATTGCTTAGTTTAAAATGGTGTACAAAAAGTTTTAAGAGGCCTAACAGCATGGAACCCACTGTCTGCTTATTGTAATATTTATGTACGGTGCAACCATTTGGTCTGATGCTTATAGACACTTACTTTCTACCTGACCACCGTCTGTGTGGGGTTTGCTTTTTGGTTCCTGGCTCCCAGCCTTTGCATCATCATCATCATCATCCAGTAGGGGGATATAGTCTGTTTTACCCACTGTTTCTCCAACCACATCATCAAATTTCTCTGCTTCCAGGGTGGCAATGAAGTCTCGTTTCACTTCTTCCTCAATTTCTGCTGGTGGTTCTGTCAGAGCATCCGCAAGACTGAGATTGTGATCGAAGTCAGCCATGCTTTAGCACCTCTGTAACCTGAAGAATGAGAAAAATCATATTTTTAGTAAGAGATCTAATACTACTAGGAGATTGATGCTGGCAGCTGTGTTCACCTGCCTTCACAGTGTTGTAATTCCCAGATGCCCAGAAAACAAAATTAAAGACAACACAGTTCTCCTGAATCAAATGTTTTTACTGTATGATCCACATTAAACTTCATATAGTGTTTGCAATCAGATCATAAAACAAAAACTACTAGATGGCTAGCAACTAAGAATTAGCCTAATCTTACATTTTGTTCTCTTGTGTGTCCTCCAGAGCCGAGAGTTAATTCAGTATCCTCAGCAGCAAACAACTGACACAAGGCAATCTAGTTCTTGGGCAGGACTCCACCCAGCCTCCCCTATGGAGATTATGTTTTACATAATCTCTGGTGTATACCTTAAATCTCAGTGTTGCTTTTCATCCCTTCCACACAGAGGTTCTGCAGCATGTTTCTGTCCTCAGCAGACCTGGCTAGTGACTGTAAACTTTCCCCTTCCCAGCATTTACGTTGGAAGGTAAAGTGCTAATAAATTAAATGCTAAAAATCTCAATGCTCCTAGTTTAATGACTCAATGAGATAATATTTCAATCCTTTCCCTTTATGTAGATCAGTGTTCAATGTAGCTCTCTGTGAGAGGCAGCAGACAACCTATATTAATCAACCCACTCGATTACTGCAGAAGCTCTTTGGGTACACAGCAAAGATCTCTTTGTGGGGTGGATTCCTGGATTTTAAAAGAGCTTAAAGAGCAATGCACCAATGAGAGGCAAGGGAAAAAAAGTTTAGCTTTATTGTTCAACAGAATCTTCAAATGCTGTTTTTTCCAGACTAAATTTTTAGACTGCTCTGTACTACAGAAGTATTGAAAGTCCCATTCATATGACCTGTCCATCCAAAGAATGTCTTCAAGCATGGCCAGAAATAAAAACATATACCACAGGGGTATCTAAATGGGGACATTTCAAACCCCATAATACACTCAATTAAGTTCACTTCAACTTTTTAACCATTTACTGTTATGTACTGAATCCGGATTAGCTTCAGATAGATTTGCTCCACATTTAGAAGCATGGATAATCTGTGTAAAAAGTTGCTGCTCTTTTAAAGATTTAGTTCTCCCTTTTTAAAAAAATCCAGTAAGCTATTGTGTTTAAAAAAAAAAGCATATACAAGACAAAAATGAGGAAGGAAAAAATGGAAAAGGAAAAATGAGTATAAGTGTAACAACAAAGGTAGACGTTTAACCACCACATTCACTCAACATATTATAAAATTTATTATAAAGTTCATATGCCTAAGCAATATAAGGTCATTATGCATTCTGACAGACAAGACCCATTATGGCTGACTAAAATGGTACTTATATCAGTCAATATTGTAACAACTCTTTGGCTACATAGGACTTAAGAATTTGTCGCTATGCTGCTCACCGTAGTTTTATGGCAACAGCATAACCCAGATCCTCCTGCACCAAAGCAGAGGCCGCTACTACTTCAGTGGCAGAAAGTCTGTTAACTGTTAGGAGTATATGGCTTCTGACACAGAGAAATCCTGATTCCAGCCAGTGGAGTGCAGTGTTACAGATACGTCAGTATATTCCCATGTTTTCAAGAGACTGTTATTTACCCAATTATGTTCATGCAGGCACTGGAAAGTTTGAAGATTTTAGCCAAAATATACACCTTTATATAATAGTACCCCTTTTCCAGCACTGGGCTGTTCAAGGAGCAGCTGTGATCTTTTAAGTGTACAAAGCTTTAATAGCTATTGTTTATAAAGCTGAAAGCCTTTCAACTTCAGATTTTTGTTTTCTTTTAGCTCCCAGTCCCTTGCCTACTGTTACAATGGACAGTGAAAAAAGTTGAGGAACAAGATTTGGTCCAGGTCCCATGTTTAAAGGCTTACGGCATTTAACTATTTGTGGTCAAGTTTTCAGAAGCACCTAATGGAACTTAAGATCCTAAGCATACTATGTCACTTATGAAAAGTTTACCCTGGTATTTGTCTCAGCCCTGATAGGTAACAAGAGAGCAGACCTGAGAGTGATGTAATTTCAGCCACCACCTGGCTTGATTTCTACTTCTGCAGACACTTGAGGTTAGCTGCCACTGTCTCAGGAAAAGTTAGAGCTATAAACAAACACTTTACTCCTTTCATTTGAAAGCTGACATGAAGCACTGGTTTTCTGACACTATAATCTTTAAGTAGCAATTTATGGGATAGCCATTACTAAAACCATGTCACAAAACTGAAGTAACAGAAGCAAAATTGTAGTCAGAAAGCAGTTATAATGTCCAATACCCTGCAGCAGAGTTAAGGACCATAAAGAGTGTTTAAAAGTATATTATGAATAAAACAAAACAATTATATTGGTCCACTCCTAGATGGAAATGGTAGAACTGTCAATAATGCAGAAAAGCCAAGTCTTTAATAAATATTTCTGTTCTGTGTTTGGGAAAAATCAGATGTGGACATATCATGCTGATGAAACACTTTCCTTTCTAAGAGGAGGATATTAAAGAGCAGCTGCTAAAGTTGGACACTTTTAAATCAACAAGTCCAGATAGCCTGCATCCTAGAGTTTTAAGAGAGCTGGCCGAAGAGCTTGCTGGACCATTAAAGTTGGTTCTTAACTCTTGGAACTCTGGGAGAGTTCCAGAAGATGGGAAGAAATCTAACATTGTGGCAATATTTAAAAAGAATAAAGAGGATAACAACTGAAGTAACTAAAGACCAGTCAGCCAGATATTGATCCCTGGCAAGATAATGGTGTGATGCTCTGTACCTGGGAAGGGAACACTCTACACCCCCATGTTCATCTTTATAAAATGACTGTGCGGTATCCAATGCAAAGTTTGTCATGCTGGGTGTCTTCGGAAGGCTCATGATGCACTGAGCATGGTTGTTATAATGATATTACAGTAATGGTTACAGTAATGTTATAGGTTATAATTTCATGTATGTAGTTATGAGGCTGAAAATGTATCCTCATGGCTTAAAATAAGCCCAGGCAAAAACTCTCCAAGAGCAGAGAGGCAGTTCACACCTCATCAGGGCAGGTCTGGGACAAACCCAGCCCAGCCTCAAAGGAACAAAGGACGCTGGCCTAGGCAGCAACAAAAGAATCTGTTAGACTCTCGGGGGAGTCACCCCCCTTCCTTTGGTCAGTTTGGAACTGCTCACCTGACTCTGACATCTACAGACACCACACCAAGCGACTGAAGCACTGATCAAAGGGGAGAGCCTGGCTGAAGACCAACCAGCCAGCCTATGGTGAGAAGCATCTAAGCCTTGGTCTACACTACGAGTTTAGGTCGAATTTAGCAGCGCTAGATTGATTTAACCCTGCACCAGTCCACATGATGAAGCATTTTTGTCGACTTAAAGGGCTCTTAAAACTGATTTCTGTACTCCTCCCCAACAAGGGGTTTAGCACTGAAATCGACTCTGCTAGCTCGAATTTGGGGTAATGTGGATGCAATTTGATGGTGGCCTCTGGGGGCTATCCCAGAGTGCTCCACTGTGACCACTCTGGACAGCACTCTCAACTCAGATGCACTGGCCAGGTGGTCAGGAAAAGCCCCGCAAACTTTTGAATTTCATTTCCTGTTTGGCCAGCGTAGGGAGCTGATCAGCACAGGTGACCATGGAGTCCGAGAATAGCAAAAGAGCTCCAGCATGGACCGAACAGGAGGTACGGGATCTGAACGCTGTATGGGGAGACGAATCCATGCTATCCAAACTCTGTTCCAAAAGGAGATTTTTCTTCAAAAAATCATCAAGGGCATAAAGGACAGAGGTTATAACAGGGACCCGCAGCAGTGCCGCGTGAAGCCTACCAAAGAACCAGAGAGGCAAACGGCCGCTCCAGGTCAGAGCCCCAGACATGCCGCTTCTATGATGAGCTGCATGCCATTCTAGGGGGTGCCCCTACAACTACCCCACCCATGTGCTTCCCTCCTCCCTCACCCCTCCCAGGCTACCTTGGCAGTTATCCCCCTATTTGTGTGATGAATTAATAAAGAATGCATGAATTTGAAACAACAATGACTTTATTGCCTCTGCAAGCGGAGATCAAAGGAGGGAGGGGAGGGCAGTTGGCTTACAGGGAAGTAGAGTGAACCAACGGGGCAGGTTTTCATCAAGGAGAAACAAAGAACTGGTTTCCAAAGCTTCTCTGATGCACAGCATGCCCTGCTATGCTCTTCTAACCGCCCTGGTGTCTGGCTGCGTGTAATCAGCAGCCAGGCCATTTGCCTCAACCTCTCACCCTGCCATAAACGTCTCCCCCTGTGACGTTATGAGTGTGATATAATATCTCACTGAAAGATGACAGGGCCAGAAAGAGTTAATTAACTCATAGACTGACCTGACCCATGGGTGAACCTTGAGGAGGGGTTAGGAAGATATGTAAATAACTAGAGCTTTGAAATGCAAGTCTGCATTGTTAGAGGTAGAAGGGGAGATGTTTGCTCAGGTCTTGTGATGGCAGCAAACAAGTCTTGTCTATTGCTATAGTTTTAATTCAAAGATCAAAAAGGGAATATTAACATTTATGATGATACTTGAGTGAAATAGTATTATTGTCTATGTGTCTCTTTGAAGGTTATGCTAACCTGTATCTGAACTGTTTAATGAATAAATTACTCTGTGCTAATTGCCAGGATATTTGGGAGAAGGAATTAAACCTATTGTTTTCTCAGGCTGAAAGGCTGCTGGAAATGTATAAGAAGCCTGGGACACAGTCCTTCTTCATCTCAGATCTGCTTTGGGTTTCAAGAGGGGGAAACCTTAAGCCATAAGGATTGAGATCCCCAGTCATTGACTGGAGCCACCCTGAATATGGAAATTGGACTATAACCTATGGACTATTTCTAAAAGAACTTTTGGCAAC
Organism: Mauremys reevesii; assembly: GCF_016161935.1. Classification (NCBI taxonomy): domain Eukaryota; kingdom Metazoa; phylum Chordata; order Testudines; family Geoemydidae; genus Mauremys; species Mauremys reevesii. The sequence goes on along the minus strand of NC_052624.1, from coordinate 3,208,284 downwards.
TACAAGCTCATCTCTGCTGTGTATCTGAACCTCAAAAATTGAATTCAAGTCTCTCTGTAGATTAATCTTTTAACCAACACTCTCTCTCTTTTCTTTTTTAATAAATTTTAGCTTAGTTAATAAGAATTGGCTATAGCGTGTATTTTGGGTAAGATCTAAGTTATAATTGGACCTGGATATGTGGCTGATCCTTTGGGATTGGAAGAACCTTTTCTTTTATATGATGAAGTAAGATTCTCAGGAATCATCATCATATCTGACAGGTGTGTCTGGACGGAGGCCTGAGGCTGGGCACTTTAAGGGAACTGCGTGGTTTGGACTTCTAAGTGACCGGTGAGGTACTGTAGAAGCTGTTTTGTGCTGGTTGGTAAATCTAAGTATTGGAATAACCACCAGCATTTGGGGTTTGTCTGCCCCGTTTGGTTTGCAGTTCACCCTGATTGAGTGACCTCAGCTGGCTCCCACGGGCAGCACCGTCACACCCCCTTACTCTCACAGAAGCAGTAATAACGATGGGAATATTGGTTTTGCTGAGGTCTAACCGAGTCAGTAAACTAAGCCAGCGAGCTTTTAAACATCCAAATGCACATTCTACCACCATTATTCACTTGCTCAGCCTATAGTTGAACTGCTCCTTACTACTGTCCAGGCTTCATAGGCCACGGAAGCAAGGGGTAGGCGCGACCATGCGGTGCTGCCGACTGGGAGGGCAGCCTGAGGCAGAAGCCTCCAGCTGGCATGATATTCCAGGCAGGACTAAATCTCCATTAGACGAAACTTAAAGAAGAGAATGAACTGGAGTCATTCCCATTTTTGTCCAGACACCACCAACCGACGTGTGCCCAGGCGCCCCTGACCAACCTAATCGAGGTCGGCCAGGAGCACCCATGGGACGACAACAGCTAGCAGTCATATTGCACCATCTGCCATCTGCAAGGCAAGGCAAGGGGATGCTGCTGTGTAGCACTTCAGTACTGTGTCTGCCAGCAGCACCCAGGAGACATACGGTGACAGTGAGCTGAGCGGGCTCCATGCTTGCCGTGGTATGTCGTCTACACGGGTAACCCAGGACAAAAAGCGAGAAGCTATTTTTTGCCGTTGCTTTCACGGAGGGAAGAAGGGAGGGAGGGGGGCCTGAGGTCATGTACCCAGAACCACCCGTGACAATGTTTTTGCCCCATCAGGCATTGGGAGCTCAACCCAGAATTCCAATGGGTGGCAGAGACTGCGGGAACTGTGGGATAGCTACACAGTGCAACGCTCCAAAAGTCGACGCTAGCCTCAGTACTGTGAACGCACACCGCCAACTTAATGCGCTTAATGGGGACACACACAATCGACTGTATCAAATTGATTTTTAAAAAACGGCTTCTATTAAATTGACCTAATTTCATAGTGTAGACATACCCTACGTTTGTAAGGGCAATGAAAGTGTTAAGATCAGCTTAGAATGTGTTTTGTTTTTATTTCATTTGACCAAATCTGACTTATGTTTTGACTTATAATCACTTAAAATCTATCTTCATAGTTAAATTTGTTTATTCTACCTGAAGCGGTGCATTTGGTTTGAAGTGTGTCAGAGGTTCCCCCTGGGATAACAAGCCTGATACATATAAATTTTTTTGTTAAATTGACAAACTCATATAAGCTTGCAGCATCCAGCAGGCATAACTGGGCACTGCAAGATGGAGGTTCCTAGAGTTGTGTCTGGGACCGGAAATATTGGCTAGTGTCATTTGATTGCACAACCCAAGGAGCAGCTTACATACCAGAGACTGTGCGTGAACAGCCCAGGAGTGGAGGTTCTCACAGCAGAGTAGGGTAAGGCTGGCTCCGAGAGTCAAGGATTGGAGTGACCTAGCAGATCACCGGTCCAGATAACACCAGAGAGGAACGTCACAAATGGACTGGGATATGGGATTTGATTAATATTAATAATAATGATATGGGACTTGATCAAGAATTAAAGGAGGGGTACTGTAATTAATGCAAATCAGCATGGGTTTATGGAAATCCTGTCAAATTAATTTGACATCTTCTTTTCAATACCATTACAAGTTTGGTTGATAAAAGTAATAATTTTGATGTAATATATTTAGACTTCTGAAGTCATTTGACTTGGTACCACAAAACATTTTGATTAAGAAACCAGAATGATACAAAATCAACATGGAACTCTCATTAAATGGATTAAAAACTGACTCAATTACAGGTCTCAAAATGTAACGGTCAACAGGGAATTATTTTCCAGCAGGTATGTTTCCAGTGGGTCCTGCAGAGATTGATAAAAATATTAAATAAGGCCAAGAACCAATGACCTGGAAGAAAATAAAGTCACCACTGAAAGTTTGCGGATGACACAAAAACTGTGGGAGTGGTAAATAATAAAGAGGCCAGGTTACTGTCAGAGTGATCTGGATCATTTGATAAGCTAGAGACAAGGCAACCATCTATATTTTAATATGGTCAAATGTAAGTATATACATCTAGGAACAAAGAACATAGGCCACACTTACAGGATGGGGGACTCTATCCTGGGCAGCAGTGACTCTGAACAAATTTTAAGGGTCATGGTGGATAGTAAGTTGAACATGAGCTCCCAGTACAATGGTGACAGGTTTCCGGGTGGTAGCCGTGTTAGTCTGTATCAGCAAAAACAAGGAGGAGAAGTCCTTGTGGCACCTTAGAGACTAACAAATTTATTGGGCATAAGCTTTAATAATTTAATATAAAATAATCTATGAGATAGGTATATCTCCATATAACTGGAAGGGACCCTGAAAGGTCATTGAGTCTGGCCCCCTGCCTTCACTAGCAGGACCAAGTACTGATTTTTTGCCCCAGATCCTTAAGTGGCCCCCTCAAGGATTGAACTCACAACCCTGGGTTTAGCAGGCCAATGCTCAAACCACTGAGCTATCCCTCCTCCCTAAAGCTTTTTGTGGTGTGGCCCAAAAAAAGCTAATGAGACCCTTGGGTGCATAAATAGGGTACTCTCAAGATGGAGTAGAGAGGTTACATTATCTCTGTATTTAGCACTGGCTTGACCATTATTGGACTACTGCATCCAGTTCTAGTAACCATAGTTCAAGAAGGATGCTAATAAATTGGAGAGGGTTCAGAGAAGAGCCACAAGAATGATTAAAGGATTAGAAAACATGCTTTGTGGTGGTAGAATCATAAGGTCAGAAGGGACTGCAAGAGTCATCTAGTCTAACCCGCTGCCAAATGCAGAATTTGTTGCATCTAACCATGCTCCAGGTATTGGCAAATTGAATGTTTTAGACATTGCTCTAGTTACTAGAGTCTAGTAGCTTCCCAGGTATCAAGGTCAGGCTGACTGGTCTATAGTTCCTCAGCTTCTCCTTTTTCCCCTTTTAAAAGACTGACACTATGTTAACCCTTCTCCAGTCTTCCAGCACTCTCCTGTCATCCATGAATGATTCTGAGATTTCTTGAGCTAATTCCTTCAGCACCCTGGGGTGAATAGCATCAGGCCCTGCTGACTTGAGTTCATTCAAATTAGTCAGAGGATCTCTGATGTGTTTTTATCCTGATCTGCATCTCTTCCCCTTTATTGTCTATGGTAACTTTACCAGTCATCCAGTCACATCTTTTGTGACAAGACTGAAACAAAGTAGGCATTGAGCAGTTCTGCCTTCCTATCACCTTCCATTACCAGCTGACCTTCTTCATTGAGCAGCAGACCCTCACTGTCCCTGATCTTTCTTTTTTGGTAAACAGAAGGAGCTCAATCTATTTAAAGAGAAGATTAAGGGTTCAGAGAGTCTATAAGTAGCCATATATGGAACAAAAATTTGATAATGGGCTCTTCAATCTAGCAAACCAAAATACAATGGTTGGAAGCTGACGCTAGACAAATTCAGACTAGAAATAAGGCGCAGTTTAACAGTGAGAGTGATTAAGCACTTGAACAATATAACAAGGGCTGTGGCAGATTCTTCATCACTGGCAATTTTTAAATCATGATTGGACGTTTTTCTAACATATAGGCTCTAGTTAAAACAGCAATTATTTCATGGAGGCTCTATGGCTTGGTGTTATGCAGGTGGTCAGATTAGATGAGTTGTTTTCAACCTATGGTCTAAAATTTCCAAAAGGGTCCACACCTCCATTTTAAACTTTTTAGGGGTCCACAAATGAAAAAAAAGGGTGAAACCCACTGGACTAGATGATCACAGAGGTCCCTTCTGGCCTTACAATCTATGAATGACAGAACTGGGGCTAGAAATGCACACTATTTACAGATGGAAACCCGATTCCTGGCATTTGTTTCTAACAATGACCGTCACAAAGTATACCTCATAGGAGTCACAGACTTTTCATTCCAGTAATACTATCTTCTATTCCAGGTCAATGCCAATACAACAAGTCCTAAGACTCGTAATTTCATTTTGCAAATAACAATCAATTTGAACAATTATTTTTAGACAAGTCCCAAAAATGGCTCAGCCCCCTGTTTTTACACACTTCCATGTGTTCGTGACCACACAGTCCTCTGAGCACACATTGCAATCAACTGTTGATCAAAATACTAAAATATTTCCACCAGCTTGCAGTTTTCATTCAGCCAGTGAAGACATCAGCACCCTTTTTATTATTTGTATTAGTCTCAAAGTCTTGAGTTATTTGTTAGCAGAGCTTCCTCTCAGCAACAGAGTTTAGAACTGCCCAGAATAGTAAATCATGGCCATCCTCGTACTCAGATGGAAACTATTACTGACTTGAAATATAGGCCCTACTAACATTCATCTGCCCTTGTATAATAAAGGTTGAGTAAGCATCTAAAGCCAACTCCAGATGGCCTGCAAACCAATGTGTCCCCATATCTCTTGGATTGTAAGGAAAGCCTCGGTTTATGTCCAATCCAAACATTTCAGAAACAGTTAAGCAGCTGTTGTCCGTGGAAGTATTTTCTGTTGCTTTCCTTCAAAGCCTGCCTAATCACACACTCACCAGGATGATAACTATTTACGCTACTGAGCCACACAATAGAACAGTATCTAATCAGAGGCAGAAACTGCAGCATAGGTGCTTAGAGAAGAAACTGGTTATAATGCTTAGGGCACCATCTGGGATGGTCCCATCTAAACTAAGTTGTAGCGATATTGCATCAAAAAAGACTGCATGATACTCATTTTCAAAAGAATGGATAGTTTGGGTCAACCTAATCTCCATAAAATAGGATGGAGGATTTAGCACATTCAAACCTATACAGCAAGTGAGGAATTACAGAAACTGACTTTCTGTACACTTATGGGAAGTAAATATCCTGATGTTCAATTTCATAAGTTATGTGGTAGTTATGCAACATCAGCACAACTAACTGGAAGACTTAAGTCAAGTCATGTTATTGGAACTTAATATAAAATTTATCTCTAATGGAGTCTCTGAAGGCATAGCAAATTGGCAGACTGATGTGCCAACACAAAACTACCTTGTGGCAATGGGCAAACCTCAAGTGGTTCTGAGGATCTCAGCCTACTTCCCAGTCAAGAAAGAATCTTGAAATTCGCTTCAGAGGCTTCCTTCCTCAGTTAACTCAGGAGATGGCTTCAGAGTGACAGGTGACACCATCCCCCTCGCCCTAGGAGCACAGCAGTAGCACAAACAGCACTCATTCCTGCTCAGCCTTTCCCCAACCCTTACCGTTACATGCTCCCCTCTCTCACTTAAGGCAGCATTCCTCAAAGGTACAAAGCAGGTTAGCACAACAACTAAAAACAACAGAAGACCTACCTGTATAGTTGTTATTTACACATTTGTAAGTGCCCCTCATACCAGCTAACTCTGTCTCATGCAGGGAGAAATGAATTGCAGCATCTGTGAGTAATGCTTTCTATCATTTTCAGTCTGCTAGGAGACTCCATCCCATCCTGATGGGTGATGACCTAGCCTCAGTTATTCACGCTTTTGTCACTTCTGGGAAGGACTACAGCAATGTGATATACCTGGGCATGAAGCCTTCAAACACTTCGGAAACTCCAACTAGTACAGAACACTGCAGCGCATCTCCTCAGCAACCCAGGCTACATCAAATCTGTCTTCCACTCTGTAGACTTGTTTCCCACAAAATTTCTAATCAAGGTCTCAGTCTTTATCTTCAGGGCACTTCATGGCCTGGGCCCAGGATATCTAAAAGATTGCCTTAAGTTCCAGGATGAAAACACTGGTCGACAGTTATACTCTGGCACAATGAACTCTTTATAATAAGGGTATATCTCAGGAGTCAGCAACCTTTCAGAAGCAGTGTGCCGAGTCTTCATTTATTCACTTTAATTTAAGGTTTTGCGTGCCGGTCATACATTTTAATGTTTTTTAGAAGGTCTCTCTCTATAAATCTATATATTATATAACTAAACTATTGTTGTATTGTAAAATAAACAAGGTTTATTCTTGGTTCCAAAATGTTTAAGAAGCTTCATTTAAAATTAAATTAAAATGTTGATCTTACGCCGCCGGCCCGCTCAGCTCGCTGCTGGTCTGGGGTTCTGTTCACCTAGGCTGGCAGCGGGCTGAGCGGGGCCTGCGGCCAGGACCCCAGCTGGCAAGGGTCCGGCAGCCAGAACCCCAGACCGGCAGTGGGCTGTGCGGGGCCGGTGACCGGGACCCCAGACCAGCAGCAGGCTGAGCGGCTCAGCCCACAGCCGCTCAGGGGTTCCAACCGCTGGCTCCTGCCAGCCGGGATCCCAGCTGCCGGACCCACTCAACCCGCTGCCAGTCTGGGGTCCCATCCCTGCCCACATACAGTGGGGTACCTACCTACTCCCTGGTTCTGGCCCATTCTCTTCTCTCTACACTGAGCTGAGGGTGGGAGTGCACTGAGCACAGGGCTGGGGGTGAAGGGTCTGGCCAGGAGCTAGAATGAAGGAGGGGGCTCAGGGTTGGGGCAGGAGGTTTGGGTGTGGGGCACTTACCTGGGCAGCCCCCATTTGGTGCAAGGGTGCAGGTGGGAATGTGGGATGGGGAGGTGCAAGAGCTCCTGTTTGCTCAGGGTGGGGATGTGGGGGGTGCAAGAATCAGGACAAATGTCTGGGGGCATGTGAGGGGGTGCAGGTGTCAGGGCAGGGGATGGGGGCTGGGTATGTGTGGGGTGCCAGAGTCAGGGCTGGGGTCGTGGGGGTGGAGTCAAGCAGAGGGCTGAGTGCGTATGAGGAGGGTACAGGGCTCAGGGCAGGAACCTGGGGGGTGTGCGGGGCACAGGGCTGGGGTGGGGGGGGGCAGGGCAGGGGGCTGGAGGGGATATGCCCCTATTCTACCACCACCCCTTCCCCAAGCCCCTGCCCCGCTTCTTCTCTGCCTCTGCTGGGAGCAGCGGGGAGGGAGGGAGGGAGGGAGGGACAGACGGAGAGGCGGAGGAGGGGCAGGAACCCAGTACACTTTGGGAAGAGGCAGGGGAGCCAGCAGGACCAAGCTTCTGCCCCCTGTCCCTTGCCTCCTGCCCCCATGGGGTGGGAGGGCGGGGGGAGCAGAGGGTGGACAAGAGCGGGCTGGGCAGGATTTTTAATGGCACACATGCCATAGGTTGCCGACCCCTGGTATATCTCATCTGTAGTACAGGAGAGAGCGCTTTCTCAAGCCTGACTGAGACTGTGGAATGAACCCCCCCAGGAACTAAAGACCATCACAAACCTTAACACCTTCTGCTCCAAGTGCATGGCATAGTTCTTTGACTATGCCTTCTCACAAAGACATAGCAACACATATTTTTTTTTAAAACATAAAACCCTACCAAAACATGACATTGCACTGCACACATTTCTCCCCCTGGGGAGAGGATGAGAGTACAAACAACATGTGACTGATGTGTAGTCATGGTTTATCACACTACTGGAAGGCGCTCAGATTTAAAAATTTTATTAAGATGTTTAAAAAAAAAGGTGAACGGTACAGAGTTTAAGCATAGAAGTTTCTGGTTATCAGGGAATAACGTACAGACTATCGAGGGTGAAAAGTTCGGTTTAAGATCGGGTGTCGTAAGGAATACATAATCTACAATATCCCCGATTGGGGGTAAAAGGTTGATGGGTCAAAGTACAGACATTGAGATATGAGGGTATGATGTTCATATAATGGCTATGTTCAGGTGTGGAGTATAATGAGTGGATATGATGATGAGGATGGATTGATTGATGAGTGTGGTATGAGAATCTATGTAGAATAAAAAATAGAATATACTGTCCTACACGCTGCACATTCCCTCGGTCTGCGTAACCCCTTGCCAGCCTGTGAGCTTTTCACTGACTCACCCTTGGTAGCCTCTCCCTGCTCAACCCCCTAGGGTCTTCGGGGTTTTACAGCTCCTTTGATCCCAGACTAAGCCTTGGGAAAAGTAAACCATTCTAGCCTAGATGGACTGAGATAGTTTATCAGCCACTGATGATATCTTTGCTGCTTTGAAGGTGTGTACCTGAGGCTCTTATCTTTGCCATAGTTTCATTTCCTGTGGGTTTTCTCATTTACAGCTTCCTTTAACATAACTCCATAGCAAGTAACCCCTCATAATCAAACAGAGGCTAGGCACCATATATTTCATTAAAAAAATATATATTTTTTCAGTTCATCACACCCCAGCTCGTTTTATTTTGCAACTCACCGAGCTAGAGGAGCAGAGCAGCTGAATGAAGATTGTCAGCAGAATGGATTCTTATGTACCATTCCTCTCCAAACTCTCTGTATGCGGAATCATAGTCAGATCAAGAATCAATCCCCTTCCCCATCCACAAACAAGAAGATGAAAAGACAGGTGGAGACAGAGCAAGGGTTTTCAGAAGGCATTTTTATGAGCACTATATAGTAGGCAGACTATTTACATCTTATGTTGAATACATATGTTTTCTGTGCACAGAGACTTGCCTCCTACAGATTTTGGCAAAGGAGATATTCTTCTTAGGGAAACAGACTATATATTACAAACACCACCCTCTGTCAGCCATGTAATGCAGACAGCAGACTGCTTGCTGAAGTCTGATCCTTGTAGGAATTGACACTGTCTCCAGCTATGACAGACACTGGAAGTGAGCTTTTCACAACCATCCAGATCACTGTTTTGAAATACAGCAGCTTTAGAAAGGATTCACTGTTCTTATGATTTGTAGCAAATGAACTTTACCCCTAGACTAGAGAAGAATGGGAGAAGATCTGAAGTGGGAAGCTAGTGATGGTACTTGGATTTGCTAGTATTTACACTCCCCAGACCTCCCCAAGCATTAACTCTATTTTACTCTCTCTTGTCCATCAAGGGATACAATTAAGTAGCTCTTCCTAAGGTCAAACATTTCTTTTGTTAATCTTTTTTGGGCATATCTACATTACAGATTTTCCCCAATGTGAATTATTTAGGCATAAAGCCGCTGCAGTTAGTATATCGCTTGTCTGTATGCTTACTTGGCTCCCTGCATCGCCACTGCATATACTCACCAGAAGTGCTTGTTTTGACGCACAGTGCAGTGCCCTATGAGTAGGTAATTCCAGTCTGCAACTTGCCACCATTCAGTACACTATCTTTTGGGAAGTTTGCATAATGGGACAGAAATGAGTCATGCAGGGATGACTGAGACTGTAGAGTTAAGTTCCCATCATGCTACTTTCTCAACCCCATAATGCCACCTTTACCCCTTAATTTTCACTCCTATTTTGAAAATCCCACAAACCCATGAGGGACTTGCACCGTCCACCATTTCTGACAGAAGCATGGAGCCTGCACACCTCTGTACTATTGTCATGAGCACTGCAAGCACAAGACACGTGATCCTTCAGTATTTGCAGAGCCACAGGGAATGTGATATTTCCTGGAGGGCAGATTGCTGTGGGACACAAGGAGAACCAATTCAAGGTTGTTGGTGGCGATCACAGAGAAGCTGCAAAACGGGGGAGCACCACTGCTGGGCCCAAGAAACAAGCACTGACGGCTGGTTTCACAGCGTAATGCAGGATTGGGAAGACTAGCAGTGGCAGCAGAACTTTCAGATGTGCAAGGCCACATTCCTGGATCTGTGTGCTGAGCTCACTCCTCTGGCACAGGGACATCAGAATAAGAGCCTCACTGATAGCGGAGAAGTGAGAGGCGATCACACTGTGGAAACTTGCAATGCTGGATTGCTACCAGTCAATGAGAAATCATTTATTTGGAGTTGTAAAATTGATTGTGGGGGCCATTGTCATGCAAGTGTTCCGGGCCATTAGCTGTCTCCTTACACAAAGGGCTGACTCTCAGCAATATGCAGGACCATAATGGGTGGATTTTCAGAAACGGGGTTCCTGAGCGGTGGTGAGAGAAGGCACAAACATCCCTATTTTGGCACCAGACCACCTTGCTACAAAGTACATCAACAGAAATGGCTACTTTCCTATGATGATGCAAATGCTTGTGGCTCACCGGGGATGCTTCACCGACATCAATGTTAGCTGGTAAGAGAAGGTGAATGTCACACTCATCTTTAACACAGGACAGTTCAGAAAGCTACAAGTAGGGACTTTATTTCCCAATCAGTAGATTACTGATATTGAAATGCCAGTAGTAATCCTGAGGGACCCAGTCTACCCCTTACTCTTCTAGCTCACGAAGCCATACACCAGCCACTCGATAGCACCAGAGGATTCAACTACCAGATCAACAGGTGCAGAATGACAGTTGAATGTGCCTTTGGTAGATTGAAGGGGCACTGACATTGTTTACTCACAAGACTGCATCTCAGGGAGAAAAATATCTCAATGCTTGTAGCTGCCTGATGTGTCCTGCATAATATCTGGGAAGCTAAAGGGGAAAACCTGAGGACAGGTTGGAGGCCAGAGGTGGAGCAGCTGTCTGCTGAGTTTGAACAGCCAGACACAAAAGAGCTCAATGGCTCAGAGGCTTTGAAAGAGCACTTTAACAGTGAGCCACAGTAATGCATAGTGGTGTACTGTACTCCACCAGGCCCTGCAGTTTTGGGACCTGTTAGGAATTGTGTACTGCTTAGTATACATCTATGAATACAACACTGACAATTAACTTAATTTTCTGGCGCTTGCTGTATATTTATGACCACATTTCCCCCACCCCAACTGATCCTATGAGTCATGTCATACTGTACAATAACAACTAAGTGGTGTTTTCACTACTGCCAGGCTTTCTGCAGCATGTGTTGGGAACTAATGAAGATTATTTTCCAAATAATAGTTTTATTGAGTAACCAAAAATTCAAAAAAATTTCTGTGCATGTTAAAAGCAAATACATTATTAGCTTAATAAATGTATCGAACAGAGCTTAGAGTAGGGGAAGAAATATTAATGCCCACGCTAGCTGCACATACAGCAGCCATGGTTCTCAGAGGTCAGTATATCTGTGGTTGTCCTTAATGTCTCCCTGATACCACATGGAATGTGGTTGTAGGGAGCTGCTGTACTGGAGTTTTCCATGGACCTCAAAAGGAGGCGAGACTGGGATTGTTGAACCTATAAGTCCACAACAGTCTGCAGCATGTGTTTGCAGCCGGAGAAGCCCAATTCCATCCTGATGCATCTCCCTCTCCTTTTCCTGCTGGGACTCCTCAGCCTGTCTCCTGTCTGTTCTCTCTCTCTCAAGGCTACTTGCAAAATTCATCTTCCAGCCCCTGTGTTCACAGTCTGATGTAGCACTGGCTTGCAGGAGCTCACTGAACATATCTCGAGACCTCTTCTTTCTTTTCCTTCCCTGGCTCAGATTTCTGTGGTATGGAGGTGGAACTTCTCAAGGCCACAGTGGCAGCTGCTATAGATAAAACAGAGGTACCACTGTCAGTATACTCAACAGAATGTGAAAGTCAAGATTAAGAACTCTCCCCTTCCTTTACTTCCCCTAAAGTGTTAAACAAGACATGTTTACTAACACTTCTGCTTCCGAGTGTGGCCCACCATGGGTGAGGGAAATGAGGAGGGAATTACTCGACTGCAGGAAGCTATGAGTACAGAGCAAGGGCATTAATCCTGGCACCATTTTCCACAGACAGTGGTGACTGCAGCAGATCTCTCACTCCTGAGTAACAAAGGCACAGAGCACAGCTGCTGCTGGCATCCCTAAGCCACCTGGGCCCGTATGCTGTTAGCCATAATGCCTGCCGAAGTTATCGCCAACTGGCATGAGATAGTGTCCTACCACGGGAGGAAGAAATAAAGCTGTCATCCCTAGAAACCTTCAGAGGAGGATTGCACAGTACCTCCATGGCATTTTCATCAAGATCTCTCAGGAAGATTCAAGGGACATCCCTATGCACAAACTTATCCATGTACTCCCTCTCCCTCACCTAACTCTAAAGGAGAATGAAAAGCAGATACTCTACCTCTCTTTGTTGTATCGCTACCTCTTCTAGTACAATAAATGAATGAAAAATCAATAGCTGTATCATGCTAAGTTGGGGACATCACTGTAAGAGCAAATAAATTGACACTTACCCCAAGATTCCTTCACCTCCATCAGACTTGCCTCTGGTCAACTGCAAGGATTGACTGGACTGCGATGGAGTTTCAAACAGTTCTTGGCTGATGGCAGAGTTGGATTCCCCCAGTTACATGTCTCATCCTTCTCTTCCACATCCTCACTGTTCACACCAGGCACCTGTGACTCAAGCTCCTTGGAGATATCCACGATGGTGTGCAGGGTGGTGGTCTCTTTGCAAAAGTGGCAGGTCTGCAGCTTGGCACCAGATCAACCGTTGGCCTCCCTAGCTTCTGATATGCCTGCCTCAGTTCCTATGCTTTCACGCAGCATTGCTGCTTAGAGATGTCCACGTTTCTACAGCTGGTCCGTAGCTGTGCTTGCACAGCCTCTTCTCCCCACAGGCCCAGAAGTTCCAATATCTTACGCGTACACAAGACCAGAGTGTGTTTCGAGCATTTAGCTAGCATGCTCAGCTGGCCAGTTGCACAAAACAGTGGAGAGATGCCAGGTATGCATGCAAAGATGGACAATCTGGTCTCTCTGACCCCTGTGCAGGAGAGTTCACAACTGTGACCAGAGCAATCACTGTCAGGCATTCTGGGACAGCTGCTGGAGGACTGGTAGGGTCAACGTAGGTAACACAGTCTGCATTTGCGCTGCATCAACCTCAGTACCTTGACAAGGGCTAAACAGCACTCGGGGAAGGTGGTGTTACTATGCTGGCATAATGGAGAGCTTACATCAGTGGAAGGCAAAATTTAAGGATAGACACGTGCATACTCAGATCGACACAAGACTGTTTATGTCAACCTAACTTTGTAGCATAGTCCAGGCCTTCTAAGTCACTGCAGTTCCTGTCCTTTACTCTAGGCCAGGGGTAGGCAACCTATGGCACGTGTGCCAAAGGTGGCACGCAAGCTGATTTTCAGTGGCACTCACACTGCCCGGGTCCTGGCGACTGGTCTGGGGGGCTCTGCATTTTAATTTAAGAAGTTTCACTTAAAATTAAACATTTTAAAAACCTTATTTACTTTACATACAACAATAGTTTAGTTATATATTATAGACTTGTAGAAAGAGACATTTTAACATTTTTAGAAGGTATTACTGGCACGCAAAACCTTAAATTAGAGTGAATAAATGAAGACTCGGCCCACCACTTCAGACAAGTTGCCAACCCCTGCTCTAGGCTCAGTTGTGACACACTGATGTGATACAACCATTTGTTTTCTTTCAGCGCCCCACTCTCCTTTAAAATTAGCATTTAACTACTCACACAGAGTGAAACCTGTGGTTGTAAGAACAGAAACAGCTCTGCCATAGTTCCCATTTCTCCTGTCATACGTCAGCTTTTCTTAGAATGGGCCACAGCAGGAGAAGTTACCATTGCCTGCTGAAGTATAAGCAAACAGTAAGTCATCCCTCTTTCTCTGCAGCACTCTAAAACCATATCAGTTTTCCCTGAAAAGTGCCTCCAGTTTCCTTTAAAAAAAAAAAAAAAAAAAAGAGTTAAGATATTGAGTACCTTTTACACTCCAGGCACAGATAATCCCTATTTATTTATTTCTAGAAGGTATATTAAATATCCTACTGACAGCCTACAGCGGTGGGCTTGTCCTATATCACAGACTTATAGTAAGGAATACAGGAATTTGTTTCCCAAAATGCTGGACTCCCTGTGGTTAAGACCCTTAACAAGCCAGTTCCAGGTTAGCAGCTGTTAGAGCGCATGTATAATTTTGTATAAACACTCATGTTTACAGACAAGCCCTTCAAAAGGGGTCAATTGAAGTATATTACTCTAGTCCTACTGACCTTGACAGCATCCTTAAAAACACAAGGACATTTCATCTGAACACATGTTTTGGCATCTAACAACATAAAAGATTTTGTTCGCATCAGTGATGATAATACTGAATTACTAGATAATTAGATACTGCACAAAGCACACTGAATTGGCTTAAAGCAGAAAAATCTGACATACAAGGCATAATACTTCACCGCTGACTTCAAAAGGGCATTTAGGGCATTCAGCACCGAGCAGGACCCAGATCTAAGTCAGAAGTCATGTAACGCAGGATCAGGCCTTCCATGATCACAGCTGAGGACTTGAGTCACCTTCAGCCAATACAGGAACATCCTTGTCACTTCGGTTGTATAAATACCAATATAGAGAAGATGCATAACAGACTTCTCTCTCTCTCATTACCAGAAATCTCTTCCTGAAGAAGTTTGGGTTCTTTACCCAAACTCCCACAACCAAACCAAAGGTCTGCCCACAAGGTCTTGTGCAGTGCGAGTTTGTGCTGTGTCTCTCTGAGATCCTTAGACAAACTAAACCAGTATTCAAATGGCAAATAAAAAGATTTAATTTTAATCATGATAAATCAAGGTGGTTTAAATCTGTTCAGTTTATCCAGGAAGTGGGAAACAACTTCAGCATGTTTCTTTCACATCAGCTACTAGTGCACTCCTACAAGTTTTAAGAAAGTCAGCACTGAGAGAACAACACTGCTATCAGAAAGAACTTGCATGATTTGGATGAAAGATCCACCCACTTCCAGCTAGGAGTTGTCATGTGGCAGATACTTTACATTCTTAAAAGAAACAAGGGTGCAGCATGCAAAGGAATCCTAATGCT